>NW_028270155.1:26042081-26361333 GCF_037043375.1 Chiloscyllium plagiosum | reverse complement strand
TCTTCACAGAAAACTCCGAGCCCCAGAGGAAATCAATTATCTGAATGAAATAGTGCCCACCCATCTCATTCGGATAATTGAGGTACCTCTGTATATCTGACGTGACACTTACTTTCCACATTCATCTCCAGCCCCTGTTTAGCAGAAGACTCATTTCAGTCTAGTATTGGTTTGAGACCTTAGCAGGTTTTCAAGTTTCTTGACAATATGTTTATTCTTAATAAAATTACTCAACTTGGGACATTTAATACATAAACTTGAATTTCCTAAACTGAACATAATTCCATTTGTGTGCGTTTGGCTCACATCTCTCTAAATATTGCTTGCTCATGTAGCTGTCCAAATGTCTTTTAAACTTTGTAACTGTACTTGCATCCACCACTTCCTCTGGCAGCTTGTTCTATACACATACCATCCTCTGTGTACAAAATAAAGTTGTCACTCGATCCCTTTTAAATCTTTCCCCTCTCACCTTAAGCCCTCCAGTTTTGAACTGCCCTGTCCTGGGGAAAAGATCTTGTCTATTCATGTAATCTCATTCACCTCATGATCTTATAAACCTCTTTAAGGTCACCCCTCAACGTTCCAGGGAGAAAAGGTCCCAACCTCTCCAGCCACCCTTTCCAGTCTAATAATTTCCTACCTTTAGCCAGGAAACCAGAATTGTACACAGCACTGTAAATGTGGACTTAACAATGTCTTGTATTGCTGTAACACCACATCCCAACTCCTGTACTCTGTTCTGACCTATCAAGGCTTTTGTGCCAAACACCACCTTTGCCAGCCTGTTTATCTGTGATGCCATTTTCAGAGAGCTGTGTACCTGCACCCCAAAGTCTCTCTTTTGTTTCAAATATGCTTGCACATTAAACTGACCAAAGTCGGACTTTTCATGTTCAAAAGTGGGTCCTGCAGTTGACAAAGATTTCGGAAGTTCAGCTCGTCAGGCAGCATCTGTGGACAGAATAGAATTAAGGTTTTGGATTGATAAATTTCATTGCTGTGGAATATCTTTCTCTGTAAAAGCTTCCTGATCTCAGTTTTTCCAGACTTCTTTTTTTTTCTATCATTTCA
This sequence comes from Chiloscyllium plagiosum, assembly GCF_037043375.1. NCBI lineage: Eukaryota > Metazoa > Chordata > Chondrichthyes > Orectolobiformes > Hemiscylliidae > Chiloscyllium > Chiloscyllium plagiosum. Next base: position 26,360,259 of record NW_028270155.1, on the reverse strand, counting down.
GATTTCCATCATCCAGTTTTGCTTTTCTCTTTCAAAACTAGCAGGTCTTTCCGAAAGTGAAAGTAGCAAACAGCAAGATTGAGCTGCTAGATGTCAGCCTTCTCCTTATCAGAAATGCATCTGCTGGGGCTTTAAGCTCATTTTTGTTTTATATCCATTTGTTCAAAGCAGAAGTGTGCGAGTATTGGCCTTCGTTACCCTTTTTCATTTCTGCAGTCAACAAACCATTATGTCCATGAAAATATGCAAAGAGAGAGTTCCTTAAAATACCACTTAAAACAAGCACTTTAAATTCCTTTTAAATTAATGGATCATTGAATTGGTAATTCATGTCATGAACTTCAAAGGTAATAATCCCTGGTGACCTGAGTGTCACTCAGTTTTTAGGTTTGAGTTTGATTCATTGTTGTCACGTACTAGGATTCAGTGAAAAGTGTTGGCTTGTGTGCTAACCAGACAAATCATGCATTACAAAGTGCAGAATAGCATATTACAGGTGCAGAGAGAGATCAGAATTAACATTTGAGAAGTCAATTCAAGAACTGCTTCTTGAATTTGTATATTCAAACTTCTTTATCTTCTGCCTGATGGAAGAGAGTATAAATGGTGTGGGAGGGACCTTTGATTATGTTGGATGCTTTCCCAATGCAGCAGCAAGTATAGAAGAAGTCACTGAATGGAAAGTTCATTTGCATGATGGACTGGTCTGTGTTCATGACTCTCTATAGTTTCTTGTGTTCTTGGGGCGAGCAATTGTCATGCTATGCTATGGTGCATCCAGATAGGGTGCTTCCCATGGTGCATCTATAAAAGTTGGTAAGAATCTTTGTGAACATGCTAAATTTCCTTAGCCTCCCAAAGGAGTTGAGACGTTGTTGTGCTTTCTTAATATTTACATCGACATGGGTGGACCAGCACAGATTATTGGTGATGATCATTCCCAAGAACTTGACGCTCTCCACCATCTCCACCTCAGCACCATTGATGCTGGGGCATGCCCTCCACTCCACTTCCTGAAGTCAATGACCAGCTCCTTCATTTTGCTGACATTGATGGAGAGATTGTTGTCTTTACGCCAAGACACTTAAGTTCTCAATCTTTTTCTTGTATTCGGTCTCGTCATTGTTTGAGATCTGACCTGCAACGGTGGTGTTGTCAACAAACTTGTAAATGAGTTGGAGCAGCATTTGGCCACACAGTTGAGTTTATAAGGAATATAGAAGAGGGCTGAGTACCCAGCCTTGTGGGGCAACAGTGGTGAGGATTATGATGGAGGAGATGTTGTCGCCTATTTCAACTGATTTTGGTCTATGGATCAGAAAGTCAAGGATCTAACCTCACGGAGGAAGGAGGTGGGTAGTGGAGACGAGACCTAGGTCTCAGAGTTTAGAGATGAGTTTGTTTGGAATTGTGGTAGTGAAGGTGGAGCTGGTGGACCAAACAGCCCACAGTTGAACATGTAGTTCTGTGTGATATGGGAGATTTTGATTTATTGAGCACTTGCATCTGTACTCTGGAAGGAGGGTACTGATTCTTTGAGTCCAGCTCCACTTATACCAGGCTGGGAACATTGTCATGTTAAACCTAATAACTAGTGTTTTAAATTAATATGGATCAAGTGTGGTCAGAATTTACAAGTGAAGGAGTTTGAAGTATATGGAGAACCTGGCAACTTGGACAAAGAAAGCTTAAGTCTATCGAGGAAGGACAGGGTACATAACAAAGAAGTCCAGTAGTGAATAAGGACACACTGGGAAAATGAAAAATCAAGGGTGTTGGAATCAGAATGCGCAAAGTATTTAAAATAATAGGAAAACCAGTGGCACAAATAAAGGCAAATTGACTTGATTGAGTGGTCATGGTTGCATGGCAGACAAAGTTGGAGAAAAAATATTGTGGTGTAGTTGACGTTTCAACCTGATGGAAAAAATGTTGGGAGAAGCCTTGATGAAGGGATGAAGAATGAGTGTCGTGAGGAAGGATCTAAAAGAGAAGAGAATCAGTATTGAGGAGATGAGAAAGAAGAAAGGACATCAAACATAGGAAGTGGAAGGCCTCCCTGCAGCAACTTTTCTGTTGGACAGAGCATTAATCAAGAATCTCTGAAATAGAGAAGGAACTAGTAAGTAAAAGTAATTTGGCAATCATTAGCAACTTTGTCATATTAAATAGATAAAAGTCTTTTGGAGGATACGTCCATGGTATAGATTTGAGACAATTTCCCAGAATAATACGTCTAGGAAGACAGGAGGCTCTTTTAATGTGGGAAAATATGGTTATTTGTTTTGTTCAAAAAATAATAACTTAATGTGAGAGGAGTTTAGAGGAGTTTAGAATACTTTGAGTCTTCTTGGAGGCGCAGCATAAAGTTAAAATGCAGATATTACAAATGATTCTGAAAATAAGTTCCATTATTGCCAAGAAATTGGAATATGGAAAGAAGAATGTCTTACCACAGTTGTAAAGTCACTGCAGTCACACCTGAAATATCCAATAAAATTTTGATCCTGTATCTAAGATATACTTGCACTAGGAATGAATGTTTCATTAAGTTGATAACTGGAATATGTTGTAATTGATGTTTTTAAATTATGGGATTGTGGCTTTAAATGTCGGATAATGAAACAAGTCACCTGATCTCTGACCTTTTTCGCTTAGACCATTTATTAATCCTATTTCATTGCACAGTATCAGATCTAGTGAAGTATGCACTTCACTTGGCTCTAGAGCATGCTATTCTCAGAAACCATTCTTAAAACACAAGATTCCTCAGTTATGCTACAATTTGCCTATCCAATCTTTTCCAAGTCTGTGTTAAATTTAAAAAGTATCCCATCCGACAAACTTCCATTATTTCTTTCTTTTATGCTCTATCTTCCTGTGTGATTACTGTTAGTCGCCATACCATACTCCCAAAAGTTACTTCTTGTCTACATTGTTTCTCACCACCACTCGAACTGCTTTTGCAGTCCTGAAATTTAATCATCATTCTCTTTTTTTTTTAATGCTATAATTTGTAGAGAAAGCTACCTTTCCACTTTTTCTAGTACCCTGTCGATCTATCCTTCCTAACGTCTTGGAGAAGTGAAGAAATTATACTTTGTTTTTCATATTTTTGTGCTAAATGAAAAGTGGCGTGATGAGATCACATTCCAAAATATACTGTCAACATTTGCTGTTAAGTCACCTGACATTGTGTTTGTTTATTACACCTCCCTGTGAAATACAGGGCATGGGTGCACAAGGTGCTAAATACTGGGGCCTATGCCTTTTGTCGGTGGGAGCATCTTGCACTGTGATGAAGCTGGGCCAGGAGTGGCCAGTTGCATTGAGAGCTGAATCCAAGCAGCATGTGCAACAGGCAGTGTGTCTTGCCCCTGGCTCCTGATCTGGACAAGGGAACAGAACCAGGAAGGATGTGCACTGATCTGCATCTGGGCTGCAAGTTTGGGTAGTGGGGGCTGTTTTGTGGATCTGTATCTAAGGCATTGCAATGTAGGGGGTTGTTCATTCAAACCCCTTTTCAATAAAAGGGGAGAATTATGGTGGTAATTACAAATGTAGTCTAAAAATTTTAATCAATGTTTTCTGTCTACCTCTTGGTAAATCTTCAGTGCTGTCTGTCTCAGGCATACTTTATCTTTTCAGTACCATATTGAAGTAATGGAAACAAATCTATTGATCTGAAATTTATCCTAATAATTGTGATATTGGATTTCTTTCTTTCAGAATGAGCACTGGATTTAGAATTATTTTTGATCAATATAAGAAGCTCTATGAAGATGGTCCTTCAGGGCAAAATATAACCTGCCAGGATGCAGAATTAAAAGGATTAGTCAAACAGAAGTTAATAGAAAGGGCTGCGGATTTAGCCCTCTTCCTACAGGATGATATGGTTGAAATTATTTCCAAGTCTTTGCACAAGACAATGAATTACACAAGTACATTAAAGTTGCTGATTAGAGCTTTTGAATTACTGGAGTTAGCTGCTGTCAACCTCTTCCTGTACCCATGGAGAAATGAGTTCAAAACAATTAAAGTAAGTTCCTTCCCGAATGTTCATACAGTTACTTGCTATTTACATTGTTCTCTTGCACAGTTTAGATTGATATTGCAATGTCAAATAAGTTGGAACATCAATTTTAAATCTCTTTCTTTCATTATGTTCACTTTCATTTTCATTATCCATATTCCTTTATCATATGTATGTCCAAAATTTGGGTACTCTTGATTATCCAGCAATTTCCAACATACACTGGGGTGAGGGATAAAAGTATCTCATTTGGGGTTCTATGCTAGACTCTACTGTTCAATAGTTTTCTATAAATAAATGTCTTAATCTTTTTCCTTTTAGATGTTTTCAGGAGCATATGTGCACTACCTAAAACCTGCAATATGTAATGAAGACCTTATAAGATTCTTTAAGAAAATGGGCTATACATTAAAGGATAACCTCCAACTAGAAATTAAAGACCTACCATATTCTTTGGAATTGATCAGGTTGGCCTTTGAATTCTTTGTTATGAGAATTGAATGTGAAATCTTGTTGGAAATAGTAATCAAGTTGGACCACTACCAAGTTTCAGTTGATGAATTGCTTCAAGAAAGGAAATTGATGGAAAACATTGATATTTGTGTGAGTAAACTGAAGCGCCTTCGTGCTACTGACAGAAACCTGAGAGAAAATCTACTCAAAAAGACACCCTCCGCTGAAGATAGTGTTGGCAAGGACTTAGGGATTTCTAGTATAAGAAATCAAGCTGGTTCTCATTCCCAGAGGGACTATGATGGAAATGCAATCCATTCGCCAACATGTAAATCAGTGTGGCCTACTCCTGAATGCCAATGCAAGGATGGTGATGGTGATTATAACAAACACTTTACTGGGATCCCTGATACAAATTGTGTTCCTTCAATGAACCAACACCAAGCAAAAGATAGATATCAGTTTAACTCCATTAGTAACTTGCAGACAGTTAGAGATAAAAAAATGGTATTGTTGGAAAACATTGATGCTAAAAACTATAAACAGCACTGCTGCCTTAGTAATGGTGAATCTGTTCACTTCTGTTGTACAACATGTCTTTCATTGCACACCATTATGTGTGAAGCTGTTAAAAAGTGTACCAGTCATGGTCATTCCTTGACATTTTTTGGTGCTCAGAGCTCAACATGTTTGCCAGAAGCTGAAGCTTCTAATAGCGATTTAAAACAGCTATCATGTGCAGACATGGCAAAATCAGACACAAACTGTGGTATTTGTAGTTGTGAATCTGTAAGATTTCTTTGTAAATGTGGTATGCGTGTATGTTTTCACTGCGCTTATAAAAATATTTTGATCTGCGAGATCTGTGGCAATAGCATTTCAAATAGCATTTCATAAGCTTGAATCCTACTTTTAAAAGCAATCAATTATAGCTTGATATTCAATAGCATAAATGAATCTTCATACAACTAAGTAATTGTATGTGAAGGGTTGATAAAATTGTGATTTGCTTTGGAAAACATATATTAAACACCATTTTTTCCTCACCATATCAATTTTTGCTTCAGAAATATTGGAAAATAACCAAAGAATTATGCTGATTGTAAATTAAATGCTGTTCTAAGTATGCACAGTATTATCATTTTATTGCAAGCCATTTTGCACAGTCATTTCGATGCAAGCTGAATTATTTTTGATCGGTGTTGGATTGGTTTTCAAAATTGACACTTTTTTTTTCTCGTTTGCAATTTGAAACATGTAATGTATTACTTAGAAAAATGTATACTGACTTACAGCTGATTTCTACTTTGAAATCCTAATTCCAAATATATGTATGAATAGTGTTTACTGGATGGATGCAATTTTTTTGTTATTTCACATGAAAGAAAGCAAAATATAAGAACATGGAAAATTTTATTTTGTGACTAGTAAAAGTTTCTGACTTCGGAGTTGCAAGAATATCATTGCAGCCATTGGACAAAATCTTCAATTCTATCAGAAATGCTTTCCAGAAATTAAGGATAAGACTCCAGAATTTTTATAATGTAAGCAGTATTGTTTCTGGCAGTACTTTTGTAAATACATAAATGTCACGTGGAATCTAAATGAACAGTTCCACATCTCCCAATTCAACACTAATTAGTCTTCTCCTGATTTATCGCAATTTCAAATTCCTTTAGCTTTTTAATTGCTTCTCAACTGTGAGTTTCATATCGGGAATAGACATTTATCTTAAAGTGGGCTTCACTTAGAAGATAGGAAATTGAATGGGGGTGAGTGGGAAAAAGCCCCAGGACATTCTGCAGGTAAATCTGATCAGAGTCCAAGTTAAGGAGAATTTTATTTTCAGACTCCTTTACGACTCTCCCTGTAGCCATCACTTTTTTTTAAGCTTTACATTCTTCCAAGAGCTCCCTGTTCGGTTTCTGGTTTTCTTGTGCAACCCAGATTTCCTTCACTTCAGTAATTGCAGTCATGTTTTCAGCTGTCAAGGTCCGTTGAATCTAAGATCCTCTCCTTAAATATCTTAGCACTCCTTTTTGAACACTTTCTTTTTGGACAGTTTTTGATCATGGTTGTCATAGCTCATGGTTTTGTGTCAAATTCTAGGCTAATCCTGCAGTTCTGTCTTCAGATGTACTTACAAAGCATATTTTAAATTTTTTTTTAGGAAATAATTTGCTTTACTACATTGTCGCTGCTATTACACATGGTCAGAGATTTTTAAATGACTGGCACATTACTACGGAGAAGGCTGCTTCTGTTCATTTGAGCACATAATAATACAACTTTTTACATAGAGTAAATTAGTGTTAAACAACAACCAACTTTTCAATCAAATGCTACACTATTCAAATGAAAATTCTCATTTTTGTTTTAATCCATCCAAAATTGTGGCAGTTTTGTATCTTAATCTCCCTTTTTCTTGACAAATTTCCTATTGCATATTATTGAACCACACTCGTTACTCTTGGCTGTATGCTGTCGCTGAAAGCAGTCACCATCTTAAATATTTCTTCACATTTTTCTTATAACAATTACAATAAAATTTTATTGACTGCTGTACTCTGGGAACAGTTTATGATAATTAACATGGAAATACTAGAGCAAGATTTTTTTTAGAAAGTTAGCAAAGCAATGGAACAGGGACATGGCACAATTGTTAAAAGATAGTGTTGCCTCTGAGATTTGGCTTTTTTTAAGGAGCTCCAAAGACCACAAAGTGAGATATTCCTACATTGTCATTCTGAGGTGCAAGACTGGTTGTTAGGAGTCCAATAACAAAGTTTACACTGTCCTGCAAGTATTCTTATTGACACTCCTGCCAGTGGAAACAATCTTCCTTCAATTGTCTGTTGTCACAGGACATTGGGATTGTTCTGAGAGATAGCTGTTGTCAAGATAAACGGGAAGAAGAATGTGTGTGTGTGTGTGAACTGAGGTACCCTGACATTGAAAGGAAACTTTTTGTTCTTGTGCTGAGACCAGGTGGGCAAGCCCTAATGGACTGGAGTGGTTAACTCTCCAGTAACAATATCGGTGCTGTTGGGGGACATCACTTTTTTTGAGCCTTCAATTACTCAAATGAACAGTTGCATCAACATAACTGGTAGTCTTCTCACATGATGGTAGTAGAGAAGTGAGAAAGAAGAGGGTTGTCATATGTAGCTAGTAGAATGGCTGTTGAAGTCTGAATTGCTGGCCAGCCAGGAAATGTTGTAAAATGAGTGTGACATACTGGTCTGACTTGTCTCATACTTCAAAATGGAGCTCCAGATTGATCAGTACGTTCACTTCCAAGTATTATCTCTTTTTGCAAAAACCCTTCAACATACCACTTGATAACCTTTTTAATTGACCAGCTATGCTTTTGTTGTTCCAGTCTGATCCCAGGCTCTCCTGCCACTGTTCAATCACCATTTTAACAGGCTATTTCCAGAGAGTAAATTCTTAGCCTTTTTTTTTGTACCTGTTAGCTAAGACCTCAGCATTTAACATAAAAGACAGCCTTTGCAACATGTTCTGCTTCTTTGTGCTGAATTAGTTGTTTTACACAGTTCAATATTTAAATGTTGTAAAATCACTTGTGCATATGCAAATCTGAAACAATGAGCAAAAATAATCTATGACCACGTAAACAGGCAAAAAAATGTAAACATCTATAGAGGTACACTGCTGTAAATACAATAGACAATAGGTGCAGGAGTAGGCCATTCTGCCCTTCGAGCCAGCACCACCATTCATTATGATCATGGCTGATCATCCTCAATCAGTATCCTGTTCCTGCCTTATCTCCATAACCCTTGATTCCACTAAACTGAAGAGCTCTTTCCAACTTTTTTTTGAAAGTATCCAGAGACTTGGCCTTCACAGCCTTCTGGGGCAGAGCATTCCACACACCCACCACTCTCTGGGTGAAGAAGTTTCTCCTCAACTCTGTTCTAAATGGCCTACCCCTTAATTTTAAACTGTGTCCTCTGGTTCGGACTCACCCATCAGCAGAAACATGCTTCCTGCCTCCAGAGTGTCCAATCCTTTAATAATCTTATGCGTCTCAATCACATCCCCTCTCAGCCTTCTAACCCAAGCATATACAAGCCCAGTCGCTCCAATCTTTCAACGTAAGATAGTCCCGCCATTCTGGGAATTGACCTTGTGAACCTACGCTGCACTCCCTCAATAGCAAGAATGTCTTTCCTCAAATTTGGAGACCAAAACTGCACACTATTCCAGCTGCGGTCTCACCAGGGCCCTGTACAGCTGCAGAAGAACCTCTTTGCTTCTATAATCAATTCCTCTTGTTATGAAGGCCAACATGCTATTAGCTTTCTTCACTGCCTGCTGTACCTGCATGCTTTCTTTCATTGACTGATGTACAAGAACACCTAGATCTTGTTGTAATACCCCTTTACCTAACTTGACTCCATTTAGGAAGTAATCTGCCTTCCTGTCCTTGCAACCAAAGTGGATAACCACACATTTATCCACATTAAACTGCATCTGTCCACTCACTTAGCCTGTCCAGGTCACCCTGTATTCTCCTAACATCCTCCTCACATTTCATCCTGCCACCCAGCTTTATATCATCAGCAAATTTGCTAATATTACTTTTAATACCATCATCTATATCATTAATATATATTGTAAAAAGCTGCGGTCCCAGCACTGATCCCTGCAGTACCCCAATGGTCACCGTCTGCCATTCCGAAAGGGAGCCGTTTATCACTACTCTTTGTTTCCTGTCAGCCAACCAATTTTCAATCCAAGTCAGTATTTTGCCCCCAATACCATGCGCCCTAATTTTGCTCACTAACCTCCTGTGTGGGACTTTATCAAAGACTTTCTGAAAGTCCGGGTACACTACATCCACTGGATCTCCCTTGTCCATCTTCAGAGTTACATCATCAAAAAATTCCAGAAAATTAGTCAAGCATGATTTCCCCTTCGTAAATCCATGCTGACTCTGACCTATCCTGTTACTGATATCCAGATGTGTCGTAATTTCATCCTTTATAATTGACTCCAGCATCTTTCCCACCACTGAGGTCAGACTAACTGGTCTATAATTCCCTGCTTTCTCTCCCCCTCCTTTCTTAAAAAGTGGGACAAAATTAGCCACCCTCCAATCCGCAGGAACTGATCCTGAATCTATTGAACATTGGAAAATGATCACCAATGCATCCACGATTTCTAGAGCCACCTCCTTCAGTTCCCTGGGATGCAGACCATCAGGCCCCGGGGACTTATCAACCTTCGGACCTAGCAGTCTCTCCAACACCATTTCCTGGCAAATATAAATTCCCTTCAGTTCAGGTCCTTCAGCCACTGTTACCTCAGGGAGATTGCTTGTGTCTTCCCCAGTGAACACAGTTCTGAAGTACCAATTCAACTCTTCTGCTATTTCTTTGTATCCCATAATAAGTTCACCCGTTTCTGTCTTCAAGGGCCCAATTTTAGTCTTAACCATTTTTTTTCCTTTCGCATACCTAAAAAAGCCTTTACTATCCTCCTTTATATTTTTGGCCAGTTTACCTTCATACCTCATTTTTTCTCTGCGTATTTCCTTCTTAGTTATCATCTGTTGTTCTTTAAAAGCTTCACAGTCCTCCGTTTTCCCACTCATCTTTGCTATGTTATACTTTTTCTCTTTTGACTTTATATGTTACTTAACTTCCCTCGTCAGCCACGGCCACCCAGGCCTCCTCTTAGGATTTTTCTTCCTTTTTGGAATGAACTGATCCTGCATTTTCTGCATTATACCCAGAAATGCCTGCCATTGTTGTTTCACTGCCATCCCTGCTCGGGTATTGCACCATTGAACTTTGGCCAGCTCCTCCCTCATAGTTCCCTTTATTCAACTGAAATATTGTCACTTCCGATTGTAGCCTCTCCCTTTCAAATTGCAGATTAAAGCTTATTGTATTATGGTCACTACCTCCTAATGGCTCCTTTACTTCGAGGTCCCTGATCAAATCCGGATCGTTGCACAACACCAGATCCAGAATTGCCTTCTCCCTGGTAGGCTCCAGCACCAGCTGTTCTAAGAATCCATCTCGGAGGCACTCCACAAACTCCCTTTCTTGGGGTCCAGTACCATCCTGATCCTCCCAGTCTACCTGCATGTTGAAATCCCCCATAACAACTGTAGTAATATCTTTGCGACAGGCCAATTTCAGCTCCTTATTCAACTTACACACTACATCCAGGCTACTGTTTGGGGGCCTGTCGATAACTCCCAAGAGGGTCTTTCTACACTTAGAATTTCTCAGCTCTATCCATACTGACTCTACATCCCCCGATTCTAGGTGCCCCCGCACAAGGGACTGAATATCATTCCTTACCAACAGGGCCACCCCACCCTCTCTGCCTGTCAGTCTGTCCTTACGATAGCACGTATACCCTTGAATATTCATTTTCCAGGCTCTGTCCACTTGAAGCCACGTCTCTGTTATCCCCACATCATTGTAACTGCTAATTTCCAAAAGAGCCTCAAGCTCATCCACCTTATTTCTAATGCTTTGTGCATTCATACATAATATTTTTAATTTGTTACTGCCTTCACCCTTCCTGTCAATCCCTATCTCACTCAACCTTATGGCATGATCCCTTTTTGAGTTTGCTGCTCCATTGATACCGTTGTCTTTCTTGACTTCTCTTGTTCTAACTTTCCCTTCAAACCTACATAAATAAGTCACCCACCTTCCCAGCCGCCTCTGCGCTCCGACTTCACTTCTGCCCAGCTCTCGCCGCTCTCCGCTGAAAAAAGCAGAGCTCCAGGAACATCCACTTCAGTGGTTTTTTCGACGATATCCCCATATTTCTTGATGTTGTTAGTAACTAAGCATTTACAAGTCTCTTCACCCTCCTCTCAATATACTTTCCAACCATGTTTTGTATCATCTAGAAACTTGGAAATATATTGCAATTAGCTCCCACATTCACACCATTGGTACAGATTTTGAAAAGTTAGGGATCATAGAGTCATAGAGGTGTACAGTACGGAAACAGACCCTTCGGTCCAACCTGTTCATGCCGACCAGATATCCCAACCCAATCTAGTCCCACCTGCCAGCACCTGGCCCATATCCCTCCAAACCCTTCCTATTCATATACCCATCCAAATGCCTCTTAAATGTTGCAATTGTACCAGCCTCCACCAATTCCTCTAGCAGCTCATTCCTTACATGTACCACCCTCTGTGAAAACGTTGCCCCTTAGGTCTCTTTTATATCTTTCCCCTCTCACCCTAAACCTGTGCCCTCTAATTCTGGACTCCCCAACCCCAGGGAAAAGACTTTGCCTATTTATCCTATCCATGCCCCTCATAATTTTATAAACCTTTATAAGGTCACCCCTCAGCCTCCGATGCTCCAGGGAAAACAGCCCCAGCCTGCTCAGCCTCTCCCTGCAGCTCAGCTCCTCCAACCTCTGGCAACATCCTTGTAAATCTTATCTGAACCCTTTCAAGTTTCACAACATCTTTCCGATAGGAAGACCAGAATTGCATGCAATATTCCAACAGTGGCCTAACCAATGTCCTGTACAGCTGCAACATGACCTCCCAACTCCTGTACTCAATACTCTGACCAATAAAGGAAAGCATACCAAACGCCTTCTTCACTATCCTACCTACCTGCAACTCCACTTTCAAGGAGTTATGAACCTGCACTGCAAGGTCTCTTTGTTCAGCAACACTCCCTAGGACCTTACCATTAAGTGTATAAGTCCTGCTAAGATTTGCTTTCCCAAAATGCAATACCTTGCATTTATCTGAATTAAACTCCATCTGCCACTTCTCAGCCCATTGGCCCATCTGGTCAAGATCCTGTTGTAATCTGAGGTAACCCTCTTCGCTGTCCACTACACCTCCAATTTTGGTGTCATCTGCAAACTTACTAACTGTACCTCTTATGCTCACGTCCAAATAATTTATGTAAATGATAAAAAGTAGAGGGCGCAGCACCGATCCTTGTGGCACTCCACTGGTCACAGGCCTCCAGTCTGAACAGGTACTGATCCTTGCAACACTCCACTGGTCAGAGCCTGCCAACCTGAATGACCCATTTATTCCTACTTTCTCTGCTTTCCACCTATTAAGCAATCCTTAAACTGTGCTAATATGTTACTTGAATCTCACATACTTTAATTTTGCTTACTAACCTCTGGTGTGTAGATGGATACATTAGGATTTTCAAAGTTTTTGGTAATGTTTCAAATAAATCTTACATGATCGTCCCCAAATCCATATTAACTTCTGCTATTACCAGTCAAATGTAAGAGCAGAAACAATAGGACTGTTCTTTTCTGTCACTTCTGCTTTTTGGCTCAAGACTGAATCAAGGTTATCATATTCTGTTGATCCCAGTTAAATAAGTAATAGATTCCAGCAACTTTTATAGTGTTGTCCTCAAATATGATGCTAAATATTCCTCAAGTCTTGCTAAACAAATTATAGAAATGAATGCCACAACATGTAGAAAAATGACAAACAAAATGCATTTTTAAGCATATAGCAGATTTATTAAGTTCTGATCAAAACATTCTGTAACATTACATATACAAAAATATCCTAAAATTACTTTTCAAAAATGTTACATCCAGACACAGCATAGTTTTCAAAGTAATCACCTCATGACAATGTAGTAAAACAAAACGTTGGCAAAACGTTGGCAGTTTATGGACTTTGCCAGGCAACAGAATAGCAAAGTTTAAAAGATTGTTGATTAATTTTATACAACAATGAAGTATTTTAAAGTCTTTTATTTGTTCTGTATAAATGTTTCTTTTTCTTCCCCCCACCGTGTTTTGGATACAGTCACATCCTTGATTAATTTTTTTCTCCATTAGATCACATTCAATCCTGAGCACTGATTTTCGCTAGATCATTTCCTTAGGTTGCTCATAGCAAGAGTCACTTCAACCCATTTCCCATGGAATAGAGCACATTCTTCCTTGTCCCTTGAATAATAATCTGAATGAAAGAATAAATAATATATAGAATTTAAAAATTACAATATTTTGATAATTTACTTCAGATCGATAATTATAGACACTAAGTCATTGCTGTAGTAAGCTTTTAGTCAAAAGTTATAATGCTCTAATATCTTCACATAATGCATCAAAACTTTATTTTCTATTTAGATATGTAATCTATAATAGTATGTGAAAGATTTGCACAGAAGTTGGCACAAAATTTGAAAAGCAGGAGAACAGTAAAACTACTGCAAGCAAAAACCAGCCATCAGACTTTTCTTGATTATAAATAAACTTGCATTTATTTACTATCTAAAATCAAATGAGTAAAATAAAAATCAACTCATAGACTATTGGAAAATATGCACATTATCAAAGAAAGGTTAATTCTTAATAATGCAATCAATCATTTTATTTGAATGCTTTTTAAAAATGAGATACCGATTGATAAATACAATTCAGTTAGAGGGGAAAAATAAGGAATGGGATCTTTGAAATTTGAAACCAAACAATGAGAGAGACATCCGATTCAGAGAACGTTTTTTAAAAAAAAAAAGAATTTTTAGAACGGGACTACAGCAACAGATGCCATATTACTTGCATTCAAAATACTGCAATGCAGATAGAATACAATCGACCCAACAAAAGACAAAGCTATGTAATGCAAAAGTCAGCCCTGTACCTGCGACTGTTTCAGCAGATTCCTTACATTACACTTTCACACGTTTTTGTTGATTGTCCATGCTAGAAGCTGCCCGCTTGTTACGATGATGGGGGAAGGTAGGCATCAGCTCTGGTTCACATGCTTAAGAGAAATAGTTTTGGTTTAGTTTATAATCATTCAAATAGCACCTCACTGGATTTTTTCAATCTTTTTCTCTCTTTTTTCCATTCTGTCCTGAACAGTAGTGAATTTGGCAATTCAAGCCTGACACTTACCAACCACACTTAATGTTGAAAAGGCATTTCAAGATGTTGAACTCATTTTGCAATGGTCCCTACTTGTAATGACAAGAATATCAGGAAGCTGCAGTCTAAGTTACTCTTTCTCCAAAATCTTTCCTATACCTGACTGTCCTTCAAAGATTCTCTATTGAAATAGATGGGAAGGCATGAAGTTGCCATAAAAAAATTAAATAATTGTGTTGCCAGCTAAGGAAACACTTCCTACCAATCCTTAATTGCCCTCGTCAAGGTCCTGTTCAACCTACTCCCAGAACTCAAAAGTGCTGGATTGAAATGTCAATGATGGTGTTTCTGCAGCTGTGTAATTTTAAATCTGGCATTTTTGTTTGAACACCAAGGGCTAAATATGTAGGATTTTCTGCTGGTCAGTGACAGTTACTCCCATTCATTTTCAGATGTGGTTGTACCTTTCAGAAACTACTTTTTCTAATGTGAGATTGAGATTAAAGTAGAATTATGGAACTATCCCTTCAATCAACCGTCCAGTTACAATAGTGAAACTGGCTATTTAGCTTACTAAGAAACTGTGATTAGCATTAGCTATGTTTCCATATCCAACTATCCAATATTAACTTAAATATTAACAAAAGTTTCTGCTTCAACTCTGGAAGTGTTACCACAGCTTCACCACTCACCAAACTCTCTTCTTTATCTCTTGCACTTCAGATCACGTCTATGGTTGCTCTCTCTAGATCCTACAACAATGAAATACAGATCTACTTGTGTCTACCCTGCCCCATCCTTGCATTATTTTAAAGCATGTCTATATTATACTGAACTAAATTTTCATTCAGGGTCAAGAACCTGACACATGTTACAGATATGCCCACTACTACTTTGAAAAGGGGAGCCAATTAAAGAACAGAGTGGCCTCACCATCCAATTAAGGAGAGTGTGGGGGGGTGCTCATGATGCTAGAGGGCTAATCGTTTGGATTAGCAGCCCCTTGGATAGGATGTAGCCTGCCAGCTATGGAGCACGAGAGGGGAAGCTAACATGTTTTTTTTAAAGAAGGCTACAGCTGCCCTGCCTGATCCTGGAGAGGAAGCCTCTCCAGGGAGGGCTTGCAGTCATGGCCCAGTGGTCCTTACATACGCAGTGGTGAGATAGGACCTTGCACAAAGAACCATGTGCCCCATTCTAAACACATGATTGGATTTTTCTTTTACATTAAGTTCCCTACAGTGTAGAAACAGGCCCTTCAGCCTGACAAGTCCACACTGATCCTCCGAACAGTAACCCACCCAGACCCATTTCCCTCTAACTAATGCACCTAACACTGTGGGCAATTTAGCATGGCCAATTCACCTAATCTGCACATCTTTGGACCGTGGAAGGAAATCAGAGTACCCAGAGGAAACGCACGCAGACACGAGGAGAATGTGCAAACTCCACATAGGCAATCGAACCTGGGTTCCTGACACTGAGGCAGCAGTGCCAACCACTGAGCCACTGTGCCGCCCGCAAGGTTATTGTGCCCATATTACTGACTGGAAATCCCAGTTAGCATGGAAATGAGATTATGATAAGCTCTTTAAGTAAATTAATTTGCTGATTTAAAAAAAGTCACCTGCTGCTTGTTAACAGTGTTGCTGCTCCAACACTGAGCCATTCTCTTTAAAAGTGTTTTGAGATTGTGGTGGGGAATCAATACAATAGCTGACAGTACCCACCTTAAATAAGAACCCCAAATCTAGTTGGTAAATTAGGCCTGAGCAGTCATGACAGTCTTTATTAAATTTTTGAACAAGTTGATTAAAAGAACTATAACCTAGCTCTAATAGCATATATAAAGAAACAGGCCTTTAGAAACCAAATATTCACATGCATACACTCTGATTTTACTCGCTAATGACCTGATGCAGTATTAGATTAGAGTGGTGCTGGAAAAGCACAGCAGGTCAGGCAGCATCCGAGGAGCAGGAAAATCGATGTTTTGGGCAAAAGCCCTTCATCAGGAATGAAGGATGCAGTATTAGTCAATTTGGAACAGTAATTTTGCATTTAACATTTCAATTCCCTCACTGCTAAATATTGCTGTTTTTCAACAAGGAAGCTGGGTTTGAAACTTTGAAAATCTGGACAGGAGCAAGGGGAGATCTAGACAGCCCATCAAAAGCAATGACTTGTTGCAACAATACTTACCTCACAACTCAAAAGGAACAGTGGCTCAGTGGTTAGCACTGCTGCCTCACAGCACCAGGATCCCAGGTTCGACTCCAGCCTTGGGTGATTGTGTGGAGTTTGCACATTCTCCCCATGTCTGCGTGGGTTTCCTCCGGGTGCTCCGGTTTCCTCCCACAGTCCAAAGATGTGCTGGTCAGGTGAATTGGCCATGCTAAATTGCCCATAGTGTTAGGTCAATTAGTCAGAGGGAAATGGGTCTGGGTGGGTTACTCTTCAGAGGGTCGGTGTGGACTGGTTGGGCCAAAGGGCCTGTTTCCACATTGTAGGGAATCTAATCTAGTCTATACAAGATCCACTGAGATACCTATAATTTCTGCAAAAGGAATGAGCATATTCAGAATCAAGTCTGTCGTGTTTATATATGATAAAAAGAAAATGCAAAAGATTTCTGAAATTACTTACGTAATGGCTTTTCTTTAAAATAGGAACTCTCCAGACTGTCCTCTGCTGTTGCCCTAAACATAGAATAGTATCCGTCATCTTGTATCACATGCTAAACACACAAGCACAGTGCTATAAAATACACATGCACAATCCTGCAGATCTGCACAATGCTTTGTAAAATTCTATCTTCATTTCACAATTACTTATTCAAGTTGCTGAATAATCAACAACCCAGCAAACAGAAATGCATACTTAGGGTAACTTTGCAGCAGTTTGACCAGTGAAAGAACATTGGGAAAAATGTTAAAAACAAACATGTATGAGATGCAATGATCTTCATCAACAAACTCAACCCAGGCTAAAAGCCCAAACTAAAAAACAAACATCCTCAGATACAGAGATGGTGGATATCCAAGATAAAATTCACATGGTTATATTCAGGACCAAGTGGGCTTTATGGGACAAGATGAATCACATTGAATTTTCTGTTACAATGAAACAACAATCCCAACCTTCACACTTATAGCAGCAGACTAAAAGTTTATTTTTGTTCGTAGTGGTGTTAATACTACAGTAATACTAAAAGGTCAAAAGTAATATTATTTAAAATTCATCAAATACCATAAATGCTATAATAAAGTATTTATTACAGCATTTATGTTGGTTTATTACTGTGACAAAAATATTTATTTCAACATAATATCAGTTGAAAATTTCTAAAGGATAGGTGTTGCAACTGGAAATTTCGTAGTAACTTTCGTCGTAAAGAGTAAAATACTTTTAGACCAGGACATGTAATCCAATATCAAATAATATTCCGACCTGACCCTATGCTGAATTATATAGTCTTCTTTTGCTGTGCTATCTCAACAAAAATAGTGATATAATACATGGAAGCATTAACTTCCCCAAATACCCTATTTCCATCAGGACACAAAAAAAAAGCCATCACCATATATAAAAGAAATGTTGGAATACCTCTTTTTTGGATCATACATGAAGAGGAAGTTGAGAAGTCGGAGACCGGCTTCCGACAGCCATGGAAATTTGTGCTTCAGGTTATTGTAAGGCTGTTTTCTCAAAGTGTACTGACCCACTAACGGCAAGTTGGAGAAACCCTAGAGCACATCATAAATACAGACAAATAGCAATTCAGCAAAATGGGAGGAGTATCAAAAGCATTGTGTTAACATCTACATGACCACTTAATCAGGGAAATACTCCCAAAACTAGACAAAAAGGAAATCTTAGAGCAGAAGCACATCAATGAAAGGTTGAACAGACTTCAATATGTGGAAAAGTAACTTTTATTTTTTTTAAAAAACTAGTAGCTACATTCAAACCTACTTTAAGTGATAATGTAGAAAAATAGTGCAGTTGCTGAAAATCTTGAAATAATAGCACAAATTCTTGCAATTAAATCAGCAGATGTAGGATCATCTGAGAGAGAAACAGAGTTAAAGGGCCAAAGATTTTACTGATCATGGAGGTGGATGGCCTGCAATTTCCCACCACCAGCAGATAATATGGAATGTTCCCACCTTAAGGAAACTTCTAGAAACATGTCAATTTGGCAGGCAATGGCTACTTGCACACATTGGTGGAAAGCCAATTATACCCCTTAATGTGCCATTAAGATTACAGCACAGATGCTGACTTGAATCTTTCAGTTGGCAGTCAGGCATCACATGATGACTGAATCTTGGATGAGCTGAATACCAGCAAAATTCCAAAAAGGGCCACCATTCTAGCTATAATTTTCACTCCACTTCCTCTGTCTGTGTGTCTCTCTCTACCTCTCTCTCTCTGTGGACACAACTGCAAGATAGTGATAGCTGCAGCCACAAGTCGTCCTTTACAGGGACACACCTTCAACAATGATGGCCTGGAAGCTGCAGCTTCATTTCATTTTAAGTTTTTAATAATTCTTCATAGGGTGGGCCTAAGGTGGATGTGAAAAGGATGTTTCTTCTTGTTGGTGAGTCCAGAACTAGAGGCACTATGCTAAAATTAAGAGTCACTTTTATAAGACTCAGACGTGAATACTTTTCTCTCAGAGGGTTGTACAACGTTAGGAACTCTGCCTCAGAAAGCAGTGAAGGTAGAATCATTAATTTTTTTTAAAAGCAGAGGTAGATAGATTCTTGTTAGGCAAGGGAATCAAAAGGTTATCAGGCAAAGATAGAAATGTGGCATTCGGAACACAAATAGATCGACCCTGACTTTATTGAAAGTCGGAGCTAGCTCAAGGGGCTGAATGACCTACCCGTGCTTCATACCTTGACGCATTCTTCCTCCCCACGCCCCATCTTCCCTCAACTTAAAACTGTTGCCTTTCCAATTTTAGTTCTGAAACCTGAAGCATAACTGTTTCTGTCCACAGATGCTGCCTCACGTATTATTTTTGCTTTTATACTTTGTTTTGATGTCATCTATGATACAGAGACAAGATCTTTAAACCTCCATACCCCCATTGCATGTAATTAGTCAGAATGATCACTAGTACAAGAGATGCTTGTATCTGAATTTTCTAACAAAGCCTTGACTTTATACAAGGGAAGAATGACTTAAATGCTAACAAGTTGAAATTACACTTTCAAGGTGTAACTTACCACACTTAGAGAGTTATGCTCTACAGTATTCACTGTATCTTAATAAATGTTATTAAAACATTTTTACAGTGAGGTGGCAAATCTCTGATGAGTTCATACCAAGACTTACTGGCCATATATTCTCATTCGGAGTCCCTAATAACTGAACGATCAGATCAATCTGATGGATCTCAGAGCTTCCAGGAAGCAAAGGTTTGTGAGCCAGCAGTTCTGCAAGAATACAACCCACTGCCCTACAAACAACAAAAAGAACAAATTATGAGAAAATCTGCAACAAGGTTTGCAACAAACCAAAGTCTGAGTAAGGCCCAGTAAAAGAATACCTTGTTTGCCACAGATGCTGCTCATTTACTGATAATTTCCATGGTATTATATTGTTTATCTTACACTAAATAAGATACCTACCACATATCAATAGCTGTAGTCTGAGTCTTTGTTCCTAATAGTAATTCTGGAGCTCTGTACCTAAGAACAAAGCATGCAATATTCAATCAGAATTTCAGAGCTCCCAAATATTCACAAGCATCTTCTATTTTTAAACACTTCACAAGTCAAAATAGGCAAAATAAGTCATGGGGTCCTTGGTTTTGTAAAATAATTGCAACTGGAACATGGCAGAAGTTGCAAACATGGAAGTGTAATATTTCTACAAGTCTGTGGATTCTGATTGACAAATTGTCCATTTAGTTTCTTTGACTAATTACTGATAGTGCTGCTGTGAAGATGAACATTCAAACCATAACACTTGCAACAACAATAGGCCAAGAAAACCTCTCAGAGATCTTTCATGCTGATGGCAGGATTATGCTGCTTGAAGTGTTGAAGTATCCAAGATGCGTGTCACCTTAGCATCAAATATCATAATCATCAGGAAACAGATTAGCTTGTGTCAGCCAACCTACCATAATGTTACCACTTTTGGAGTCATAGGCTTCAGAGGCACTCCATATGCACGCGCCAACCCAAAATCAGCTGGAAAAAATAATACTTAAAACAATTAGAGGAGGAAAGCAATGTAGTGTCTAATCAGTACAAGGTGGCAAAAGAAGAATGTGTATTTATATTGCATTTTCATAAACTTCAAAGCATCCCAACAGTTTCAAAGCCAAATAGTTACTATTGAAGGGCAGTCATTACTGTGCACAACAAGGTTCCATAAATAGCCAAGAGATAAATGATCAGTTAATGTGTGGATGCCAAATCCCTAAACACAGACCAGAGAACCTGACATCGGTGGTGGGCAAGCTGTTGGAGGGAATCCTGAGAAACAGGATGTACATGTATTTGGAAAGGCAAGGACCGATTAGAGATAGTCAACATGGCTTTGTGCGTGAGAAATCATGTCACACAAACTTGATTGAGTTTTTTGAAGAACAAAGAGGATTGATGAGGGCAGAGCAGTGGACATGATCTGTGTGGACTTCTGTAAGGCGTTCAACAAGGTTCCCCATGGGAGGCTGGTTAGCAAGGTTAGATCTCATGGAATACAGGGAGAACTAGCCATTTGGATATATAACTGGTTCGAAGGTAGAAGACAGAGAGTGGTGGTGGAGGCTTGTTTTTCAGACTGGAGGCCTGTGACCAGTGGAGTGCCACAAGGATCGGTGCTGGGTCCACTACTTTTCATCATTTATACAAATGACTTGGATGTGAGCATAAGAGGTAAAGTAAGCAAGTTTGCAGATGACACCAAAATTGGAGGTATAATGGACAGCGAAGAAGATTACCTCAAGAGTACAGCAGGATCTTGATCAGATGGACAAATGCACTGAGGAGTGGCAAATGGAATTCAATTTAGATAAATGCGAGGTGCTGCATTTTGGAAAAGCAAATCTTAGCAGTATGATACACTTAGTGGTAAGGTCCTAGGGAGTGTTGCTGAACAAAGATATCTTGGAGTGCAGGTTCATAGTTCTTTGAAAGTAGAGTTGCAGGTAGATAGGATAGTGGAGAAGGTGTTTGGTATGCTTTCCTTTATTGGTCAGAGTATTGAGTATGGAGTTGAGAGGTCATGTTGCAGCTGTACAGGACATTGGTTAGGCCACTGTTGGAATATTATGTGTAATTCTGGTCTCCTTCCGATCAGAAAGATGTTGTAAAACTTAAAAGGGTTCAGAAAAGATCCACAAGGATGTTGCCAGGGTTGGAGGATTTGAGCTATAGGGAGAGGCTGAACAGGCTGGGGCTGTTTTCCCTGGAGGGTTGGAGGCTGATGGTGACCTTTTAGAGGTTTATAAAATCATGCAGGGCATGGATAAGATAAATAGATAAAGTATTTTCCCTGGAGTGGGGGAGTCCAGAACTAGAGACCATAGGTTTAGGTTGAGAGGTGAAAGATATAAAAGAGACCTAAGGGGCAACCATTTCACCCAGAGGGTGGTACGTGTATGGAGTGGGCCGCCAGAGGAAGTGGTGGAGGCTGGTACAATTGCAACATTTAAAAGGTATCTGGATGGGTATATGAATAGAAAGGGTTTGGAGGGATATGGGTCAAGTGCTGGCAGGTGTGACTAGATTGGGTTGGGATATGTGGTCAGCATGGACAAGTTGGACCGAAGGGTCTGTTTCCGTGCTGTACATCTCTAGGACTCTATAATTCTACGGGGGAAAAAAAAAGTTGTCAAATGAAAAACTGCATCAGTTTTCAAAAGCTTATTATAAAATGGTTCCACAAAGCTGTCAGAAGAAATCCCATCTTAAATTTCTGAAACATTTGCATTTAATGAAATTTATCAGCAATTTAAACTGACCTAATTTTATAACACCAAAAGCTAATGAGAATATAAATAAAGTGTTACACATCTTACCTATCTTAACACACCCTTTATCGGTCATTAACAAGTTAGACACCTTAAGGTCTCTACAAAAAATAAAGATGTTTATTACCAACACATCACATGTTTGAAAGCTCATCCAAAAGCTGTAGATGAGGTGCAGGTTGATCATGCAGCATTGAATCTGAGCAAACCAAATTGACTTCTGACCCAGTTCATCTCGAAGGCAGGGACAACAGTATTAATCAACAATTAAAATTATTCATACAATAAGAGTTAGAATTATATTTTTGAAAAAAAAAGTCATCAATTGAAATAAGTATTTCCCTAAATAAATAAATAAAGCCTGGGGAATGCAGATGTTCCAGTTGTTCAATCAATTCAGGTTCTGCTATGTCAGCTATTTGTATAAATATAACCACAGATTAGTGGTATGAATTCAGGAAGCTTGTTGGTTATTTACATGGTGGAGCTGAGCAACAGAAATTACTGGCAGAAGGCTTGGCAGACATTTCTGAGGAACCGTGCAAATAATCAAGTAAACGTGCCCCTCAATAATTCATTTTAGAACCAATACAAGTCTTTAATATTTGAATGGGGCAACATCACTACTGCAATGTGTAACACCGAAAAGTTTTCAAAACGTCTGTGCCAATGAATCAATTCAAAATGGATAGAACAGAAAGGGGAAATCAAGAATTATTAGCCAGGAGGGGCAGATGTCTTTATGTTCTACTTCAAAATGGTGCCATGGATTCTTCTCCGTTCACCTGAAAGTGCAGATTAGTCTCACTGAATGCCCTATCCGAACGTCTGCACCCCAGTACTGCTCTGAAGTGTTAGCCTTAAATTTGAGCAAGTACCTGAGTGGAACTTAATCCCACACATTATGATACAGTGACAAGACTTCTACAACTGAGTCATGCTTGGCTTGGACATGTGCTACACCGAGAACCATGTTGCCTGTAGGTGTAATCCTAACCCAACCCTATTGCTTTCTTAATCAATTGGTGAAGCTGCATACTAAATTTTGTGATTCTCATACTACAACATCAGTGCTCCAAGCTGCACAGCTGAAAAACCCTACACACACTTCTTCATCCTCCACTTCTGAAAGCACTCTGGTTTTAAATATACATCACACAGAACTTAGGAATTTTATGTAGGAACAATTAATTCCCTCTGAACCACCAAGTTCTGCAAGTTCCCTCTATTTCAATTACTGCTTTTTTCTACTCTTCCTGCCAAAATGAACACATTCACAGTTTCCTATAGTATATTCCATCTGCCAATTTACTTAATCTATCTTTATACCTTTTCAGACCGTCTATTTTCTCTTGGCAACTTACTCTCGTACTTTGGTGTCATCAACAAATTTAGACTCTGTACGTTCAATCCCTTTGTCCAGGTCATTATTACAGATTGCAAATGTTGAGAGCTGAAAATATGTTGCTGGAAAAGTGCAGCAGATCAGGCAGCATCCAAGGAGCAGGAGAATCGACGTTTCGGGCATGAGCCCTTCTTCAGGAATCCTGGAGAAGGGCTCATGCCCGAAACGTCGATTCTCCTGCTCCTTGAATGCTGCCTGACCTGCTGCACTTTTCCAGCAACACATTTTCAGGTCTGATCTCCAGCATCTGCAGTCCTCACTTTCTCCTGCAAATGTTGAGAACCCAACACTGATCTCTGAGACACTCTACAAGTTACAGCTTGCCAATTCAAAAATGACGCCGTTAACTCTGTTTCCTATTAGTTAACTAAGTATTTATTTACACTAATGTTATATGTTATAACACATGCTCCTACCTTACAGCCATGGAGTAATAGAGATGTACAGCACGGAAACAGACCCTTCGATTCAACTCGTCCATGCCAAACAGATATCCTAAGTTAATCTAGTCCCATTAGGCAGCTTGTGTAGGAACAAGATATTATGGCTTCTTATCAAGCATATGTTCAAAATCCAAGTACACCATATCAACAAGTGCCCCTTTATCCCTCATATTTACTACTTGTTCAAAAAATTGATATTCCATAAAAATGATTTACCTTTTACAAAATTATGTTGGCTTCACCTAATCACATAATTTTCCAATGATCCTGCTATAACTACCTTAATAATTGATTCTAGTAATTTTTCTAAGACAGATATTAGGCCAATTGGCCTAGCTTCCTGACGGAAAGCAGTTTTGAGGTATTTACGAGTCAACCCATTCAAAAATGTTATTTCACAGTTCTGGAGCACATGGGAGTTGAACCTGGACCTCCTGGTCCACAGGTAGGAACACTAGATATTTTCTAACCAATCCATTTAGAGATATATTACACATCTCTGAAGTACATGGGACTTGAACCTGGGCCTGAGGATTGAGAAGTAGAGTCACCATTCAGCCGCCTGGTAATTAATCTACTATAGTCAACAGAATTAAATGTCAGATTCTGTTTATAATCAGGATGCTGTCTTTTTTTAAGTGCATGTTACATCTGCCAGATGTTTTAGACTGGAAGCAGTAGTATATCTATGGCACTTAGTCTCTCAATTCTCTCACCTGTGAATAATGAAGTTTCCATGTAGATATCGCAACCCCTTCAATAATTGAAGAATTATACATTTTACCTAAAAAGGGAAGCAATACAAGAGTTAATGTATTAAACATTTACAAAGCCAAAAGTATAATTTTATATGGCATTTTTAGTCCCTACAATAGCATAAAAGAACCAAAAGTAAGAATGAAAAGTGATGCTTTTATTGAAAAGTTCTTACCTAGTTAGACTGTGAAGTTATTTGAATAAACAATTACTACAAGTATTCGAATATCTGAGACAGTTCTACACTTACCTGAGCCTCTGAAAATGGTGACTGCATATTTTCTAAAAGACTTGCAAGATCCTGTTCACAGTATCCCATTACCAGGAAAATACTGTAGAAATAAAAATGAGAAAGTGACCAAATTCATCATCCATTAATTAGCTTCACATATTACCTTAGTAGCACCATTAAATGATAGTCCAGGCCAACTGTATAAGGAGACACTTATATTCCTAACTGCATATAATATCCAGGTAAACAATGCATTACTTTGACACCAATCAAAGGATTACACTTCTGATAGTGACATATTCTCTTGGTACTACAGTGGATTAGCATCAGCACAAATCAGGAATGTTGTATTGATGCAATAGATATATTCTAAGTTTTACTGTTTTTTATATATTTATATATTTATATTTCCATCTTTAATCTGTCATTCTATTAGAACTGCCATTTTGTACATTTACCAGGTAGAGAAAACACAACCAAATGATCTTCCATTTTCCTCTTAATACAGAAGTAAACAGGGAGTGTTTTGTCAATCTTATCATGAAACGCTAATGAAAGATAAAGATTTATTGCAGGAAAGCTGTGTACACATATTATAAAATAAATTTTCTTTTAATTATCATCTATCCCATCCATTGCTGAGCTTGCCCTGAATAGAGCACCATCCCACAGTTCTACTATCCCATTCTGATTATGTGTAAGGTCCCCTTGTCTCTTCTCTCAGGGATTCTCAAAGACACCGCTAATCCAGTTATGTATTTGTTTCCAGGACTGCCTGAACCACATTTCCTGCATAGAGATAACTGTTTATTCTCTGGCCGTGCAAGTGCACCAAGCCTCTGGGCCTAACGCTGAACTCCTTCAGTGCATGTTCTCAGCTATGCTGTTCTATTTAAGTGGAAGGAAATCATCAATATAGGCTCAACTCAGAACATCTCAGGAACAAGTCCCATTCATGTTGTTATCTTACAGACTGCAAATTCATGACCAACTTGCAGGTTTGCATGGACCCCCAAATGAGAAATTTGGTGAGTCTTGTTTATATAAAAGGATAACATTTATAAAGAGAAACAAATTGAGAATTTGGATGAAAGTAAAGGTTATACTTTTGATATGGCTCACAGAGTAATGGGGCTTGGTTAGCAGCTCACTCAAAATCATACAGCCTGGAAACAGATACTTTTGTCCAACTAGTCCACACCAACCATCTGCCCAAACTAAACTAGTCCCACCTGCCCTGTATTTGGCCCATATCCCTCTGGACCTTTCTTCTTCCTGTACATACCCAAAAGTTCTTTAAACATTGTATCTGTACTTGCATCCACCACTTGATCTGGCAGTTCATTCCACATACTAACTACCCTCTGTGTAAAAAAGTTGCCCCTCATGTCCTTTATAAATCTTTCTCCTCTCACCTTAAAAATATGCCCCTGGTTTTGAACTCGCTCACCTTGGGGAAAAGACCTTGGCCATTCACCTCCTCTCTGACCCTCATGATTTTATAAATATCTACAAGGTCACCCCATAACCTCCTATGCTCTAGTCAAAAAAATCCTAGCCCATCCAACACTAACCTATCGAGGTGGTTTCCCACGACTACTTCTTTTAGCTCCACAATATTAGGGTGCCGCAGTTTAAGGAGCAGATTAATCTCTCGCAAACTACTTATGGGGATTCCTGCAAATAAACAAAAGAAAGAGAGAAGCTTATATATGCAGCTGATAGAATTGGGAGCAATAAAATCCTATTTGCTTATAGTTATGTCACATTATTAAACTAAAAGTAATTCCTCTTCAAAATGAAAACAACACTGGAAAGGCATGAGGTCATAATAGCTGCAGTGGAAATGTGTTTTTTTTAAATGATGATACCCAGCTGCATTTGGGCTTATGCTCACTTTCTCTTTTACAAATTAGTGGAATTAGAGGCTTGGAAAGAGTTGCTATGTTGCTGTAAATGTTATTGATGAATAAGTCCATAATTGGAAATCCAAGACCTATTAACATGAGCTTTGTTGCTGAAAATTGATTCAACTTTATGACCCCCAAGGTTTCATGGTGCATATTTATGAGATCTACAAAAGAGCAAACTGATTTGCTTACTATTCTTTAATCCACAGTAGCATTCCAGTTTACAATATGATGCAATACTGGTCAACGGTGGTGAGCAAACAGACATTACCAGTGAAAAAGCTAATGCTTAACAGAATAATAAGTGGCAGACATTTTAGCTACAACTTCACATTTGAAGAGGATGTTAACTTTAGAAACAACCCATTTGCTGCAACACATAAGAACCATTTCCATTAATATTGGATTAATTCTATAACCCATTGTGTTTGGCATTTGTGTCATAATAGAATGTAATCTCAGTTACAGTTTGGCATACACTCTAAGGGACATGACGAGACTCTAGTAGTAATCAATGTTTTCACAACTTAAAAATGAAAGTAATTATAGCAATTGCACAAGATGACACTGATTACACTTGCTTCCATTTTCTCCCCCCAACAATGAAAAGAACATGCTGCATGGGGTGCCATCAGCATGATTTAGTGGTCTAGAAGATGGTAGGTTCAAGGATCACTCCAGAAACTTAAGCACAAAAATGTAGTCTGACACCCTAGTGCAGTACTGAAGGAGTGGAGTACTGTCAGAGAAACCATATTTCAGAAAGACATTAAATTATCTGCTCTGTCAGGTGGATACAAAAGAACCTATGAATAATATCAAGCTGAAGCATGAACATTCTCTCTCGTGGCCTGATCAATATTAATCCTCGATCAACATCACAAAAATATATAATCTGGTTATCACACTGCTGTTTATGTTAGAGATCCCTTTGTACAAATTAGCTGATTTTCCTTCAAGGCAACAGTAACTATATATTGACACTCATGTGGTATCTGGCTGTAAAGTATATCAGAAAATCCTGGGTCTTAAAAGGTATTACAAATGGAAATCTCTCTTATTTTGGAAACAGCTTAACGAACTGGTAAATTGTGTATGCAAAATTAGACCAAAGTAATACTGGTTCAAAATATACACTTGGTGTGCAATGAGTTTTGGTATTATTTCTGAAATGTTTAGTAAGTTTCTAAAAAGAATGCACTTTCACAAACAGATTGAAAACGCCACCGATTTTGATATTTCTTACTTACCATCCCTCTCTTTATCCATTCGAACCTTCTTAAGGGCAACAATTTCATCACTTTTTGTATCATGAGCTCGGTCTAAAACATGGAAAATGTAAATGCAGAAATTACGACCTTGTGGGATCAGTTAGCTCAGCTGGCTGGGCATGTGTCCATTCAATTCCTGCACCAGGTGAGGCTATCATGAATATATTTATTAGTTCAGTCCTAAAAATGGGGACATTCTTCTTCTGTTTTCTTTCTGCTGTGTCGTGATGGAGAATGCCAAGTCTCCCTATATTTAATTAAGAAAGGTATATACTCATGGGATTCTGTAGGGTGCTTGGTCCAGTTGGGTTCACATGACAATGGTAGTAGACATACCACCAGAATGTCAAAGGGAACATAAATATACCCTGAGAGAATAGCAACTATATGTAACAAAAGTAACAAATTTCAAAGGTAACAGTATTATACTGATCTTGTTATCCTAATGGAAAATGAACTTGTCAGTAAAATTGTAATTTGTTTTTCCTCTTAATATAATCTTTATTACCAGTCAGTGAGAGCAATGTTTAAAAATGACTATATCAATTATAAACGGTTAAAATGGTCAAAAATACTCGGCTCTGAACTAAATGGGTACATTCTTGCAAATCCAGTGATGTAAAAATGGGAGGTTCAAAAAAGACTTTTTAGAACATGCCATCCAATTTTAAACAATCTTACTCAATAAAAATGAACTTCCTTGGGCAATTCAGCACCAGAGTTTTTGTCTACTTTGCTGCTTGCACACTGATCTGTTCTGGCACCCCTAGCAACCTCTGGTCCCACCTGATCAGGACTGATCCGAACCGCCCACTGCCCAAAGCACCCGACTTCAAATCCAAAATCAAAAATCCAGTGAGGCCTTGGTTGCGAGGCTGTCAGTTTTGAGAGTGTGTATCTTCAATGCTCTGACTCCCCCAGCTGTCAAGTTTCATTGTAAAAGGTAAAAACAAGGACTGCAGATGCTGGAAACCAGAGTCTAGATTAGAGTGGTGCTGGAAAAGCACAGCAGGTCAGGCAGCATCCGAGGAGCAGGAAAGTTGACGTTTCGGACAAAAGCCCTTCATCAGGATTATTAAATTAGGATAACAAGATCAGTATAATACTGTTACCTTTGAAATTTGTTACTTTTGTTACATATAGTTGCTATTCTCTCAGGGTATATTTATGTTCCCTTTGACATTCTGGTGGTATGTCTACTACCATTGTCATGTGAACCCAACTGGACCAAGCACCCTACAGAATCCCATGAGTATATACCTTTCTTAATTAAATCGAAACATCGATTTTCCTGCTCCTCGGGTGCTGCCTGACCTGCTGTGCTTTTCCAGCACCACTCTAATCTAGACTCTGGATTCATTGTAAGCAATGTTCCCCAGACTGTGCAGCCATAATCCTAAAGGTCCTGCACACACCATGAACAAGTTGGTCCCTTTAAATGACCAAATCTATATGGCCATGCAAAACAAAAATTAGAAGGGGTGTGCCCTTAACTACACATGCCCTTAAAATTTAGATTATAAGATCTAGGAGCAGAGCTGGCCCATTTGGCCCATTGAGTCTGCTCCACCACTCGATCATGCCTGATATGTGTCTCAACACCATTCTCCTGCCTTCGCCCTGTAATCCTCAATCCCCAATCTGGACGCCTGTGACCAGTGGAGTGCCAGGTCCACTACTTTTTGTCATTTATATAAATGATTTGGATGTGAACGTATAGTTAGCAAGTTTTCAGATGACACCAAAATTGGAGGTGTAGTGGACAGCAAAGAAGGTTACCTCAGATTACAATGGGATCTTGATCAGATGGGCCAATGGGCTGAGGACTGGCAGATGGAGTTTAATTTAGATAAATGCGAGGTGCTGCATTTTGGAAAAGCAAATCAGAGCAGAACTTATACACTTAATGGTAAGGTTCTAGGGAGTGTTGCTGAACAAAGAGACTTTGGAGTGCAGGTTCATAGTTCCTTGAAAGTGGAGTTGCAGGTCGATAGGATAGTGAAGAAGGCATTTCGTACGCTTTCCCTTATTGGTCTGAGAAT
This sequence comes from Chiloscyllium plagiosum, assembly GCF_037043375.1. Classification (NCBI taxonomy): domain Eukaryota; kingdom Metazoa; phylum Chordata; class Chondrichthyes; order Orectolobiformes; family Hemiscylliidae; genus Chiloscyllium; species Chiloscyllium plagiosum. The sequence continues at coordinate 26,329,833 of NW_028270155.1, read as the reverse complement.
TGAGTACAGGAGTTGGGAGGTCATGTTGCGGCTGTACAGGACATTGGTTAGGCCACTTTTGGAATATTGCATGCAATTCTGGTCTCCTTCCTATCAGAAGGTTGTGAAACTTGAAAGGGTTCAGAAAAGATTTACAAGGATGTTGCCAGGATTGGAGGATTTGAGCTATAGGGAGAGGTTGAATAGGCTAGGGCTGTTTTCCCTGGAGAGTCGGAGGCTGAGGGGTGACCTTATAGAGGTTTATAAAATTATGAGGGGCATGGATAGGATAAACAGACAAGGTCTTTTCTCTGGAGTCCAGAACTAGGGGGCTAGGGGCATAGGTTTAAGGTGAGAGTGGAAAGATATAAAAGGGACTTAAGGGGCAACTTTTTCTTGCAGAGGATGGTACGTGTATGGAATGAGCTGCCAGAGGAAGTGGTGGAGGCTAGTACAACTATAACATTTAAAAGCCATCTGGATGGGAGGGTTTAGAGGGATATGGGCCAAGTGCTGGCAAATGGGACTAGATTAGGTTAGGATATCTGCTCGGCATGGACAAGTTGGACCGAAGGGTCTGTTTCTGTACTGTACATCTCTTTGACTCTAAGAACCTATCTTTCTTAAAACTCTCATTGACCTGGTTTCCACAGCTTTCTGTGGTGATGATTTCCATAGATTCACCATTCTCCAGCTGAAGAAATTCTTCATCTCAGTTCTAAAGGGTCATTGTTGCACTCTGAGGCTGTGCCCTTAGCTCCTAGCCTCTTCGACTGGAGGAAATATCTTCCCTTCATCCATTCTATTCAAGCCTCTCAGTATTCTGTAAGTTTTAATAAGATTCTCCTTCACACTCCATAAAGTATACCCAGAGTCCTCAACTTCACCTCATGTGATCAGCCCTTCATCTCAGGGATCATTCTTGTAAACATCCTCTAGACCCTCCCCCCTACCCACCCAACCACACCAGTCCGCCACCCCCTGCTGCTGCTGCCCAATGCCAGCGCATCCTTCCTTAGATACGATGCCCAAAACTATTCTCAATATTCCCAATGCGGGTCTGACCAGAGCCTTATACAGCCTCAGTGCTATATCACTTGTATTCCAGCTCTCTTGAAATGAATGCTAACACTGCATTTACCTCCCTAACTGCCAACTGAATCGGCACATTAACCTTAAGAGAATCCTGAACGAGGACTTCCAAGTCTCTTTGTGCTTCAGATTTCTTAAACCTTTCTCCATTTCGAAAATAGTCTACACCACTATTCTCCGTATGAATATGCATAACCTCAAACGTTCCCACATTGTATTCCATTTGCCACTTCTTTGGCCACTCTCTGAGCCTGTCCAAGTCCATCTGAAGCCTCCTGCTTCTTCAACACTACCAGTCCATCCATCTAGCTTTGTATGAGCTTGGAGGAAAGGTTGGTTATAGTATCTTTCATGTGCATACTTCAATATGACTGTATCTATCCATCATAATAAATAACAGCCATTCAGCCTCTCAAGCGTGACTTGCCATTCAATGAGATAGTGTCCGATTTGATTGTGGCTTTAATTTAAAATTTTGTAGCAAACAAATAACGAACCTGAAGATTTCAAGAGCTTTATCAATTTTGAATAGATAAAACATTTAATGAGAAACAAAAATGATCTCCTGACACAAATACAAAGAAAATTAAACCGGACTTACACACAATACCATAGGTTCCTTCACCAATGCGATTTAATTTTACAAATTCTTTCACACTTCTGCTTCTTCCCAGCTGCAAATAAAAATATAAACAATTAATTTCACACAGACTTTCTGTCCAGGGTGTTTGTATAATGGTTGGAAGTACCTTTTTCTATCTTAAAAGATCTCTGCAGCAGCGAACAGACAAACTCTACTACTTGAAACAAGACTTATTCAGATATCTCAAATTGCTCGATTCCTCTAGAGTTTACTGACAGTCTACAGACTGGTCTTTTCAACACAAAAGATATCCATATACATGATGTCAAATAGATAGCACCCATTTTTATATTGAGGTACTCCACAAGAGTGAGACCAAGCTTGTTTATCAAGAATAATGAAGGAAAAAATGTGAACAATTTGTTACAAACTGGTCCTTTTTCTAAAAGCTGTTCCTTCTTCTCAAGGTTACCGAATCCTTGATCATAAAACAGCCCAGACTCCGAATCGGCTGAACTGGTACAGAGATAAAAGGGTTTACTGAGAGGCTTTTTGTTTGTATGTAAACAAATGAGTTTTCAGGCCAAAGTTTTTACGTTTTAGAAGTAACCTGTTTAGACAAGGGGACTTGGCCAGCTCTCGAGCTGTGCAGTGCAATTCAGAACTTTAGTTCATTCAGTTCAGCAGTTCTGTATGTGAAGAGAGGCTGCTGGAGTCAGTCCAAGTTGAGACTGGAACTTCTCTCTCTCCTTATGCCCTTCTCACTACAACCTGTAAGCCTCTGTTTCATTTTTACTCTGTGTTTAAGGAATTTGTTTATTGGGATGTTGTGTATTTTCGGAATAGCATAATTAAGTCTAGTTTGGATAGACTGAATTCTGCAGGTATTCTATATTTTGTTCTTTGTGTTTTATTCTGTAATTTTGTGAATAATTTCTTATCTGTTTCAAAACCTGGTATTCAACCGAGCGAACTTCCTCTGAGTAATTTTCACTGCACGCTTAGCAAAACAAATAGCAAAGTTACGGTCTGGGCTGCCTGCTTAAGAATGTTTTGAATGGTCTGGCTTTGTCCATTACAGATTGGGGGCTCTTTGCAGGATTTAAACAGCAAGTGGTAGGTGCTAGTGTCTTTATTTCGGGTGTTAGTTTGTGTGGGCAGACAAAGCTTGGGATAGCAATGGCTCTTTCAGCCGCCAAGAGTTTTCTGGAAGTGGACGAGGTGACTTTGGAAGTTTTACAGGCGAATAAGACCAAGCTGCAGGAGTTAGTAGACAAGCTGGTGTTGAAACTACCTCCTACTGTGAGGAGAGATGAGATAGTTACAGCAGTAGCTCAGCATTTAAATTCGCTGGAGAAACCATCAGAATCTGTAGGGATGGCAAAAATTCAATTGTAACTGAAACAGCTTGAGTAAGAGGTGAGAGATAAGGAAAGGGCAGCAGAAGTGAAACACTTTGAGTTACAATTAAAACAAAAGAAAAAGAACAAATGGATTTAGCAGAAGAGAAAGAAAAAGAGAGAAAGTTTGAACTTCAAAAACTGACACTTAAAAGGAAAGTCAGTTTAAAGGCTGAGGGTAGGGTTTAGTGAGGAAGAAAGTGAGTATGAGCATACTTATGGTAGGTGAAAGCCTGATGAGAAACTGTTTAAGTATGTTCAAGCATTGCCTAAATTTGATGAGAAGGATGTGGAAGTCTTTTCCATCTCATTGAAAAAGTGGCGAAACAGTGCAGTGGCCAGACCATGTGAGTTTTGTTGATCCAAAAAAAATTGTAGTTGGGGCTAGTGAGGTCTTTGCATCACTATAAGAGGAGGTATCTGGGGAGTATGAGATGGTGAAAAAAAGCCATCTTAAGTACGTATGAGCTTGTACTAGAAGCCTATAGACAACGTTTCAGGATTCTCAGGAGGGACCCTGGTCAAACCTATATTGAGTTTGAAAGGATCAAACAAAGTAATTTCAATGGATGGATAACAGCTTTACAAATAACAGCAAACCAATGATGCCCTTAGAGAGGTAGTTATTTTGGAAGAATTCAAAAATCCACTGCTTGAAGCAGCACAAACTCAGATGGAAGAACACAGAGTTAAAACAGCAAGTTTAGCAGCTGAAGTGGCAGATGATTATGAGCTGGTTCTTAGAACTTGGTTTGGCTTCCAGAATCAATTTCAGTCCATGAGGGATAGAAACTGGGGCAAAGAGAAATTCTCACGTGGAAAGGGAAAGGTAGATCTCAGGGAAGATCATAAGGATAACTCACCACAGGGTAAAAAGGAAACCCTTGAGGGGAGGGACAAAGAAGTTAAAAAGCTCCGGTGTTTTCATTGTAATAAAGTGGGCCACACATTTCACAGTGTTGGTGGGCTAGGAGAAAGCCAGATGTAGGAAAACCGGACAAGCCCGGGAGTTTTGTTGGACTGGTAACAAGAAGGACAGAGAAAGTTAGAAAACTGCATCAGAATGCACAAACTGATCAGAGGTTAAGCCAGATCTGCTTAAAAAAATATATATATGCAAGGGTAAAGTTTATTCACATAGGCCAGGAGTAAAGAGGTTATGATATTAAGGGACACAAGATCTGCTCAGTCTGTCATTCTGAAGCACGAGGAGATGTGTACTCCTGAAAGACAATGGCGAGAAAAGGTACTGGCAACAGGAATTCACAGTGAGACAAAAAGCACTCAATTATGTAAAGTGAGGCAAGAGTCCAGAGAAGAGGGGAAAATTTGTGGTAGGAGTACTGGACAAACTCTCAGCTCCAGGAATACAATTTGTCCTTGCAAATAATATCGCTGATTCACCGGTAGGTGTGCTGCCTACTCTAGTTGAAAGGCCAGTGGAGATGCAGGGAACTGAAACACTGCAGGATATTTATCCAGGAACCTTCCAAGATTGTGTCTTAACGAGATCGCAGAGTCATAAGCTGAAGCAGGAGAGATCAAAAGACGCAGATAAGGCAACTGAAATAGCCTTATCAAAGACTTTTTTTGATCAGATAAGTGGGACAGAGCAGGAATCAAATGTTAAAAATGCAACTATCTCTAGCTTTGCTAAGCTTATTGAGTTATAGCAGAAAGATGAGAACTTAAAGCAGTTGTATCAAAAGACATGTACATGGAAGGAGAGTGAATGCATTCCTGTGTGTTATTATTTAATAAATGATGTCTAAATGAGGAAATGGAGACCATCACACATTCAAGCAGATGAGAAACGGGCAGAGGTTCATCAGATTGTTTTGCCAGTAGGGTATAGAAAGGAGGTGCTGCAAGTGGCACATGAGCTACCACTTGGAGGCCATTGCAGACTGAGGAAAACACAGGCTAAAATACAAAGACATTTTTATTGGCCTGGACTTGACAAGGATGTAGCTGAATTGTGCCAGACGTGTCATACATGTCAGCTAATTGGAAAACCATAGGCAGTAATAAAACCTGCATCTTTAATACCTATTTTAGCTTTTGAAGAACCTTTCACAAGTCTTAATTGATTGCGTAGATCCCCTAACTCAAACAAAATGTGGGAATAAGTATTTATGAAAAATAATGGATGTATTGATTAGATTTCCCGAGGCAATCCCATTACGCAATAGCACACCTAAAACGGTTGAAGAAGAATTACTCAAATGTTTTACTAGATACGGAAGACCGATAGAGATACAGTCAGAACAAGGGTCAAACTTCACTTCTAAACTATTCAAGATGGTTATGGATAACTTGGGAATAAAACAGTTCAAATCTACTGCGTACATCCAGATTCACAGGCAGCGCTAGAAAGGTGGCATCAAACATTAAAGATCACGTTGTGGGCTTATGGTCAGGATTATCCAGATGATTGGGATAAAGAATTCTGTTTGTGCTTTTTGCAATCAGAGATGCACCAAATGAATAGACCAAATTCAGTCCATTTGAATTAATTTGTGGGCATAACGTAAGAGGACCATTAAAATTGATTAAATCAGAATTCAAAGACCACACATTTGGACTATGTGTCAAATTTTAGAGAACGATTAAATATAGCTGGGGAGTTGGCTAGACAGCAGTTAAGTATCACAGGAAACAGTAAGAAATCAAAAATTGACAATTTTGCCTTTGAGATGAAAGGGTTTACTGAGAGGCTTTTTGTTTAGATTAGATTACTTACAGTGTGGAAAGAGGTCCTTCGGCCCAACAAGATCACACCGACCCTTTGAAGAGCAACCCACCCAGACCCATTCCCCAGCATTTACCTCTTCACCGAATACTACAGGCAATTTAGCTTGGCCAATTCACCTAACCTGCACATTTTTGGATTGTGGGAGGAAACCGGAGCACCTGGAGGAAACCCACGCAGACACGGGGAGAATGTGCAAACTCCACACAGAGAGTTGCCTGAGGCGGGAATTGAACCCAGGTCTCTGGTGCTGTGAGGCAGCAGTGCTAACCACTGAGCCACCAGAGTCTTCAGGCCAAAGGTTTTATGTTTTAGAAGTAACCTGTATAGTAAAGGGGGCTTGGCCAGCTCTCTAGCTGTGCAGCTCAATTCAGAAGTTTAGTTTGTTCAGTTCAGCATTTGTGTGTATGAAGAGAGGCTGTGGAATCAGTCCCAGTTGAGACTTGAACTACTCTCTCTCCTTATGCCCTTCTCACTACAACCTGTAAGCCTCTGTTTCATTTTTACTCTGTGTTTAAGGAGTTTGTTTATTGGGACTGTTGTGTATTTTCGGAATAGCATAATTAAGTCTAGTTTGGATAGACTGACTTCTGTGGGTATTCTATATCCTGTTCTTTGTGTTCATTCTGTAATTTTGTAAATACATTTTTGTCTGTTTTAAAACCTGGTAGTCAACCTAGCTGACTTACTCTGAGTAATTTTCACTGCACGCTTACCGAAACAAATAGCAAAGTTACAGTCTGGGCTGCCTGCTTAAGAATGTTTTGAGTGGTATGGCCTTATCCATAACATAGTTACAACTGCCATGTGTAGTAATACACAAGTGCTAAAATGGATACTGAATGTTATTAGACTAATGGCTTATGGATTAGGCAACTCTCCATTGGGTGAATGTCAGAAAGGGTACACAGAGAAAGGGTCAGAAAGTCTGGGTTTAAGTCCCACCACTTGTGCCAGAAATGTGCTACAACATCCCCAAACAGATTGATACAAAACACTTCTAAGGCTCTTGTAGTGCAGTGGTGGCCTCCCTACCTCTGGGCCAGGGGACCCATGTTCAAGTACCATCAGCTCCAGAGGTATACATATCACACCACAGAACCTCTGCAGGCAACCTCTGCTGATTCTCCTGAGAATCTAGGTTGGAAGAAAGGACTTTAACATGGATCAGCACTGCTCAGATACCAGAGGTATCATCTTTGAAGATGTGAGAGTGCCCAAGAATGTTCTCATTGGAGAGGTAACTGGCTTCAAAATTGTAATGGAACCATTTGACAAAACCAGACTCCTGGTTGCTGCTAGAGCAGTTGGTCTGGCTCAGAGAATCCTGACTGATTAATTGATTGATTTATTAATTGTCATATGTACCTAAGAACAGTTGAAAGCTTTGTTTACGAGCTGTACAAGCAGATCACCATAAGGACATACAGATCATAGAGTTTAAAAAACACTTCAACAGAGACATATGGGTTACATTACACATGACGTACGCTAGGTAAAATCAACATTGGCAAGATCAACATTATTTGAAGTTAGAGAGTTCATTCATCAGTCTAAATACAGCCAGGAAGAAGCTGCTCCTGAACCTGCTGGTGTGTGTGTGTGTGTTGTGTTCAAGCTTTTGTATCTTCTGCTTGATGGATTGGTTGTAGGAGAGCATAATCAGGGTGCAATGGGTCTTTAATGAAGTTGGCAGCCTTTCCGTGGCAACAAGCCGTGTAAATGGAGTCCATGGATGGTAGTTTGGCTTCCATGATGGGCTAGTCTAAGCTCACAATCTTCTGTGGTTTCTTACAACCCTGGGCAGAGTAGTTGACATACTGCACTGGGACAATATGCTTTCAGTGGTGCATCTGTAAAAGTTGATGAGGGTCATTACGTACGTTCGAAATTTCCTGAGCCGCCTGAGGAAGAAGAGATATTGGTGTGCTTTGACTGTTGCATCCATCTGGGAAGTCCAGGACAGATTGTCAGTTATCATCACTGCAAGGATCTTGATGCTCTACACCCTCTCATCCTCCGCTCCATTGATATATATGGGGACATGTTCTCCTTCTTTCCTTCTCAAGTCAATGATCAGTCCTTTAGTTTTGCCAACAATGACAGAGAGGTTGTTCTCATTGTACCATGTCACCAAGCCCTCTATCTCCTTTCTATATTCTGCCTTGTCGTTGATAGATATCCATCCTACCACACTGGTGTCACAGATTCAGAGATGTACAACATGGAAACAGACCCTTCGATCCAACCCGTCCATGCTGACTAGATATCCCAACCCAATCTAGTCCCACCTGCCAGCACCTGGCCCATAACCCTCCAAACCCTTCCTATTCATATACCCATCCAAATGTCTCTTCAATATTGCAATTGTACCAGCCTCCACCACTTCCTCTGGCAGTTCATTCCATACACGTGCCACCCTCTGTGTGAAAAAGTTGCCCCTTAGGTCTCTTTTATATTTTTCACCTCTCACCCTAAACCTATGCCCTCTAGTTCTGGACTCCCCAACCCCAGGGAAAAGACTTTGTCTATTTATCCTATCCATGCCCCTCATGATTTTGTAAACTTCTATACGGTCACCCCTCAACCTCCGACGCTCCAGGGAAAACAGTCCCAGCCTCTCCGCTCAAATCCTCCAACCCTGGCAACATCCTTGTAAATCTTATCTGCACCCTTTCAAGATTCACAACATTTTTCTGATAGGAAGACCAGAGTTGCATGCAATATTCCAACAGTGGCCGAACCAATGTCCTGTACAGCCGCAACATGACCCCCCAACTCCTGTACTCAATACTCTGACCAATAAAAGAAAGCATACCAAACGCCTTCTTCACTATCCTATTTATCTGCCAAATCCACTTTCAAGGAGCTATGAACCTGCACTCCAAGGTTTCTTTGTTCAGCAACATTTCCGAGGACCTTACCGTTAAGTGTATAAGTCATGCTAAGATTTGCTTTCCCAAAATGCAGCACCTCACTTTATCTGAATAGAACTCCATCTGCCACTTCTCAGCCCATTGACCCATGTGGTCAAGATCCTGTTGTAATCTGAGGTAACCTTCTTTGTTGTCCACTACACCTCCAATTTTGGTGTCATCTCCAAACTTACTAGCTGTACCTCCTATGTTCACATCCAAATCATTTATATAAATGACAAAAAGTAGTGGACCCAGTACCGATCCTTGGGGCACTCCACTGGTCACAGGCCTCCAGTCTGAAAAACAACGCTCCACCACCACCCTCTGTCTTCTACCTTTGAGCCAATTCTGTATCCAAATGGCTAGTTGTCCCTGTATTCCATGAGAACTAACCTTGCTAACCAGTCTCTTATGGGGAACCTTGTCAAACGCCTTACTGAAGTCCCCCTAGATCACATCTACCGCTCTGCCCTCATCAATCCCCTTTGTTACTTCTTCAAAAAACTCAATCAAGTTCATGTGACATGATTTCCCATGCACAAAGCCATGTTGACTATCCCTAATCAGTCCTTGCCTTTCCAAATACATGTACATCCTGTCTCTCAGGATTCCCTCCAATAACTTGCCTACCACTAATGTCAGGCTCACTGGTCTATAGTTCCCTGGTTTATCCTTACCACCCTTAAACAGTGGCAGCACGTTTGCCAACCTCCAGTCTTCTGACACCTCACCTGTGACTATCGATGATACAAATATCTCAGCAAGAGGCCCAGTAATCACTTCCCTAGCTTCCCACAGAGTTCTAGGGTATAGCTGATCAGGTCCTGGGGATTTATCCACCTTTATGTGTTTCAAGACATCCAGCACTTCCTCCTCTGTAACAGGTACATTTTGCAAGGTGTCACCATCTATTTCCCTACAGTCTATATCTTCCATATCCTTTTCCACATACTGATGCACAATACTCATTTAATATCTCCCCCATTTTCTACAGCTCCACACAAAGGCCGCCTTGCTGATATTTGAGGGGCCCTATTCTCTCCCTAGTTACCCTTTTGTCCTTAATGTATTTGGAAAAACCCTTTGGATTCTCCTTATTTGCCAAAGCTATCTCATGTCCCCTTTTTGCCCTCCTGATTTCCCTCTGAAGTATATTCCTACTGCCTTTATATTCTTCCAAGGATTCACTTGATCTATCCTGTCTATACCTGACATATGCTTCCTTCTTTTTCTTAACCAAACCCTCAATTTCTTTAGTCATCCAGCATTCCCTATACCTACCAGCATTTCCTTTCACCCTAACAGGAATATACATTCTCTGGATTCTCGCTATCTCATTCCTGAAGGCTTCCCATTTTCCAGCCGTCCCTTTATCTGCGAACATCTGCCCCCAATCAGCTTTTGATAGTTCTTACCTAATACTGTCAAAATGAGCTTTTCTCCAATTTCAAGCTTCAACTTTTAGATCTGGTCTATCCTTTTCCATCACTATTTTAAATCTAATGGAATTATGGTCACTGGCCCCAAAGTGCTCCCCCACTGACACCTCAGTCACCTGCCCTGCCTTAGTTCCCAAGAGTAGGTCAGGTTTTGCACCTTCTCTAGTACGTACATCCACATACTGAATCATTGTCAGGTAAGTTGTAGGTGGCGTTCATATGGAATTTGGCAACACAGTCATAGGTGTACAGAGAGTACAGTAGGGGGCTGAAGACACATCCTTGGGGGGGGGGCTCCAGTGTTGAGTGTTATCGTGGACCAAGGTCTCAGTGTATTGAGATCAATCTGGAGAGGATAATGATGTTGAAAGTAGAGCTGTGGTCGATAAGCAGGAGTTCGACATAGCTGTTCTTGTTATCCAAATGTTCCAGGCATGAGGGCAGGGTTAGAGATATGGCATCCACTGTGGACCCGTTACACTGGTAGGTATATTGTAGGGGATCGAGGCAGGCTGGGAGACTGGAGTTGATGTGGGCCATGACCAGCCTCTCGAAGCACTTCATGATTATGGAAGTCAGAACTACAGGGCAGTAGTCGTTAAGGCACGTTGCATGTACTTTCTTAGGTACTGCGTGACGGTGGTGCATTTGAAGCAGGTGGGGATTTCAGCTTGCTGGATGGAGAGGTTGAAGATGTTGGTGAATACTTCCACCAGTTGGTCTGCACAGTGCTTGGTTGGTGACACTGTCCGAGCCCGTTGCTGACCCTATCTTTCCTTCTATGCAACGGGGAGAGGAGTTTATTTTTATTAAGAATAGTACCTCTTTTTATATAGAGTCATAGAGGTGTACAGCATGGAAACAGACCATTCAGTCCAACCCATTCATGCCAACCAGATATCCCAACCCAATCTGATCCCACCTGCCAGCACCTGGCCCATATCCCTCCAAACCCTCTTATTCATATACCCATCCAAATGCCTCTTAAATGTTGCAATTGTACCAGCTTCCACCACATCCTCTAGCAGCTCATTCCACACACATACCACCCTCTGCGTGAAAATGTTGCCCCTTAGGTCTCTTTTATATCTTTACCCTCTCACCCTAAACCTATGCCCTCTAGTTCTGGACTCCCCGACCACAGGGAAAATACTGTCTACTTATCCTATCCATGCCCCTCATAATTTTGTAAACCTCTATAAGGTCACCCTTCAGTCTCCGACGCTCCAGGGAAAACAGCCCCAGCCTGTTCAGCCTCTCCCTGTAGCTCAGATCCTCCAACCTTGGCAACATCCTTGTAAATCTTTTCTGAACCCTTTCAAGTTTCACAACATCTTTCCGATAGGAAGGAGACCAGAATTGCACGCAATATTCCAACAGTGGCCTAACCAATGTCCTGTACAGCTGCAACATGACCTCACAACTCCTGTACTCAATACTCTGACCAATAAAGGAAAGCATATCAAACACCTTCTTCACTATCCTATCTACCTGCGACTCCACTTTCAAGGAGCTATGAACCTGCACTCCAAGGTCTCTTTGTTCAGCAACACTCCCTAGGACCTTCCCATTAAGTGTATAAGTCCTGCTAAGATTTGCTTTCCCAAAATGCAGCACCTCGTGTTTATCTGAATTAAACTCCATCTGCCACTTCTCAGCCCAGTAGCCCATCTGGTACAGATCCTGTTGTAATCTGAGGTAACCCTCTTTGCTGTCTACTACACCTCCAATTTTGGTGTCATCTGCAAACTTACTAACTGTACCTCTTATGCTCTCATCCAAATCATTTATGTAAAGGACAAAAAGTAGAGGGCCCAGCAGCGATCCTTGTGGCACTCCACTGGTCACAGGCCTCCAGTCTGAAAAACAACCCTCCATCACCACCTTTGAGCCAGTTCTGTATTCAATATGATTAGATTAGATTATTTACAGTGTGGAAACAGGCCCTTCGGCCCAACAAGTCCACACCGACCCACCAAAGCGCAACCCAACCAGACCCATTCCCCTACATTTACCACTTCACCTAACACTACGGGCAATTTAGCATGGCCAATTCACCTAACCCGCACATTTTTGGACTGTGGGAGGAAACCCACGCAGACACAGGGAGAATGTGCAAACTCCACAGTCAGTCGCCTGAGGTGGGAACTGAACCCGGGTCTCTGGCGCTGTGAGGCAGCAGTGCTAATCACTGTGCCACCGTGCCATCCATATCTACGAACTTTTTCTGAAAATGCCTCAATGTTTTACAATGACAGAGCACTTAAGAGATTTTGGAACCAAACGAAGTTTAGCAGTGAACTGCAATCAAACAAAACAACATGAACAAGTGAATAGCTAAAAACAAGGAAGCACTATAGGAGAAAAAAATTAAAATATCTATACACAGAGGAACCTTGATTATGTGGCATTTGATTATCCGAATTTTGGATTATCCGGACAAGATCGCAAGGTCCCGATGCTTGGTTAAACTGTGATATCCAGCATTCGATTATCCTAACATAATACTCCTCATCCGATGCGTTTGGATATCGAGGTTCCTTTGTATTTTGCTCTTAGCAGAACTTGAAACATTCTGAACAGGAATTGAGAATATGACAAGCTTCTGTACCATACATAGATGCCTGGAGGGGGTGGGGGGGGAAAAAAGAGTGTGCGGGATTGGCGTAGGTAGGGGACGTAGGGGAGGGAGGAGTAACGGTGAGGGAGAAGTAGGTGTGGGGATGAGGGCAATTGGGGAGGGGCGTAGGGATGGGGAGGAGAATGGGGGATAGGGACAGAGGTCGAGACAGTGGGAGTGGGGGGGGGGAGGTGGGAGGCAGGAAGAGGCAGTTGAGTGAATTGCAGGAGGAGTTGTAGGACATGAGAGGAGGGGAGATGTGGGAAGAGAGTGTGGAGATGGGGGAAGGGGAAGATTGGGGTAGTGGGGAGAAACGGAAGGGCAGAGGAGATGGGGAGGGGTAGATAGGGGAGTGGGGAAATGGGGGAGGGGAGAGATGGGGAGGGATGTGGGATGGGGAGGGATGTGAGGTGGGGTGGGGAGTTGTGGGGTGGGGAGTTGTGGGGTGGGATGTGGGGCGTGGGGGATGTGGGGGGGATGGGGGGAGGATGTGGGGGGGGTGGGGAGGATGGGCAGGATGTGGTGGGGGGTGGGGAGGATGTGGTGGGGGGGTGGGGAGGATGTGGTGGGGGGGTGGGGAGGATGTTGGGTGGGGGAGTGGGGAGATGTGGGATGGGGGAGATGTGGGAGATGTGGGATGGGGGAGATGTGGGAGATGAGGGGGGTGGGGGGATGTGGAATGGGAAGATGTGGGGGGTGAGGGGGAGATGTGGGGGGTGAGGGGGAGATGTGGGGGGTAGTTGTGGGACTGGGGTAGATGAAGAGGTGGGTGGGGGGGGGGGGCGCTGCTCACTAACCGCCCACTGGCGCTACCTTGTCCTCCGTCGGCACCGTGAAGCTCCCTTCATATTTCAGCGACTTCAAGCGGATTTGATCAGGTTCCTCACCGCCATCCGCCATAATCCACAGCAGCTTCCGTCCCGGAGAGTCGGTGACCGAGTATCCACTGTCTCGGTGTTAACCCGGGAGGTTGATGGCCGACCATGACCCGCCCGGAGTGAGGGAAGCAGCAACTGCGCCCCCTCGAGGTTATCCAGAGGGTGGCCAACACTCAAAGCTGCAGCTCAATGCTGAACATTGATGCTGCTTAGCATTTATTCTATATGGTGCTTCAGGGTTGTCAATATTAGAAATATATCACTTTCACTAAGCCATTTAGATTCTTTAATTTCCTTTTCTTGTCATTAACTGTGGAATTTAATTTTTTTTCTCAACACAGAATAGGGAAACGTTTGCCTTGTGGATCCAACATTGCAGTCAAGGTGGTTTTAAACATGAAGCGTCCCTCCTGCTCCCACTCCTCACTTTCCATAATCTTTCAATGTCAAACTGTGGTCAAATTGAGATGAGGACCATTCTGTGCAGAGACTGGGTGGTCAGTGTGCAAGCACTTTATGTCATCATGCACAGAGCTTCTACCTGCCCCCATTATATAAAAACTAGGTTTGCTTACACTGACACAGAACATTTCATTTAGTTCAACCATACCCTGTTATTGTGGTACAGTTTGAGTGCTGTAATCATGCTTAAGAGAAATGTCTAGAGTTTAAGATCTTTGTGTTTTTTTTTAATTCAGTATGACTATGACTCTAGAATTATTTGAACCCTTGGACTTCACACCAGGGCCAACAACAGCATTTACCTTCAGTCCCCTTCCATCATGTGATTGTTTCCATAATTACTGGTGTAACCTATTGTTTACTTATTTGAGTTTAGTTTATACTTGGTACAGCACATGTCCCTCTTAGAAAGGTTTGTGCAGAAAATGCAACCACAAGACAATCAGAAAAAAAATCTGCATGTAATGTCTTTGAGGCCCTGCAAGAAAAGGAGGTGGTGGATCCCTTCACATGCTTCCCTGAGTGAGCTCTCAGTCATTAGCAGAATACCTCATCAACAGAACTTTCAAACAAGCATCAAGATATTGCTTACATGATGGCAGGAAGAGTTCTCCCAGTCAGATCCTTCATGCACACTACAGCAAATGAGAGGAGCAGAGAAATTGAGCTTTATTATGTCATTTCTTAATTAAGATATCCCAGACTTCTAAGAAGTCTGAGCAAAAGGTCCAGATTGAGAGAAAACACTGGAAACTAGATAAAATGGTTTGCTGTGCAGAGGGAAGACTACTGGCCAAATCAGAAGATAAAGTGGTAAAGGGGATATCAGAATATTTTAGAATTCTGGTGAGGGAGTAAAGGGATGAGGCTTCTTCTAAGGACATGTTGTTCAAGTCTGAGAAGGGAAGGTTAGAAGATAATTCACTCCAACCCATCTCACTTTGAATTTGTTTCATTCCCTTCTCTTAGGTATGACCATAACATTGTCAATGAACCTGCTGCCAAAGGTTTATCTGGCAAATCAACCTCTAACCAATATGGCCAAAAGCCAACTCTCAGACACTTTACCCTACCTCGCTCTGGACTATGATTCCATTACCAAACCTCAATCCATTGTTTTCAGGATTGTCACTGGTCTCATCTCTGGAGATCTTGCCCCATGGCGTTGGAACCCATCATGTCCAAAGATTCAATAGCCTACTTCTCACTGCTTACCAATTTTCACAAACATGACTGCTCCAATAGAGCTACTGTTTCAGCTTGTCCCTGCTCAGTGATTTCCATTAGTTTCCATTCGATTTTTCCACCTATTGTCCTGTCTCTTCTATATCTATATTTATGACTCTACCAACATCCTCTCTTTGTCTAATACTTTCCAATTTCCTGGCCTCTTCACCACAGATGTTTAATTTGTGTACAAAGCCATCCCCTTAGGGATACTGAGAGCTCTCCATGTTTTTTCTGAATGAAGACTCAACCAGATCCATCACCACCACCCTCCTTTACCTGGCTGAACTTGTTCTCACATTAAAAGACCTTTTAAATGCATTAATTTCCTTCAGATAAAAGATGACGCAATGAGTACCTGGATAAGTCCTTCCTTTTTGTGGTATATGTGAAAAATATTTTGTTCCAGTTCTACACTGGTTCCTTCCCTCACCTCTTTTTCCAACACAAGTGGTTGGTGCTACTAACCAACTTTGCCCTAAACTGGAAAAGTTTATCAACTTTGCTTCCAATTTCCATTCCTCTCTCGTATTCATAACCTCTACTCATGATTTCCTTTCCTTGACTTCTCTTCCATTTCTGGAAATTGGGTGTCATCAAACATTCACTATAATCCCACTGATTCCCACAGCTGCATCACATACACTTCCTGATACCTGCTTCCAAGTTTCCATTCATTTCTCCAATTTCCCCACCTCAGCTGCACTTGTTCTGATTTTTCAAGTTTTGATATCAGCATGTTGACAGGTCCTTCTGAAATATCAGTTGTTAATGTAACCTAGAATATTAAATTTAGTGAGGCAGAGTACCATAGAATGTATATGAAAACTTGAATTGTATTGCACTTTATGTATCAAATTAGAACTGTTTGTTACAATAACAAAAATACTACACACAAAAATCATAAAACACAAGAATAACCCCTTTGCCCCATGTCTGTGCCGAATGTAATGCTATTTTAACCTAATCACATCGGCCTGCATATGGTCCATATCCCTTGATTCCCTGACTGTTCATATGTCTATCTAAACACTTAACTTTTGTAACATACCTGCTTCTACCACCTCCCCATCAGCATGTTCCAGGCATCTACTAGCTTTTGTGTAAAAACTTGCCTTGCACATCTCCTTTAAACTTTCTCCCTCTCACCTTAAACCGATACCCCTTAGTATGTGACATCTCCACCCTGAGAAAGAAACTCTGACCATCCACCGCATCCATGCCTCTCATAAATTTTATCTACTTCTATCACGTCGCCATTCAGCCTCCATCGTTCTAATGAAAATAATACAAGTTTGGCCAACCTCTCCTTCTAGCTTATATACTCCAATCAAGTAACATCCTGGCAAACCTCCTTTACATCCTCTCCAAAGCCTCTGCATTTTTCTGAGAGTACTGTGCACAGTACTTCAAATTTGGCCTAACATCCCATGCAGTTGAAACATGACTTGCCAACTTTTATACTCAATGCCCTGACTGATGAAGGTAAGCATGCCATATGCCTTTTTTATGAACCTTCTATGAAGAACTTTCTTTTAAAAAAAGAATTTAGGTGATGTGATCCATTGCTTTGTGCAAAAGGAGAAGTTTTGAGAAACTATTTGAGAGGAAAACAATAACACTGGGACATATGCCAAAAATTATTTGTCAAAAATTGATAGTTAAACTAAATGAGGAGGGTTCAAGAGATAGTGACTTGGCTTGTTAAATAACAGTTATTAGAACACAAACTGCTTTATTAATTTATGGTCTTTAGACAATATAAAGTTGAATTAAATAATATTTAGGAAATAAAGTGAGGTTTTGGGAAGACAATAAATAATTCTAGTTCAAGTAGTGGCACCAATGCCTTTTATTATTTTAATATTTACACGAACAAAAATATTTTAAATACAAATAGTAAAAGATATTTAACAAATGTTATGTTTCATACTGCATTCTGGAGACATTATTTGTATAAAATTTGTACATTCCAAAAGAGCTTTGAAATGTATCTAAAATGCAAATGTCACAGGCAGAAGTACTACAGCATGTTAAAAAACTCTTGTAGCATCTATAAAGAAAATAAAATATCAATGTTTCGTTTTCATCTGAGCTTGCAACCAAATAGTATAAGAAAGAAGTAAAGTGACCATAGTCTTAGCAGACCATAGGATTACTCTCTCATTAGAGGGATTTGACTGGTGGTGGTTTAACCTGATGGGAGGTTGAGAAAGAGAATCCTTCACAGTAATCTCAGCCAGTGCAGCAATTGAACAGTTAGTGTGGTTCTAACCATCCAGCCAGAGCAAAAGATTTAGAAAAACTTCAGATCAGAAGCATTTATATTTTCACATTATGGTTTAAAGCCCTTGCAGCAGCCAAAATGGACTCGATGAACTCAGCTGAAAAATGTGTTGCTGGAAAAGCGCAGCAGGTCAGGCAGCAACCAAGGAGCAGGAGAATCGACATTTCGGGCATAAGCCCTTCTTCAGGTTCCTGAACAGCTTATGCCCGAAACGTCGATTCACCTGCTCTTTGGATGCTGCCTGACCTGCTGCGCTTTTCCAGCAACACATTTTTCATCTCTGATCTCCAGCATCTGCAGTCCTCGCTTTCCCTCTGTATAAACTCAGCACAATGTTCAAACAGCACTGCTGAATCACATTTCCCATATGTGAATCATGCCCCATCTCTTCTCTCCTGAAGAAAGTTAAACAGTTCAAAATGGGGACAGGACTTTGCATTCATGTTCCCTTCTACCATTGTTAAGATTATTTATATCAAACTGTTCAGGTACACATCTTGGGCAGGTGGGTTTCTACTGGACACAGAGACACCACCACTGCACCACAAGAGCTCTTCCACCATTTTAGATTTTAAGAAATGTTTAATCTATTTTTAGTCAACCTGTTCAGAAATGTAATTGCACATCTCTGGAAGAGGTGAGTCTTGAACCACAGCCTCCTGGTTCAAAAGTAGGGATACTACACTGCACCATAAGAACCCCTCTTCCACCATTTTTAAAGGACATGCACAAAGATTCAGCACCTGCTTTCCTTTATATTTTTAGTGTCATTACAGTTTTTGTAATTGTATAGACTGGAATTACAATTGTATCAAGAGCAAATTGTGAAGATAATCACAAAATTGAAATTGAATCAAGTGATTTCACTAAATATACAAAACAATTTAAGTCATGATCACATTATGCCCATTGAAATAATTGGGCAGTAGACTCTGTGCTCCTTTTGAAAGGAAGAAATATGTTCACTGTACCCTCTCAAAATGGTTTCCCAGATATCAGGTGGTGTTTGTTCTGTGGTTTATGGACAAGTAGAGTCAAATGTCTGGGAAGTTAGTTAAAAATGCAAACAACTTTCCAGATGCATATTGGCTGACCCTCACCATTTCAATGGGAGGGATTGAAAAGGCAATTGCTGCAAAGCTCATTGGTGCCAAGAAAAAGGAATTTCAAATAATGGCTTTCAAAAGAGTTAATCATAATTTCAATTTCCATCATTCCCTTCCCATCCCTCATACACTGTACCGATCACCTCAGTCCCAACCTGTTACAAACAGTTGGACATCACATGACCACATCCAGCTGAAGAGGTTGTTAATAACTCATTACACCATAAGGAAACACAGCAGGGTAGTCTTGGAGTATCAGCACAGAGGAATCACATCCAATCAGAAGAGGAAAAAAACCTTGCCTAAAATTAATAGCAACTCAGGCAGTTAAAAAAAAAGGACTAATTTGTTTCACGTGCATGATCATTTCTTTGTTACTGAAGCTTGGCCACAATGTCATCTAAAATAGGTAGAAAATTTCCAACTTCCACTGTCTTCAAGAGAGCCAAGGGATTGAATATTTTAGGCTTTTAATGTTTTTCATTTCAAAGGACTAGTTAAGAATACATGACTTGAGCATGTTACTATGCTAACAACCTGAGTGCAGGTTTCTTTTCTTGTAAACGTGTCGATGTTTTTGAAGGTGCAGGTACTTCATGTTTTTGTTTATATTTTATGTGTAATGTAAATAAACAGTTAACCTTTCTTTTGACATAAATTTCCCAAATATTTGTTTGTGTTTATTATTTAACAAAAAGGTTTAAAAACCTTTTAAAATTACATTTCATCACAGTCAACTTAGAAGTGATAAAGTTAGCCCACCACCTCTATCATCTGCAACAGCTGAAGACATGCCTAATCATGCTCCCGGAAAATATATACTTCAGCTGGAAGTTTTGAAGCTGAGAATCACGGTGACATAAATATTCCACAAATTGTTAAATATGGAGAGTTTAGTGCAATCTGTATTGAAAAGGAGCACTTTAATAGAGGGCAAGTTAGAAAGAATAGCAAGCTTAAAGCTTCAACCAAAAAGAAAACAAAGAACTACAGACACTGGAACTCAAACAAAAACAGAAATTGCTGGAAAAACTCAAAGTCTGGCAACATCTGTGGAGAGAAAGCAGAGTTAACATTTTGGGTCCAGTGACCCTTCTTCAGAACTTCAGTTCATGGACACATGGGCATAATCAACGCATGAACATTGATAAAAAATACTAACTGACTTTTGTACATCTTTATAAAAAAATTGCATTTCAAATTACTTAATCTCTTCCCACAATGTGTAACTTCAAATTACTTTTTCCTCCAAATACTGGCAATAAAATGTTGTTTTCTGACGGAATCTTTTCTCTTCTCTGTTTGATCAGATACTGTCAAAGCTGAATCATTTCTCCAATTAGATGTAGATGATGAAGGTGTAACTACAATTGTCGGATGAGCAAATGTTTTGTCTACGTTGTCTTCCTTCTTTGACAGGAGGATCTTATCTAAAGAAATTATTTAAAAAACTAAATCAAAGCCCAAGCGCTACAAAATAAAAGATTTAATAGAATTCCCTAATAAATCAAAAGCGTGACCTCTGACTTTATATTTATTCTGTGATTTGTACTTCTTTCCCATTTTGTTCAGCAAACTGCACCATAACCTGAAAACCAGACAACACCAGAATTGCTAATTCCAATTTCAATATTAATATTAGCCTGAATCTTACTTTATTTGGTTAAGTCAGAGTTGTGTTGAGCTTTTATTTTGGGGGAGGGGGTGGTTTCAGCTCGAGACCCAGCAGATTTTCTCATCTTACCAAACTGGCTGTGTCAACTACCTACCCAGCCTATGACATCTCTCATGTTCAATTTCATTTACATGTCCCAATCCCTGGAAAATAATCAGCAATCAATGGATATCCATCAAAACACTTTCTCTGTTACTTCACAATTACTCTGTCTCTGCGACTGCACCCACCTCCCAAGGATCATGCTCTAGCACTTTCAGGATCACATGCAATACCGACCTACATTTGCTCTCCTCAATCTCCCACACCAATAAGTCTACACACCACCTGCTCAGTACTTCAGTATACCTTACCAGCTCATCCCCACATGCACCCGCTACTCACTGTAATCCGTCCCATTTTGCTGAGAAGTCAGCCCATAACAGAACAAGCCCAAATGGTGAAGGGGTACATGAGATTGGTGGCAGATGGAGGCTGGGAACACTCCTGCAGGAGTGCAGAAACATACATGTCTCACCAAACAACTAAGTACCATGCCTCATTCCACAGCAACTCTTTCATTAACCTTGCCAGTGGTCTCAACCTTTGCACAAACTTCTAATCACAGGTCTTTTGTCTTGCAGTTTCCGCTAATCCCCACTCTATGGAAAAGTGACAAGCTCCAGATGAAGCCCTAACCTCAACCTGATTTCAAAGAAAACATTGCCAAGGCTGCCTCCTGCAACTCCAAACCAGTCCAGATAGTGATACCTCAGAGGGAACGATAGACCGAGAGACAGTCTAGGGAACACTTCACAGTGACAGATCCAGACGAGGCCAAGAAATTAAAGACAGGCACAACTGGCACTTGGAGGACAACCAGGGACAAAGCATCTGCTCACCCTGAGGAAGGTGAGGACCATGTGATTTTGGTAACCAGCGCAGAGCAACAGCAGCATATGGGATGCAATGACCCACTTTGCCAGAGCAGCCAATCCTGCCATCACTTGTCCATAGACAAATTGGCACTGCCAAGAGAACCAAACCTGGCATTCTCAAGGCCTGCAGGAGAAGTGCACACACACTTACACTCTATCACCCTACCCATTGATCCTCAGGACCAAAGACATGTCAAAGAGGGGCAGGGAAGCTTAACACTGGTTCAGGTAGCCTGTCCTCAAAAGGAGACAGGATGATGCCAGGTGAAGCCAATCTGGATATGGTACCACACACATATACACACACACCCACCCACCCCCACCCCTATTCAGGAAATTGCAGAGATGGCCAGGCTCTCCAACTCCCTCTGTGTCTTCCAAGTGTCAATTCACTCTGACATTTGGAAGTTCAAAGACAATAGGGTCAGTTTGTCTGTGGCAAGAAAATATTTGACCTAATTGGCTAGTCTCCTGGTGTGCTGACTTTGGACATTCTCCCCCAAAATCTCCAGGGTCAATGAGGTTCAACAACTCACCAGACTCCCTCAGCCCCAGCTGCTGAACCAGTAAATACACTGAGACATAGTGAGAGCGAACAAAGAAAATCGATTGAGGCATAGATGAAAATGACTTGTACATGACTATTACTCTCTGCATTAATGTTTCCCATCTTAACTGTTGTGTGTTTGAGAGTGTCTCTCTGAAGGCAATAAATGTGTGCTCACACCTTCCATACCACTTCATGACCACAGACCAGGATCCATCCACTGCTCATAATGTGGTCTCCTCTACGTTCGTAAAATGAAGCACAATCTGGGAACTTCTTCACAGAAAACTGACATTCTGCCTGCAAAAAAAGACCCTGAGCTTCCAGTTACCTGCCACTTTAGCTCACCACCCTACTCCCTGGCCAACATCGCTATCTCAGGTTTGCTGCAGTGCTTCAGCAAAGCTCAGCGCAAGCTGGAAAAACAGCACCTCATTTCTGCGTGGGAACCTTACAGCCTTCTGGACTCAATATTAAGTTCACCAATTTTAGGGCTTGAGGCCCCTTCTCCCATGTCCTTACTCCAACCCCAAACACCCAGCCATGTTAAGTGCTATTACAAACTACTCATTATTAGCCACTAATATTCCACATTAGCAGCTATTCATTCTCCTAAGCTGATCGTTATCCATTCCTTTATCTGTTCAACTGTTCTCTCTCTTTGGGCTCTATCTCCACCTATCATTTACTCCTTACCCCCTCCCTCACCCTATATTCTGCATAAAAGCCATCTTTTTTCCAAGATACCATCAGTTCTGAGAAATGTTCATTGGACCCAAAAATCAACTGATTTCTCTCCACTAGTGCCGCCAGACCTGCTGAGATTTTCCAGCAATTTCTGGTTTATGATGGAAGTCTGAGTAGGCAGTTAGTGAACCATCCTGGGAGAAAGGGGGAAATGAAGCAGAGACAAGGCATTGAATCATAATGACACCTCCGTTCCTCCTCATTCAACATCCGTATGTTTGGCTGTGTGTCCGCAAAGGTGTAAACCTCAAATAATTGCTCACAAGTTGCTGTGCCAGGGTGGGACAACATTTAAACGGCTTAAATGCTTTGTTATGGTCAGGGATTCAGGAGCCGGTGTGCAAGTGAGCTGTTTACTTGCTCAGGTCTGTGACCTATGTTCTTTCTTGTTAGAAGCCCTATGCTCAGTGTTTGTTGCAGCCCACTCCCCAATAGGTCAGGTCACTTGCTCAAACCCACTCAGTTTGGTCTCAGCCATTTCTTTCCCCGGTCTGCACTTTCAGATTCCACATGATGGAAAGTGAAACAGAGCACTACTCTGCCTGTTGCTTCCAGTCTCAGCCTGAATGGGCTAGTGAGACCTGACACACCACATCTCCTTCCTAACAGCTCTTCCCATTGATCCTACAGGATTCACACTTCCTCGAGTTCCCACCCAAGCTGCCTACATTAGCCCATACTACCCAGCTACTCCACCCAGCCCTTGGCATATAGGTAACTATGCCAGGTGCAGTCATTGAGTGATACCCGCTCCCTACTTGAAGTCAGGGATTTAGACCCCTGGCTTGTACCTATACATGTCCCTGAACACTCTAGGACTCTCCTCCCCCTCCCAACTTGCTGTTACAGAGCCAAAGAATTGACCCACATCCTGGACAGCAGAGGTGCAGACCACCCTAACTATAGCCTATTCCCTGGATTTGTAAGGAAGGATGTGCTTGATTTACTGTGCCGGGACCCCCTGACTGACTTAATTGAAAACTACTCCCCCAGCAATGTCTGCTTGCTGCATTTTTTTCAATATAATCCCCACAATTTGGAAAGAGGCCATCCAGCGCAACAAGTCCACACCAACCCTCTGAAGAGCATCCCACCCAGTCCCACCTCCCTACTCTATCCCTGTAACCCTGCATTTCCCATGGCTAATGTACCTACCTACACATCCCTGAACATTATGAGTAAATTAACATGACTAATCCACCTAACCTATACATCTTTCTACTGTGGGAGGAAACTGGAGCACCCAGAGGTTATCCATGCAGACACTGGGAGAACATGCAAACTCCACACAGACACAATCACCCAAGGCAGTTTTTAGATTAGATTACTTACAGTGTGGAAACAGGCCCTTCAGCCTAACTGGTCCACACCGACCCTCCGAAGAGCAACCCACCCGGACCACTCCCCTTACACTATGGGCAATTTAGCATGGCCAATTCACCTGACCTGCACATTTTTGGACTGTGGGAGGAAACCGGAGCACCCATAGGAAACCCACGCAGACACGGGGAGAACGTGCAAACTCCACACAGACAGTTGCTTGAGGCGGGAATTGAATCCAGGTCTCTGGCGCTGTGAGGCAGCAGTGCTAACCACTGAGCCAGCATGCCACCCCACTTTTACAATACCCAGACATGCATACACACACCTGACAGCATACCCTTACTTTAAAATACACACTACACTAATACAATGTTTACAGTGTGGGATAAGTGATGCTTGGACTTATCTCTTATGGTCTTTACTTCCACTGCTGCAGGAATTAAACCTTCATTGTTGACATCACTCAATATCACAAATCAGCCACCCAGCCAACTGAACTATCCAGCCCCAACCACATGTATTGTCTTTTCCATGCAAGGTGCTGGCACATGGTATATATCCGAGGTTGACATAACACACTGCAGTCTAACGCAGGAGGTTGAAGGGTGACATTATAGAGGTTTATAAAATCATGAAGGGTGTAGATAAGGTGAATGGCAGGAATATATTCCCTAACCTGGGAGATTTCTAAACTCAGTGGCAAATTTTTACAGTGAGGAGAAATATAAAAAAAAACATGACGGGCAATATTTTAACAGAGTGTTTCGTGTGTGAAGTGAACTTGCAGAGGAAGTGGTGGACACAACTAAAGTTATAAAGACAAGTACACGAAGAAGAAATGGTTGGAGGGATATGGACCAAGCGCAGGCCGGTTTCGTTTAATTTGGGATTATGGTTGGCATGGATTGGTTGGACTGAAGTATCTGTTTCTAAACTGTATGAGTCTATTTGCACCCCCTTAGGTGAGGATTGCTTAACAATGAGGCAAGCTGCTTGTTTTTATGACTGCACCCATTGGTACCACAAGACAAGGCAGGATGCTATGAGTCTGCAGTTAGGTGCGACAAGAATGAGCACAGTGAGCAAATTTCATTTTTTTTCATAAAATTGTAGAATCCCTACAGTGTGGAAGCAGGCTATTCAGCCAGGGTCTACACTGACCCTCCAAAAGGCATTCTAACTTGACCCATCTCCTTACCCTACCTTTGTCACCCTGCATTTCCCATGACCAATCCATCTAAACTGCAAATCTTTTGACCGTGGGAGGAAACCAGAACACCCAGAGGAAACCCATGCAGACATGGGGAGAATGTGCAAACTCCACACAGTCATCCGAGGTGGTCTTGAGATGCAGACTGTGAGCTGGGTGCCTGTGTGCAAATTATCCCCATTGCAGCCTTTCAAAGCTGGATGTTGATGTGCACTGTGATTTCAGATTGCAATGTCAGCCAGCAGTGGAAGAGACAGGATGGTAATGATGGATTGATACATGTCGAATGAGAATGTCCATGAATGAAGGTGTGTGCACCTAGTGCTTGTTCAGCGTGTTCCAAGATGTTGTTACCCAGTAACTAATGTGGAGATCGATCAGAGCAAGTGGTGAATCCACTAGCTGCACAGTCTGGTTTCTTTGTTCCGTTTTCTTGATGTCTAGCTTGTTTGGTGAGTTTCCTGCAGTAGAAGTTTGAATATTAATGACGTGAGTTGTGGTGTTAAAAAAGGCACTTAACAATCAATAACAAGTATCAACTAGCACCTCACTGCTGCCGAGCAAGAATCTGGCCAATGCAGCCCATTTGGTTTCAGTATACCCACAATGCTGTCAGGAGGTTCCATGATTTTGGCCCAACAACACTGAAGTTGCAAATTACCAAATAATAATGGTAAGTGGCCATTGGTGGGGTAAATGACCTACTCTTATGTTACTATGTTCCTAAAACTTTCACATCTTTGTATTCCAGCCCAGTTTGAATGAAGATTAATATTCCTTCTCTACAGCAGGACGCTATGTGTACACTTCAAAGAAATGACAGAGTGAGTGAGTTAAGAAATGACCATTAAAGGAGAGAACAACAGCTCTGCTAATGAGATAAGATTCAGCTTCAGAGTCATAGTTCCTAGGATTTCAACAGAAGGACACTTGCTAGCCCACGCGTGAGACCAAAGTGGATACCACCCTCAGGATTTTATTATTCGATATTATTTTATTATTATACAATACACTCCACTTGCTGATGTCGTAGGAAAAGGAGACTATTCTATCACACTTCTGAACTGCATTTTGTGGATGATATAGAGTCAAGCGGTTATTTGTAATTGACTTTGTAACCATAGAACTTGTACCATTGATCAAGTTAAGTTTCTGGTCCACGGTAATTTCCCAAGATGTTGATGAGGGAATTCATTGATGGTAATACCTTCATTAATATTCAAGAGAAGATGATTCTGTCTTGTCAGAAGTGGTAATGGTCATTTGTGAGGTACAAATATTACTTGTTACTGTGCAGTCCAATCCTAAAGTGTTTTTCAGGTTGATCAATTGGACTAATGCAACGATAGGGAATAGTTGGTATGGCAATTCAAGTTTATTTTAGTTTCAGTCCAGATAAAAGCTAATTGCCTTTATGGTTTAAGTTGATTTTCACACTACAAACAACAGCAAAATTGCCAGGACTACATTCTGCTAAAGCTATGTACAACTTTTGGTTGTTAACTGCAGCATTGACCCTTGGCTGTTGGCTGGTTGTCCTAGATACTTTGGCTTATGACCCTCGAGGCTGAGGACTTGACTTCCTTGCTTGTACAACATTTCCAGCAACACAACAGATGTAAACAGGCAACTTATAGAGGAAAGCAAAGATTTCCACCACTGCTTAAAAATCACACCAATGGTCAAAATTAAAAATTGTACATGAAACAGGATCACCGATAAAAGAATTTTAAAATAAACCGCAGCACAATCTTTTAAACAAAACCTTGGTACCAACTGAGGACTAACTTTTATACTTTACCCTTCCAACGTTTCCTGTGGCTGCTTGAGATGCCCATGACAACCAGGGAGGGAAAGGAGAAGTCTTGCAGACCAAGACAGTTGCCCAACCACCAACCTGCAGCACTGTCAGAGGAGCCTTTGTGACGCTGGGGCTGACGTCACCCGCGCGCCGTGGCACGTGAAATGTGGCGTGCGGGCGTGTCCCTGACGTCATGGGGGAACCTCGCGAGAGTTGGTAGCGGAGGCCCGGGGCCGAGCCTGCAGGAAGAAGGAAGCAGCCGCTCAGGGACACTCACTGGGAGACCATGGATGGTAGGTCCGCTCAAACCTGACAGCTCCTGGGAAATGTGAGCACGGCGACCGCGTCCATGTGTGCCGTTCACTCGCTCTATCCTTGCCCCGGTGTTGTTTTAGCTGGAGTGGAAGGGGGTTGTCAGCCCTCAGTGTTAACCTGGCACTGGATCCAGCAGTGTTAGCCATGGAGGGAAGTAAGTAATTGGGGAGGGAATAAATGAGGGAGCAGTGAGGATGGGGAGAACAAATAAGGTGGGAGTAAACGGGGGGAGGGGAGGAAATGAATGAGCAGTTAAGGTGGGGAATGAGTGTGGGGTGTAAGTGGGGTGGGGGGAGTAAATGAGGGTAGTGAGAGGTGGGGTTAGTAAGTGAGAGTGGGTGGGGTAAGTACAGGAAGAGGCAAGTAAAAAGTGGGGAGGTGGGGAGTAATGGCAGAGAGTGGAGGAGGGTGTTTATGTGTTGGGGGGGGGGTGAATGAAGGGTGGGTGGTTAGCTGGAAGTGAGAAAGAATGGGGGACCCTCATCTGTCCCTGTGCAATAGGTACTTGAAGTGAAGGGAGAGAGCAAAATGGAGATGTATGCAACATGCTTTCAGAGAGATTCAAGTGAAAAGAAAAAAAACCTCCCATTTGTAAAATGGCTCTTATTTCCTGACTGCTTCACAAGTAATGAATTGCATCTGAAGTTTTTAGACAATGTTGTCCAGTTAACTTGCAAACAAGAAAGCATCATAAGCAGAAATAAATTGAGTGAACAGATTATCTTGTGTTTGATGTAATGATTGAGGGTTAAGTGTTAGGCAGGACAGATCCTTTGTTTAATTGTTGTTAAGGTTTTTGCAAAGTTTGTGAAGGTTTGTAACTCAGGTTGATGTTTAGAGTGTAGGTTTGCTCGCCGAGCTGTAGGTTTGATATCCAGGCGTTTCATTACCTGGCTAGGTAACATCATCAGTGGTGACCTCCAAGTGAATTCCAAGTTGTTAAGGTTGCTGTGTCATCAGTATATTTTTTAAATATAATCATGAGGGGTCTGAACAGAGGGAGAAGCTGTTTCCATTGAGAAGGTTTAAATCTAGGTGTTTGCATAAGTAAAAGCTGTTTTATGCAATAAGTGATTAGGATATGGTTGGGCATGTACTGCCTGTGAAGGATGGATGCATGTTCAGTTGTGGCTTTCTGAAAATAATTTAATAATTATCTTAAGATAAATTTAAAGGGCTATGGGAAAAAACAGGGCAGTGGCACAAAGTGAACTTTTGCAGAGAGCCATCACAGACATAATTGGACAAGTGGCCTGTTTCTGTGCTGTAAATATTCAATAATTTTGTAGGCACTTGTCTTAATGCCTCATCTGAAAGGCAAAACTGTCTCAGTACTGCAATATCAGCCTTCATTAAATGCTTGATTTTTTTTTTGTGGGAGTAGCTAACCCATGCCTTTCTGATTTGAGGGCAGCATGCTAGCCATTGAGCCACAGCGAACTGCAAAAAACAACTTGCCTTCATGTAGTTCATTTGTCTAAGAGAATGCCAAGGTGCTACATAGGCATCAGGGTAAAAATGATCAATGAGCCAAAGAATATGATATTGTGAAAGGTGACTGAAAATTGTTTGAAGTTATTTTAAGAGGACTCGTAAAGCTGGAAAACAGGGATTTGGGAAGAGAATTCTAGAATGTGGAATTAAGGTGTATCTTAAGGATAGAAATAAATAAGACATTCATAAGAGCCCAGAGTCCAAAGGAGCTGTTTCCAAGAAGGAATTTGTCAGTGAGAGAGAAAAGTAATTGATAGGGAGGAGATGAGGAAATCTAAAAACAGGAATAAGAATATTAAACCTGAGCTGTTGGGAAACTGATGTAGATTAGAGAGGATAAGATTAGATTTTTTTAGATTAGATTAGATTACATTACAGTGTGGAAACAGGCCCTTCGGCCCAACAAGTCCACACCGACCCGCCGAAGCACAACCCACCCATACCCCTACATTTACCCCTTACCTAACACTGCGGGCAATTTAGCGTGGCCAATTCACCTGACCTGCACATCTTTGGAATGTGGGAGGAAACCGGAGCACCCTGAGGAAACCCACGCAGACACGGGGAGAATGTGCAAACTCCACACAGTCAGTCGCCTGAGGCGGGAATTGAACCCGGGTCTCTGGCGCTGTGAGGCAACAGTGCTAACCACTGTGCCACCGTGCCGCCCACAGGATAAGGGTGATGCATCAGGTGCAGGATGGGATATAGACAGCAGAGCTTTAGAATGACTAATATTTATAGTGGGTGTCAAGGACAGGTTTGGAATATAGAGTGTACAGGTGAAAAAAGTACCAGTGAGGATTTCAGTTCCAAATGGACCTAGGTATTGGAAAAATGGATGATCTAGGATTTGGGATGAATGACTTTTGCAATGAAAAGAATGTGGGGTTGAACCTCTCTTTAGGGTTAAATGGAATGCCATGTTGACACCCTTTTTAGGTTGATGTAATTGGTCTGCTAAGATTCACTTATATATATATATTTTTAATTCTTTAGTGAATCTCTTGACCAAATTATACTTGTAGCATTGTTTAACAGGATTAAGTAGGTGTGATTCCTTCAAATAATAACCTAAAGATTGTGAAATTTTCTTGTCCATAAGTGAACAATTCCAATTATCATGAAAATCTGATTTTTTTTTTCAATTCACTCATGGAATGAGGGTGACACTGTCAAGGCCAGAATTGGTTTATTGCCCATCACAGTGGGCAGTTAAGAATCAACCACATTGCAGTAAA
Organism: Chiloscyllium plagiosum; assembly: GCF_037043375.1. Taxonomy (NCBI): domain Eukaryota; kingdom Metazoa; phylum Chordata; class Chondrichthyes; order Orectolobiformes; family Hemiscylliidae; genus Chiloscyllium; species Chiloscyllium plagiosum. The sequence continues at coordinate 26,299,820 of NW_028270155.1, read as the reverse complement.
TCTGAATCATATGTAAGTTGGCCAGGTAAGGATGGCAGTTTCCCTCCCTAAAGAACATCAATGAACAGGTGGATTTTCCTACACCGTCGACAATAGTTTCTTGATTATCATTAGACTCTTAATTCCAAATTTTTATTAAATTCAAATTCCATGATAGGATTTGAAACTGAGTCCCTACAACATTACCTGGGTCTCTGGATTAACAGTCCAGCAATAATACCACTAGGCCATCACCTTCTCGCAAATAGTAAATCAATAGAGTGTAGTTGGATGTGAAAAGCTGAACTGCATTCAGTTGAACAATATAATTTTAACATGTAATGTTTAGAGTGAGGGATCTTTCTCTGGTGTTGAGGCAACAACTTCATTGTGCCCTTGTTGGGCTCTGTTCATCTCGCTTTGCCTGAAAACTAATTTAACTAGTGGTTTCAGATTTCTGAATCTTTAACACATGGATTACAGCGGTACAAGACAGCAACTCATGACCACTTTCTCACTGGTAGCTAGGAATGGACAAGATACACTGGCTACAACAGAAAGTTTAAAAAATCATCAGTTCTAATTGAGTTGATGGGCCTGGAACCATAGAATGACTTAATTGAAGGTAACCTGGTCAACCAGAAAAAATCTAGTATGTCGCAGTTTTGACTTATACTGACTTTGTTTGGATTTTCCACTTGACAAATTAGACACTTCCTGGTTTCTTTCTGAAGCCTCACCCTGTGGGATGAGGTGATCAACATATGACATCACTTCAGTTTGTAAGAATACATGGGAAGGTCGAGTGTAACATTTGTTGTGTTACTACAATAGTGCCTTTTTATGAACATTTATGCTGATTGCAAGAAAATTTACTACAATGTCTGCAAGACTGTATCCAAATTGAAGTTCTATTTATATCTAGTGTAAAGTAGATTCAAAATACTTATCTGCACTCTAAAATAAAAAAAAATAAAAAGTTAAAGAAATGTATATCAAGATATAAAGGAGAGAAATGTCAGCATACTTGGCATTTTGAATTAATCAGCTGAAGTACTGAGGTGCAGAAGGCTGAGTTTGGGTATCTGATTTCTCGGCTAGATAATGTGCTTAGCTTTGAAAATATAAGTTGTACTTGAATCTTTTTAAAAGCAAGCTATGAAACTGTGTTGACAATGTGATTCTATTAAATTGAAGCTGGAAGTCATATTTGTATTACATTATAGATAGTTAACGTACAGAGTCATGTTGATCTGCAGTGTGGTTGATGATCCTTCAACCTCCTGCTCTGCCATTCAATAAGGACGTGGCCAATCTGATTTTAACCTCAACTCTGTTTCTGCATTTCCCAGATAATCTTTCATTCCCTTGGTAATCAAGAATCTACCTCTGTCATAAAAATATTTAAAGATTTTGCATCTATTGCCTTTTGAGGAAGGGAATTCCAAAGACTGTCAATCCTCAGAAAAATTGTTTCTTGATCTCTGTTTTAAGTGGCTGCTCCCTTAATTATAAACCATGACCCTTGATTCTAGAGTCTCCCACAAGAGGAAACATCATTTCAACATCTACCTGGTCACATCCCACTCGGGATTAGCAGAAAAATTTGCAAGTTTTGAACTATCTGTTCCGGTCATCAATATATCTATGTACTGAAGCTATGGAATTGGCCTTATTTATTTCTTCTGTTGCTTTCCTCATTCTCTTTCCACTTGACATGAGAAATTTAGCAACATTTGTGAGGCTGTATTTATAGCCAGTTCACAACTTCATGTTGTGGGATTTGAACACAGCTTCAGTGTTGCTGATGCGTTAATAATTATTAGTTTACAATAATGTCCTGAGGTTGGGAAAGGATGCTGTACTTGAAAACAGATGCCTTCTTCTTGACAAATCAACTGTTTTAAATGTGCGTTGCACGTGTTTGACACTTACAATAACAAATAAATGTCAGTAATGGTGATTGTCTGTTTTTGTTTGTTCCAGATACTTTGTTTCAGTTACGGGTAAGGACCAAAAATTTAATTTGCTTCTCCTACTTTAAAAATTACTGTTAATTTACAAATTTCACATTGCCTGTGATGTGATTAGAGTACAGTAATGTGGTAGGTTTTCTCATTGTGTACATATGTAATGTGTGTATTGGCTTCAACCTATTTATAGCAACAGAATTGATTAATTCATCCTGCTTTGCCACCTCTCCTTTAAGGCCCAATACCTGTGAGGCTATACCTATCTTTTTTTCCCTCCAGGAGAAAAAATATACATGCTGTCAGGCTTAGAAACTTGAAGAATCAATTCCTGGTCTTGCTGAGTTAGCTGATATTAACCAGAAAAGCTCGGGGACGGCACCATGTGCCTACAATTGGAAAGCAAAGGGGCAGGACTTCCACTCGAATTCATTATCCAGTAATTGTTCTCCTCAAATATAAAAAATGCTGGAGAAAATCTAGATCTGGTAGCATCTTTGGACACAGAAACAGTTAATGTTTTGAGTCCAGTTTGACTTCTGTTCAGTGTTCCGAAGCACATGTTACCAGGTTAACTGAGTTTCTCGATTTGTTTTTCTTTTATCTCCATCTGCAGTGCTTTGATTTGATTATCTTTTCTCTTTTAATTGCCACTAGAACAAGGTTTGTGTTTTTGAATTGCTCTGGCTCAGCTCTGATGCTATCTTACTGTTGCCTCTCTATTGTTCAGGGTCATATGTGGAAACTGACCTCTTGAATAACTTACTAAGGGACCATGCCCAAAGAAAACGCAGGAGGGAAGACTGATCACTGGAAGAATTACTTTGCTTATATATATTGCATTAAAGTATTTTATCATTCTTTTAAATCTCTTACAGTTTACCTCAAAACAGCTAGAGAGATTGGCTAAGAAAGCAGAAAAGGATTCCAAAGCTGAGCAAGCTAAAGTGAAGAAGGTTAGTGCGTGCTTTGCATATTTTTAGTTTTCCCAAATATAACTACCTTAATTATATTGCATATTCCTATAAATCTGATCTTGTACCAGAATGAGTAAGTTAGATAGGCTAGGTAGAATTTCGTTGGTTTCATTGCTTGGTGGTAGGTCCTACCTGTAACTGTTGGAAATAAAGTTGAACTGTCAAAAATACTGACTTTATATTTCACAACTGTGTAAATAATTGTCACTATTGAAGTGTTACTGTCACGTGTATGCTACTTAAGTGTCACAAGAAAGGAATATGAAAATTTATCCATTTTAACCCACCTACTTTATTTTTGCTCTTATTTGTAACTGTTCAGTATTTTTCCTTATGCTTCCAGTCTTAAGTGGCAAAGTGAGAAGGAGGATTATAAGAATGGTAATCGCCTTCTTTCTTTCTTTCTTCTCCAAGGCTCTTCAACAAAAAAATATTGAAGGAGCAAAGATCTACGCAGAAAATGCAATCAGAAAGAAGAACGAAGGACTGAATTGGTTACGAACAGCTTCCCGGGTAGATGCTGTAGCATCCAAAGTGCAGACAGCAGTTACGATGAAAGGGGTATGAAATAACTGCTGGTTTTCTCAAAGAACTTCATTACCATACTCCATATACTGGATTTGATACTGTTAAGAATATGCAGCAGTTGTACGAATAATGCTGCTGGGGCTTGGCATGCACAGGGTAGTTGCCACACTTTCTTGCTTCTTTGCCCCTCAATTACACAAATCTTCTATTCAAGGCAATCGTTCTTGAGTTGACTTCAAGATGAAATTATCGTTTGATTTACTAAACCTTATTTCACAATGCAAGGACTGCTAGGCTAGTAATCCTCATATTTTAAGCAGCAGCAATGGTAGGATAATATGTCTTAGAATGTCAGTGAAGCAAAAGGTCAAGAGGAAGCGCAAGATCCTTCAAGGTAGTTATTGAGGTGGAGATAAACTGTGAACAGTGGTGTGCATTTATAAATTTGTTGTAGGTGCAGTAATGTTGCTGTGTTGTCTCAGTATGTATCACAGATTCTAGATTCCTTGTGACATGAGGGTATAGTGGGTGTATATTTAATTGTGGAAAAGTTAAAGCCAATGATGTGCACTAAGGCTAAGTAGATAAAATGGATCCTGGGATGTGTACAGCATGCTGAGGAATTAGTAATCAAGGCCAAGGTAACAATCTATATTTCATACATGAGATGGATCAATCTTTTGACAGATTTGAGACTTATTTTCCACTTTCATCTCTAGGTTACGAAGAATATGGCACGTGTAACACAAGGATTGGATAAGGCACTGAAATCCATGGACTTGCAAAAAATTTCAGCTGTAATGGACAAATTTGAGCAGCAGGTTCAGAACCTTGATGTGCATACTTCAGTAAGTACTTTAGTGGACGACAAATCTGAAATTTGCATGCATCTTTTTGGATCTTCAACTATTATTTATTTTCTTCTATAAATGTTTTAGTTCATTGTAAATAGACAGTTGAAATGGTTCTTATTGTTTCCCTTGTGTTTTCTGCCTGTATTTTTAAGTACAAGTTGTTTAATTTATTACTACCTGTTACTAACTGGACATTTTGTACTTGCAGGTGATGGAGGACTCTATGAGTTCTGCAATGACATTGACCACTCCTCAAGAACAAGTGGATAGTCTCATTATGCAGATAGCAGAGGAGAATGGTCTTGAGGTCATGGACCAACTAAACCAACTTCCAGAAGGTGCAGCATCCCTTGGTGAATCCTCTGTACGTGAACAGGATAAGGAAGACCAGCTTTCAAAAAGGTGGGAGATGTGGGACTCTTGCATCTTAAACAGTTTTTTAATATAACATTTAAACATATCATAGACTTTAAACCTTACTGTCATGGACGTGAGAGAAGTAATGCAAATATCTTATTTAAGTTAGCTTGAATAAGCTTGTCTCGCCATTTCCAACAGCACTGTGAAATGCATATTATAATCGATCTAACAACTTTGCTATTTCCTGCCACAGTCCATTGAGAAGTCTTATCTGTAGTTGGAATGTTAGTTTAATGGATTTGTCAATGAAATGTGTGTTTCGAGAAGGCTCAAGTTTCATCTTGTAGCTTGGCAATTTCTGGTTTATTAACTCTTTTGTTAATCATTTTGTTTAAAGGTGAGTATTTGTTTTAAAAAGTTTCCCCAAGTGCTTCACATAAAATGATCAGACTCCACCTCCCACCCCTTTCAACCTCCATCATGGTTGCCTCTTCTATTTCCTGTCCACTCCAATTTCCATTTATTCAAAGGCCTTTTGCCTTTTCTTATCTGCTGTCTTGTACCCACTGTCTGATATTAATACGACTTTCATTGTTTTCAGTACCATTTTGTTAACTATCTATCCAAAATCTCCCCTGCTTCCACAGCCAAGTCTTAAGGACTGAAAATAAGTCTGTTTTTAAAGCACAGTAAAATTCAAGTTCTTCATCAGAGCAAAACTAATGTGTTTGGCTTCTTTTAAAAATTTATTAAAGTATAAATGGCTTCAGAGATTGGAATATGGGCTCTGGTAGATATGTTGCCATGGCAGTTACCTACCAAACTTGTTTAAATTTAAACAATGTGTTACTGGAAAAGCGCAGCAGATCAGGCAGCATCCAAGGAGCAAGAGAATCGACGTTTCGGGCATGAGCCCTTCTTCAGGAATCCTGAAGAAGGGCTCATGCCCGAAACGTCGATTCTCCTGCACCTTGGATGCTGCCTGACCTGCGCTTTTCCAGCAACACATTTCCAGCTCTGATCTCCAGCATCTGCAGTCCTCACTTTCTCCTAAATTTAAACAATCACTTGGTTGGTCAAGGCACTGTCCTGAGTAGCGAACAAGACAATGGTTGCCATCTTTTGGTTAAGTTGAAATGGGCACAATGCAATCATGTTACTTCTGTCTGCAAAATGAAAGGTCATATGTATTAGTGTATATAGCTTTCAGTGTGTGCCAGTGACAATCTTCACTTTAATATAATTTTTAAGTGCTCGGGAATGGATGTAAGTTTGCTCACTGAGCTGGAAGGTTACCAAGCAAAACTAATGTTCTTTACAAAATACCATGCAAGGACTGTAACAAACACTACATTGGACAAACAGGCAGAAAAGTAGCCACCAGGATACATGAACATCAACTAGCCATAAAACGACATGACCCTCTCTCATTAGTATCCTTACATACAGATAAGGAAGGACACCACTTCGACTGGGATAACACATCCACCCTAGGACAAGCCAAACAGACACATGCACGAGAATTCCTAGAAGCATGGCATTCCAACTGGAACTCTATATCAACAAGCACATTGAGTTAGACCCCATCTACCACCACCTGAGAAAAAGAACAGGAAATGACATCACACAGGAAATGTCACCATTGGAAATGATATCACCAACCCAAACATATAAATAGAAAGCAGGAATTATCAACAGTGCTTTGCCCAGAGGCCCAGATGTTACATAGTAGGGTGATGAAATGTCTGAGGAGAAAGTGAGGACTGCAGATGCTGGAGATGTGTTGCTGGAAAAGCGCAGCAGGTCAGGTAGCATCCAGGGAACAGGAGAATCGACATTTCGGGCATAAGCCCTTCTTTAGGAATGAGGAAAGTGTGTCCAGCAGGCTAAGATAAAAGGTAGGGAGGAGGGACCTGGGGGAGGGGCGTTGGAGATGCGATAGGTGGAAGGAGGTCAAGGTGAGGTTGATAGGCCGGAGTGGGGTGGGGGCAGAGAGGTCAGGAAGAAGATTGCAGGTTAGGAAGGCGGTGCTGAGTTTGAGGGATTTGACTGAGACAATGTGGTGGGAGGGGAAATGAGGTAACTGGAGATGTCTGAGTTCATCCCCTGTGGTTGGAGGGTTCCTAGGCGGAAGATGAGGCGCTCTTCCTCCAACAGTCGTGTTGCTATGGTCTGGCGATGGAGGAGCCCAAGGACCTGCATGTCCTTGGTGGAGTGGGAGGGGGAGTTGAAGTGTTGAGCCACAGGGTGGTTGGGTGGTTGGTCCGGGTGTCCCAGAGGTGTTCTCTGAAACGTTCCGCAAGTAGGCGGCCTGTCTCCCCAATATAGAGGAGGCCACATCGGGTACAGTGGATGCAATAGATGATGTGTGTGGAGGTGCAGGTGAATTTGTGGCGGATATGGAAGTATCCCTTGGGGCCTTGGAGGGAAATAAGGGGGGAGGTGTGGGCGCAAATTTTGCATTTCTTGCGGTTGCAGGGGAAGGTGCCGGGAATGGAGGTTGGGTTGGTGGGGGGTGTGGACCTGACGAGGGAGTCACGGAGGGAGTGGTCTTTTCGGAACGCTAATAGGGGAGGAAAATATATCCCTGGTGGTGGGGTCCGTTTGGAGGTGGCGGAAATGACGGTGGATGATTTGCTGTATATGGTGGTTGTTGGGGTGGGATGAAATGTCTGGAAATGAACCTTCCAACTCAGTGAGCAAACCTACATCCAGAATCTCCAACTCGCTAAATGCTCGGGAATATTTAGCAAATACGTACAAATTTAGAAGCAAAAGTAAACCACTTAGCCATATGACAACACCTTTGCTAATTCAAGTACACTACCTTCTCTTCTAATTTAAATAACCTTTCACTGCCTTGCCTCTCAGATCTGTATACCACTGCCTTAACATTATTCATAGTCTCTGCTTCATCTGTTTGTAAACAGTCACTGCTAGTTCCAGATTCTCCCACAAGGGGGAATATCCTTTTCAGATTCACCCTGTCAAGACTTCCCCAGGATTTTGTATGTTTTCTATCATGATGCCATTTTCTTTTCTAAACTCAACCCAATCCTGTTCAATCTTTCCTCATAAGATAGCCCATTCCAGGCATTAGTCTAATACATCTTCAATGTACCCGCTTCCAACACATTTACATCCTTCCTTAAATAAGGAAATCCAAACTATACAGTACTTGAGATGTGGTGTCACCAATGTCTTGAATAACTGAAGCATAATCTGTCTGCACTCTATTCCATTTCCCTCACAATAAATAATATTCTGTTAGCTTTCCAAATCACTTACTGTACCTACATTCTAATATTTTATGATTCGTGTACCAGAATACAGAGAGCCTTCTCCACCTCAAAGCACTGCAACCTCCTTACCATTTGGATAATATGCTTTTTGTTTTGCCAATATGTACAACTCTCATCTTCCCACAATATACTTCATTTGACTGAGCCTTTCCATTTGTGGAACCCCTCTAAATCCCTTTGTAGTGTCCATATGTTATCTTATCTTCCGACCCATCTTTTGTGATCTATGTATTTAACAACTGGACTTTGGTCTCTTCCAAATCATTTACATAAATTTGTGGCAATTATTTGTTTCATCTTGCCAACCAGAATATCATGCACTTGTGCCTACTTGCTGCTTCCTGTTAGTTATCAGATGTTCAATCCATGTCAATATACTACCTCCTCATGTTATTATTGTCCACAACATCATTTGTGGTATCTTAAGTGTTGTCCAATTGTGAAATTGTATCTACTGTCGGATACTATATTCTATACTTTTTAGCGAAGCAAATAATGATTAACGACATAGTAATGTACCTTATCCTGTGGAAAAAAAGCAAATTTATTTATCGTAGCCTATAGTTCAAACTTTGCAATTTTAAAATGTTTAAACAATGTGTGTACATAATTTTGTTTTCTGGTCCTCTTGTGACTTTTCAATGTTCTTTACCAGGTTGGCTGCTCTAAGGAATTGAAAGAGGAGGTGGCTTCTAATCTCAACTGATGGACTGTGTATGATCCTGCGTGACTTTTGTACAATATGTATAACGGCCAAAAACGTTTACTTTCATTATACATACATTAGAATGATTAGCTACTTTCACTTTTAAACTCTTATAAAAGCTAGTCTGAATTTAAAAAAAGTATACTAAAGGGTTAACTATATAGATTCTCATAGTCATGACTGTTATCACTGAATTTGAGATAAACCTTTTCTGACAGACAGCCCCTTTATCCTTTTACATTATTATGTATACACGCAAACTGATTTGTAAGCTTCAGAACCATACTGATAGACTGTGTATACTTGTCTTGATTCTGAGACCAACTTGGTTTGGCTAATGTTGGGGCAATGTGCAGGATCAGTGACCGTCTGAAGTTTTATTAATTTTTTAGTGAATTGGGAAGGATTTTGTTTTTCAGAGTATTGATTTACAGAATTTTGCATGTGTCTAGCTGGATGGGATGTAAAGAAAACATTTGCTATGTGAGGAGGAAATATTCTTCTATGTGTACCTTTTTGAAGTGAACATGACCTGCAAAATTTGTAAACTTTTCCTGTAGACTGCCATTTTCAGTAAAGTATGCTGATTTCTGTGCAACAAGCAATTGGGTCAAAACAGTAGGAGACGAAATCTATTTATCTTTTCTACAGTTGACAATAGAGTTGTGGCATACTTTAGCCGTGCATGTTTTTGGTTTATGTACACTTCGACAACCAATTGATTGTCTTCTGTGAGTGGACCTCACGCCTCTAATATTTATGAAATGGATTTATTTCCTTTGCTCTGCCGACCAAGCAAGGATAAAGTTAGAACTATATAGGCAGCTAAGAATTTGAAACAATCTGGCCTTATTTAAAAAGTGCCTCTGTTATGTGTGCCCTGTTTTTTCTTAAAAATGATATCTTTATTAATTTGCAGAAATATTGGTTATGCGACTACTCTGAATTTAGTAAGCAGTTGATTATAACCTCAAATAGTTGGTGCATCCTCACTGTGAAATACAAAACAATATGCAAAATTTATTTGTGTATACCTTTCAAATCTTATCTTGAACATATGCAGTTCAGACTTGATAGAGTTAGATCATTGAGTGGGAGAAAGAAGAATAGGACATATAATCCTGAATTGTCAAAACGGTCATTCTGAATGTTCATGACAATAAGACCAGAATCACAAGTTTTGTAATAGTGTCTTTGGAGTTTGCCTACAGAAGTTAAACTTTCTGGAAATGTTCATTGTCCTGTGGAAGTTGCACATTATCTGGTTAAAATACTTCACTTTGACATGTAAAATCTTGTCATAAATGCTTAACAATTGTTTAATTTAAGGTGTAGCTTTGATTTTAAGCTATAGCCAATTTCAGCAGGTGGCCTAAATTCATCCATTTGTGCTTTAACTATTTCAGCAACCTTTAGATTATAACATAATTAAATTGAAATGCATCCAAATCAATTTCAACACAATTTTTGTCTTATTAATAAAAATAGCAACATTTAAGAATTAAAATTATTGCTCTTCCTGGAATTCAGTGGTCTATCAAAATTTTAAGCAAGAACTCTTTGCTAAGGAAGTGCACTCTGCATTCACAATGAGTTGCTGTTTGATTTTTAGCCTCTTGGGTTCAACACATTTAGGTATGATTGCTTATCCAAAGCAGGATGCCGTTTTGAAAATTTTAAGTGGTTAAAGCAATCAGGAAATTTGCTCTGCTTAATCACCAAACCTGTTTAAAAACAGCTCCAATGGTGACACTAAAGTTGCTGCTCAAGTGCTAAAACATTGCCCCATCACTTAATATAATATACAATTAATGCCTTTAAATTATTTTCTTACAACCTTCTTGCAGTGGTGCCTGAATGCTAGTATAAACTAAAGTATTCACAGGCAATGAAGGTTAGATCTGCATTCTGAAAATCATTGTAAGCTCGACTACCTAACTGTAAAAATTGTTTTAAGAATACGGAAAAGCTGAAATCCATGAAATTTAAAAAAATACTGAAAATACTCAGTTCGGGTAGCATCAGTGGAGCATGAGAGCTGCCGAGAGGTCAGTGACCTAAAATATTGACACTTTTGCTTTACAGATGGCCAATTACTATATAGCATTTTCTGTTTGTACTTCAGATTTTCAGGATCTTGCAATATTTTGCTTGGGTATGCTTTCATTCATTCATTGTATTTTAAATGTATAATGGTAATGACAGTATGCTTGCTGCTTAGATTTTTCTGAACACTTGAGTAGGTGCCTGGTAATATTTTATATTCTTTTGAAATAAATATTTTCTGTTGCTATACTGTGTGATTGATTTTAATGTTTGTTAGTTGGGCTGTGATTTTTTTGTTTGGGTAATTTGATTATTTATGTCCAAATTAATGTTGAAGTTATTTTCAGACATAGTTTTAATGTGTTCATATTTTGAAATAAAGAATTTAAATTCTCTGAAATTTCCTGTTTTTATTAGAAGGAATGGAGATTGTGACGCAAAAAGAGCACGTATTGTAAAAGGTAACAATGTAATATCGTGGACAGAGTATTGATTCTTAAACAAGGAACAGTGAAGATGGATGGATTATTTTTGAGGCAAACTGTAATGGAGTGCCACAAGTTCAGTGTGGCATCAGCTGTTTACTAGCTATATGATTCATTTGGATGAAGAGTCCGACATGGTAATTTGAAACTAAGATGGGGAATTAAGTTGACTAGAGGGAAAGAGTCTACAAAAGGACAAAGACCAGCTCAGTAATTGGGCAAAAGATTGGCAGATAACAGTATTCTGCTGGAAAATATGAATTTGTCCGCTTTGGCAGAAAGAATAGTAAAATTACTTTTAAATAGGAGGAAATTACTCTGTATGAAGGGATGAGAGTCTCGAGATTAGTTTGCAAGTACATCAAGTATTTAGGAACACTGAGGTTTATTTCAAGGACAATAGAATATAAATCTAGGGAATCTTTGCTATACAAAGCAGTGGTGAAGTCACACTTGGAGACTGCCAATAATTTTATTATTTGATAAAGGATATAAATATTTCAGATAGTTCACTGATCTTGTTCTATTAATCAAGGCTTAGTTATGAAAAATTGAGAAGGTTTGATCCATCTAACTCTATTTCTCTCAGTTGCCATCATGTTATTTTGGTTTGCAGTGCTTTTTGATATCTCTTCACCTCTACCCTACATTCACTCTAATTCATTCAGAATTCTATGATTCAGGGAGGGTTATGGGACAAAAGACAGGCAAGTGGAGTTGAGATTACAGTATAATGAGATCTGTGCTATGATTTCATATCAGTGGTGCTGGAAAAGTACAGCAGGTCAGGCAGTATCCAAGGAGCAGGAAAATCAACGGTTCGGGCAAAAGCCCATCATCAGGAATATAGGAATAGAGCTTTATTCCTGATTGAAGGGCTTTTGCCCGAAACGTCACTTTTCCTGCTCCTCGGATGCTGCCTGACCTGCTTTGCTTTTCCAGCAATACTCTGATCTAAACTCTGGATTCCAGCATTTGCAGTCCTCACTTTAGCCCTCTGTGCTATAATTGAAGATCCAAAAGTTCCAATTGTTTACTCTAGCTAATGTCAGCATCCTGCCACTAGGTGATGCACATGTAGCATTCTTGGATAGCTTCAATTAATTTTGACCATGACAATCTATGTAAGCATCATAAAAGATAATTGATTAAAAGAGCAATTTGCAGTACAGCCAGTGCATGTATTGCTGAATAAAAGCTTGAAATTTGGTTGAGTTATTTTGCCAAGTTTGTTTTTCCACGTCACTCCTTCTGTTTTATAAGTCTACACTTCATGTAATTGTTTCTTAAGATTCACAATGGTGACTCAAATTTTTATTTCTGTGTTTCAAGTATCTCTTGGATTGCATTGCAGGATGAGCATTCTTCATATGTGTTTTAACAGGCTATGTGGCCATGAGATGGGAGATATCAGTGATCAAAGTTTACTTTAAAAAAAAAGTTACTCGAAATAAAATGGGAATGGGATGTGTTAGATATTCACAGTGAAATACTAATTGCAGAAATTCTTTACATCCTACAAATCAAAATATAAAGAATTACACTTCTTGGCACATTCAAGCAAAGGCAAAGTGTTACAGTTTAATTTCCCATGTTACATTTAACATTAATGTTGTGTGATTTGGCTTGACCAACATTTGATCCCCAATCATTAATTGTCCTTGCAGATAATGGTGAGATGCCGCCTTCAACTTTAGTCCCTTTTTTATAATTTTCTTGTCGGATGTCAATAGTGCCACCTGCCCAACATTTATTGCGCATCCCACCTTGCCCTTGAGAAGGTGGTAGTGAGCTCCCTTCTTGAACTGCTGCAGTCTATTTGCTGTAGATAGACCCTCAATGCCCTTAGGGAGGGAATTCCATGATTTTGATCCAATGAGTGGCTTGGATGGGAACTTGCAGGTGATGTGTTCCCATCCATCTGCTGCCCTTTTCTTAGATGGAAGTGGTCATGAATTTGGAAGGTGCTGACTCAGAATCTTTGGTGAATTTCTGCAGTGTATCTTGTAGATAGTCGTATCAGCAGTGTGTATTGAGCGAATGTAGTGGAGGGAGTGAATATTTGTAGATGTGCCTTGCAAGTGGGCTGCTTTGTCCTTGATGTCAGACTTCTTGTGTTAAGAGTTGCACTCATTCAGGCAAGAGGGAATTATTCCATCACACTCCTGACTTGTACCTTGTAGATGGTGAACAGGCTTTGGGGATTCAGGAAATGAGTTACTTGCCACAGTACCCCTAATCTCTTATAGTAGTTGTGATTAAGTGGCAAATCCAATTGAATTTCTGGTTAATGGTAAGCCTCCAGGATGTTAATAGTGGGGGATTCAATTATGGTGGCACCAATGAATACCAAGGGGCAGTGGTTAGCTTGTCTCTAATTGGAGATGGTCATTGGCTGGCATTTATGTAGCATGAATAATACTTGCCACTTGTCAGTCCAAGCCTGGATTTGACCATGCATAACTAAGGAGTTGTGCATGGTGATGAATATTCTGCAATATTCAATGAACATTCCCACTTCTGACCTTATGATGGGGGAAGCTCATTGAAGTAGTTGAAGACCGTTGGGCTGAGGTCACTACCTTGAAGAACTCTTATGAAGATATCCCGTAACTAAGATAACTGACCAGCAACAATTATAGCCATTCTCCTATATGGCAGGAATGAGACTAATCAGTAGAGATTTTTCTCCTTATTCCCTTTGAATCTAGTTTTGCAAGGGGTCCTTGATGCCACGCTCACTCTACTGTGGGCTTGATATCAAAGGCTGTCACTCTCCCCTCCCCATGTTTGAACCAAGCCTGACCAATGAGGTCAGGAGCTAAATGGCCTTTGCAGAACTGAAATAGGGTGAGCAGGGTGTTCCTAAACAAGTGCTGCTTGATAGCGCTGGGGATGACACCTACCACCACTTTGGTTGTGGAATCCCTTGACTCTGCCTAATCGCTTGCTGCTTGTACTGTATATCACACAAATAAGCCTGTTTGGTACCTTCACCAAGTGTGATTATAGACACATCCACAACACTGTGAGGAAGGAGATTTTCAGGGTTTTGATCCGATGACAGTGAATGAACAGTGATTAGAGTTTCAGGTCAAGATGGCATGTAGATTGAGGGGAGCTTGCAGATGTTGATGGTGTTGTGTACCTGCTACCCACGTCCTAGGTATTTGAAGTAAAGAGTTTGGAAGGTGCTATCAATCTTGTGAGTAATATACAATGCTGCCAGTGTGCACTGTTAGTGAAGTGAATGTTTCAGAAAGTGATCTTGAGATGTTTAAGTGGATTGCTTTGAGAAAGTCTAACTTTTTAAATGTTGTTGGAACTATATTCACCTAGACGAGAGGATTCAATCATACTCCCAACTTGTGCTTTGCAGGTAATGAATAAGTTTTGGGAACTAGGAGATGATTGGTTTTTCTCAGAATTGCCAGCCTCTGACCTATTGTTGCTGTAGTATTTATATGGCTGGTCCAGTCCAGTTTAGTCTTTTTCCAACTCTTTCACCTGACGAGCATTTGTTACCCATGCCTAGGTACCCTCAAAAGGCACTGCAGTAATCTGGTGATAACCCCACATTGATAGTGGGGAATTCCGTAATGGTAATGCCTTTGAATGTGAAAGGGAGATGATCACTTTGGAATTTGTGTGATACAAATGTTTCTTGCCTGTTGTCAGACCAAGTCATAATGTTGTCTACTTTTGCTGCCTGTGGACACTGCCTCAGTATCTGAAGGGTTATGAATGGTACTGAATATCATACAATTATGAAAATTCTAACCTTCTGGAGAGAAAATCATAAATGAAGCAGTGACATTGTCCTGCTTTTTGTGGGCAGGACATGTTTGTGCAGTTTTTCCACATTGCTGAATAGATGCTGGTGTTGTTGCTGTCCCAGACGGGGCTAATTTTGGAGCACAAGTCTTCAGTACTACAGCTTGGATGTCGTCAGGGCCTGTAGTCTTGAATTGAGACTGTACTTGTGATATTGGGAACCCCAGGAGGCAGCCAAGATGGGTCATCTATTTGTTTCTTTCTGAAGATGGGTGCAAATACTTCAGTTTTGTCTTTTTCACTGATGGACTGGGCTTACCCATCACTGAGGATGGGAATACTTGTAAAGCTGCTGCCTCCTGTAAATTGTTTAATTGTCCTCCTCTATTCACAGTTGGATGTGGCAGGATTATAGGATCTTGATCTGATCCATTAGTTGTGGGATCTCTTGACTCTACGTAATGTATGCTGTTTCCACTATTTATCACAAGTCCTATGTTGCAGCTTCACAAGATTGACAGATTATGTATGACTGCTGCTGTTCTTGGCATGCCCTCCTGCACTCTTCATTGAACTAAGGTTCAGCCTTTGCATTGTTGGCAATGGTAGAGTGGGGACTATGCCAGGCCATGAGTTTACAGACTCTGATTAAACCTAATTCTGCTGGTGCTGGTGGCCCACAGTAACTCATGGATGCCTAGTTTTGTGAAGTTAAATCTGTTGTAAATCTACCGTTTAGCCCAGTGGTAATGCCACACAATATGGTGGAGCTTTCCTAAAAAGAGTCATAGATGTACAGCAGGAAACAGACCCTGTTCCAACTCGTCATTGCCGACCAGATATCCCAACTGAATCTAGTCCCACCTGCCAGCGCCCAGCCCATATCCCTCCAAACCCTTCCTATTCATATACCCATCCAAATGCCTCTTAAATGTTGCAATTGTACCAGCCTCCACCACTTCCTCTGGCAGCTCATTCCATACAAGTACCACCATCTACATGAAAAAGTTGCCCCTCTTTTTTATATCTTTCCCCTCTCACCCTAAACCTATGTCCTCTAGTTCTGGACTCCCCTCACACCAGAGCAAAGACTTTGTCTATTTACTCTATCCATGCTCCTCATAATTTTGTAAATCTCTATAAGGTCACCCCTCAGACTCTGACGCTCCAGGGAAAACAGCCCCAGCCTGTTCAGCCTCTCCCTGTAGTTCAAATCCTCCAACCCTGACAACATCCTTGTAAATCTTTTCTGAGCCCTTTCAAGTTTTGCAACATCTTTCCGGTAGGAAGGAGATCAGAATTGCATGCAATATTCCAACAGTGGCCTAACCATGTCCTGTACAGCCGCAACATGACCTCCCAACTCCTGTACTCAATACTCTGACCAATAAAGGAAAGCATACCAAATCCCGCCTTCTCTATCCTATCTACCTGCGACTCCACTTTCAAGGAGCTATGAACCTGCACTCCAAGGTCTCTTTGTTCAGCAACACTCCCTAGGACCTTACCATTAAGTGTATAAGTCCTTCTAAGATTTGTGTTCCCAAAATGCAGCACCTTGCATTTATCTGAATTAAATTCCATCTGCCACTTCTCAGCCCATTGGCCCACCTGGTCAAGATCCTGTTGTAATCTGAGGTAATCACCTCCGCTGTCGACTACACCTCCAGTTTTGGTGTCATCTTCAAACTTACTAACTGTACCTCTTATGTTCATATCCAAATCATTTATATAAATGACAGAAAGAAGATGACCAAGCACCGATCCTTGTGGCAGTCTGAAAAACAACCCTTCACCACCACCCTCTGTCTTCTACCTTTGAGCCAGTTCTGTATCCAAATGGCTAATTCCTCCCTGTATTCCGTGAGATCGAACCTTGCTAACCAGTTTTTCATGGGGAATCTTGTCGAACACCTTACTGAAGTCCATATGGATCACATCTACCACTCTGCCCTCATCAATCCTCTTCATTACTTGTTCAAAAAACTGAATCAAGTTTGTGAGACATGATTTCCCACGCACAAAGCCATGTTGACTATCACTAATCAGTCTTTGCCTTTCCAAATACATGTACATTCTGTCCCTCAGGATTCCCTCCAACAACTTGCCCACCACTGACATCAGGTTCAATGGTCTATAGTTCCCTGGCTTGCCCTTACCACTCTTTTTAAATAGTAGCACCACATTGGCCAACCTCCAATCTTCTGGCACCTCACCTGTGACTATTGATGATATAATTATCTCAGCAAGAGGCTCAGCAATCACTTCCCTAGCTTCTCACACACTGGCCATACCTATATGTATCTTCCACAAGTAAATCAGTGAGAATGAGGTCTCGTAGATTTTGACCGCTTGTTGATCCCTTACCACCTGCCATTTGAAAGTCTGGCAGATTTGTCCTTCAGTGTTCAGATAGTAGAAGTCTGCCTACAAATTCCCAGCTCGGTGAACACAACCACAACAACAAACACCCGAGCTACAAATCTTCTCACAAACTTTGAATAACCTGTTACCTCCATAAGTTTTAGTCTGGGCCCAATGATCACCAGACTAGTGACCTTACCACTAGACCATTACCACAGAAAGGAATTGTGTTTTCGCATTACAATTACATAATTACTGACCAAATGCACGTAGTGCTGCACAGTTTATCAAGTCCTCTATCAGTTTATTGTTAAAGAAAGCACATTCTCTCTCTCAGAATTTAAACATTTTTGAATCCCTCCACACTGACTCATTTCCTTTAGCGTGTTCATTTTATACTCTGTAACTGCAGTATGAGGAGATGTAATTTATTGAAGATCAATTTTAAAGATAGCTTAGTATTAAAATAATTTGTAAAGCAACAATCGTCCTTTTTTATTGTTTCAATAACTGTATTAACAGTCCAGTCTGAAATCTATGGCAATGAATCACTAATTATTGTTCCCTCTGACAATACTTTATTAGGCCAATGAACAAAGTGATCTATACTCTGAACACATTAAAAGTTGTAAAATATTGATGAGTTAGAATGCAGTGAATATTTCAGAGTTCCAATCAAGTTGATATTTGTTTCTAAATATTGCTTTTATTGAGTTTTGTGATTAATTTACGATATAAAGAATAGAAAAGTATATATGATTTATTTACAGGTAACATACACTCTCTCATGTCTATAGAGTGTGATGTATGATCAATGTGATACCAGTAATGTCACTGAAATAAACATTACAGTTTAAATAGAGTGAGGGAGTGAGAGTGCCCTCCTTCTAACATTCAGATTCAAGCTTAGAAAATCCATGGGCCATCCAGTGAAAAGCTAACTGATACTTTAATCTCATTTTATAACAAACTAGATATTACAGTGTGTGCCAATCAACTCAGAAGTGTTTATTCACCTCTAACACAGTTGGAAGTCAGATGACCAATCTGACTCAGTTAAAATTGTTTTTTTTTCAGTCAAGTGCTTAATAGACTGAGGAAAAATAAATTTGATGAGAGAGCAATTTTGAGTTTGATTCTAATTCTTGCTTCACAGAAAGATCAGCATTTTGTTGATACAAGCTAAAAAGGGAGACAGTAAACTAATTATTCAGATTTTAAAAATATCTGTTTAAATGTGGGCTGGGAGACTGGTTTACTTCCAATCCCGTGTTATTAGTTAATACTGAGACTTCATAAAACTTCGATACTGAGATTTCTGATAAAATAAATTAATACTTTGAAAATGTCCAAACTATCAATTTCTTTGAATCATACAATATTCTGTTTACAGCACAGATGGAATCATTCTTCTTTTTCGATTATGGCCAACAAGTTGTCATCCAGATTAATTTCACTTTTCAGCTTTTCATTTGTGGTCTGAAGGTTCCAGTACTTCAAGTGTACATCCAAATACATTTTAAATCTTACGAGTGATTCTGCACTTAACATTCTTTCAGGGAGAGTTCCAAATGCCCACCACCCTTTTGTAGAAAAGGATTTCTTATCAAATTTCTCTTCCCTTAATTTATGTCCTTAGTTATGGACCTGCTCCTTGAGGAATTTGGCCACGTTATCCACTCCTCCCAAACCCCACTCCTCTCACACCCTCAATTTTATACACTCCAGTTAAGTCTCCCTCAATCCAAACAAAACATCCTGTACCTATCCAGTCTTTGCTCATAAATAGTATTCTTCAGTCCAGACAGCATTCTCCTCTATCTCTTCTGCACACTTTCTGGTGCAATGATGTCATTCTTACACTACGGTGATCAAAACTTCAAACTGTGACCTAACTGGTATTGTGTAGTTCCAGATTAATCTCTTGGTTCTTATATTCTCTGCCTCAGCTAATAAAGGCAAAGATCTGAGAACGTGAACTCCAAAGGCTCTTTATACCTCCATTTCTCAGTATCCTACCATTAGTTATTGTCTTGTTCACTTTCCCCAACTGCATTGCCTCTCACACCTCCAGATTTATCTCCATTTTACTATTGTTCTACCCACCTTGCTTGTCTGTTGATACTTTTTGCAGTCAACAGTTTTTTTTTATTGCCAACTTCTGTAAGCTTCGCAATCAACCATATATATATATATATTTATATATAGCAAGAGATGTAATACTGAGCTCTATGAAACTGAACCGGAAACAGCTTCTGGAGCCAAGAACATCCATTGACCATTGCCTTTTGCTTTCTGCTTCAGCCATAGTTTTGGATCCAACTTGTCACATTGCCTTGACCTTTTACTTTTGTGACTAATCAATTTTGTGCGAAAATACCAAAAGTCTCACTAAAATGTGTGTGTGACTTAATGAAATACACAACCTTTATCAAAAATTAGAATACAGAACATAGAACAATACAGTATCGAACCTGCCCTTCGGTCCTCGATGTTGCGCCAACCCATGAACTCATCTAAGCCCATATGCCCTACACTATTCCATCATCATCCATATGCCTATCCAAGGATTGTTGAGATCTCCCTGATGTGGCTGATTTTTCTACATGGGCAAGCAGGACATTCCACATCCTTACCTCTTTGAGTAAAGAACCTGCCTCTGACATCTGTCTTAAATCTATCACCCCTCAATTTGTAGCTCTGCCCCCTCGTACAAGCTGATGTCCTCATACTAGGAAAAAGACTCTCACTGTCTACCTCTGATCATCTTGTATCCCCTTTTAGTCTTTCCAGTGAGAACAGACCCAAATCTCCCAGCCTTTCCTCATAAGACCAGGCAACACCCTGGTAAATCTTCCACATCCTTCCTGGAATGGGGCAACTAGCCCTGTAGACAATATTCCAAGTGTGGCCCTACTAGCGTTTTGTATAGTTGCCGCATGATATCACAGCTCCAGAATTCAATCACTCTACCAATAAAACCTGACATACCATATGCCACAGCACTATCAACCTGATGAAGGGCTTTTACCCGAAACGTCAATTTTACTGCTCTTCGGATACTGCCTGAACTGCTGTGCTCTTCCAGCACCACTAATCCACTATCAACCTGGTGGCAACTTTCAGGGATCTGTATACATGGACTCCAAGATCCCTCTGCACGTCCACACTACCAAGAATCTTTCCATTGACCCAGTATTCTGCCTTCCTGTTATTCTTCCCAAAGTGAATCATCTCACATTTATCTGCATTGAACTCCATTTGCCACCTCTCTGCTCAATGCTGCAGTTTATCCAAGTCTTCCTGCAACATTCTTCCACACTGTCCACTACTCCATCGACTTTAGCTACATCTGCAAAATTACTAACCCATCCACCTATGCCTGCGCCTAAGTCATTTCTAAAAATGACAAACAGCAGTGGTCCCAAAACAGGTCCTTGTGGCACACCATTAGTAACCGGACTCCAGGCTGAGAGTAACAACTTCTTGTTACGTTCTCAAAGATTTCAATCGTGCTTGTCAAACATGATATTTGCATAACAAATGTGTGCTGACAAGTTTTGATTCATTTATGTCATTCTAAATGAAGATATTTCCTGTCCCTCAGAATTTTTCCAGTTATTTTGCCATCATTAAAGTTATGATGACTGGGCTACTTGGCCTATCCTTTCCTGAACAAATGTACAATACTAGCTGTTTACAAGTCCTCTGGCACGATATAACTCAGAGGATTGAAGGACCCTATTCCATTTTTCCAGTTTTTGCTCTTCTGTTGCATCTGTTCCAACAATACTTTCTTTCACAATGTTTCTGACATGCCTTCCTTTATCCTCAAGTCTCTGTCTGGGAAACAGGCCTTTCAGTTCAATCCATATCTGCTCTCATCACTGCTTCTCCCTCCCAGAACCACAATAGGAATCACCCCTTCCTCTCCAATCCATGGCACAAGCCTTGGAAAAACAAGACTAGAGAAAAGAATCACTGAATTTTAACACGCCAGCAACTGGTATTTTCAGTTCTGCCATCTGAGTCACTAGTTAAGTCAACCAGTAATATAATAATAATGTTGTTGTGGTGGACAGTTCAAAGTGCTATCCTTTGTAATGCATAAAGCAAGTATTTGACACGTATCAATCTTCATTGCTTTAGGTTTCAACTGGTGTGGGACGGTTCTGATCAGTCACTGCTGAGGCTCGTAAGTGACTGCACCAGAGAAACTGGTGAGCTCTTCTGATTTCTTGCAATAAGCAATGGCACACCAACAATCCGAAACAGAATCATTCTATCTCTTTCAGTCACTGAGATAAGTTTAGGGAGCAATGTGCCCATCAGCAAGCGATTGCAACATATTTCCGTTAACATTTCGAGCAAGTTTTATACAAAAACACTGGGAGGGAAATTGAACATATGACACTTTTGGTAATGTGGAGAAGTCAGAAGGTCCGTGTAGTACCTCCACGAGGCCTTCTAGCCCATAGAATCCCTACGCTGAGGAAGAAGACCGTTCGGCCCAATAAGTCCATACTGCCCCAATCCTGGAGACCCAGCATTTCCCATGACCAATCCACCAATTCCCACAACCTGCACACCCTTAGATTGTGGGAAGAAACGGGAGCACTCAGAGGGGAACCCACTCAAACGCAGAGAGAATGTGCAAACTCCACACGGTCACCTTCACACGCACACACCTAGTGCTGTGAAGTAGCAGTGATCGCCACTAACCACGAGCCAATCATTCTGACGCACATTGCAAGACTGTTGAAAGTGACTGTCCGGGGTTCTAACAAATACAGGATCACCTCTTCGAAATAAGGCTTAAACAAAAAAATGTGGCAGAAAAAAATGACCAATTCTACTTGAACAATAATCTGGGGGCAGAAAGCAACAACCCTAACTGTGCAATGACGTATGTTTTGACTTTGACTTTTCCTTCAGATGAGGTCAGCAGGCCAGTGAGCGAAAGCGGAACCCCCTCTCGGTTTGGCAAGCTGAACAGAAAGGAACAGAGACAGACAGGCGGAGAATAAGTTGGTCAAGTGCAGGCGTTGGACGGGCATGGTCAGCTGCCTGTGCTGCTGTGACCATGCAATCACTGTTCAGAGGAAATAAAAGGGAATCTCCAGAGCCAGTCAAAGCAGAAATTCAAGGTGAGAAAGTATTGTTTATTACTGTGCGACTCAGTTTAGTGTTAACTACGCTTACGTATCCAAAACCTCGGCGCCTTAAGAAAACAACAAATCAGGCAGCGGAAATGATACAGTCCTCTACCAATTTGCCAGTATGGGAAAGTGCTGAAAGTGTTTGATCAGGTGGTGAAATATTTGTCCTAGTGTTTGCTTGTCGAAGCAGCGGAACCTGCAGCTTTCTGGAAAGTCATTTGCACAACAGGAGCAAAGCTGGGCAGTGGGAGCCGCCGCTCTGTGAACCTCCTGAGCTCCGGTAGTGCTGAGGGCGATCAGGGTCCCACACCAGGGCCAACCGCAGGTAGAAGAAGGAATTGCGCTTTTCCTCACTTGGGTCTAATTCACCCAGCACGAACAGAACTTGCTGGGTGAAACTGCACGATTAACATTCACATTGAAGAAGTTGGTCTCAGTTCCCAGTCACTTCGCTTTTTTAAAAAAAAAGCCTGTAGATTCATCCTGAAAACACAATTATTCGCGTATTGACGCAAAGATTCTGTGTAATCTTATTATGAAAATATGCACGAATTTTGTCCTTTTTGTCTTAGCTGATGAGCGCCACATAGTGGCTCAGTGGTTAGCATGGCGTCAGGGACCCAGGTTCGATTCCAGCCTCGAGTGTGGAATTTGCACATTCTTCCTGTGTCTGTGTAGACTTTCCTCGATATGCTCCAGTTTCCTCCCATAGTCCAAAAATTTGCAGGTTAGGTGGATTAGCCGTGCTAAACTGCCCAGGGATGTGTAAGCGAGATGAATTAGCAGGCTTACAGGGATATAGTAAGGAGGTGTTTTGGTGAGATGCTTTCAGAGGGTCGATGTTCACATGAGGGGCTGAATGGCCTGCTTCCTCAGTGTGGGGCTTCTATGGTCGTACCCTGGACAAACAAATGAATGTGTGAGATTTAAAGTTCTTGGAACTTTGGAAAGAATTTTACTTCCACCGGTATCTTGCCACATTAAGATCCACTTGCTAATGTGT
Source organism: Chiloscyllium plagiosum (assembly GCF_037043375.1). Lineage (NCBI taxonomy): Eukaryota > Metazoa > Chordata > Chondrichthyes > Orectolobiformes > Hemiscylliidae > Chiloscyllium > Chiloscyllium plagiosum. The sequence continues at coordinate 26,276,313 of NW_028270155.1, read as the reverse complement.
TGCAGATTCTGCAAGTCCTTTGCTGTTTCACGTGCGCAGGGCATTGACGTTCACAGAATAAGGTGGATTTTAACTCAGGATTATTTTACATTTGAATAGGCCAAATCCCACAATGGCTGCAGGGGACACTCATTCGAAATGGACCAGGCATGCACAAAATTGGCGATACTGTCTACAACCATTGGTTTGATGGGTTGTCTTTGTTGCATAGTTTCACTTTTGAAAATGGTAAGTTACTGTAGAATGCTTTTCATCTCTTTCCAGATGTGGAAATAGTACTTATCAAGATTGTCATTATGACATTCCCTTTGCCTTGATTTGATATACTGTGCATTTTCCATCAAGCATTTAATCTGCATGCAAAATCTGTAGGAACAGTTTTACAAATGGGCTGTCAGACACAGTGAATAGAATAGAAATTTATTGTCACGTGTGCTTTTGCATGAAAAATAGATTGAAAAGTTTTATAAGTCACCCAGCACAACGACTACATCAATGATAGAAGTCATACATAATAATGAAAAATCAGTAAAACTAAGACAAAGTTCATGACAGTTCAATTAACAGCTTAATGTGAGGTTGTTTTGTCATAGAAAACCACTCTATAGATATTATACTCATTTAGTCATAGAGTCATAGAGATGTACAGCATAGAAACAGACCCTTCGGTCCAACCCGTCCATGCCAACCAGATATCCCAACCCAATCTAGTCCCACCTGCCAACACCCGGCCCATATCCCTCCAAACCCTTCCTATTCATATACCCATCCAAGTGCCTCTTAAATGTTGCAATTGTACCAGCCTACACCACATGCTCATACACGTACCACCCTCTGCGTGAAAATGTTGGCCCTTAGGTCTCTTTTATATCTTTACCCTCTCACCCGAAACCTATGCCCTCTAGTTCTGGACTCCCCCACCACAGGGAAAAGACTTTGTCTATTTATCCTATCCATGCCCCTCATAATTTTGTAAACCTCTATAAGGTCACCCCTCAACCTCCAACGCTCCAGGGAAAACAGCCCCAGCCTGTTCAGCCTCTCCCTGTAGCTCAGATCCTCCAACCCTGGCAACATCCTTGTAAATCTTTTCTGAACCCTTTCAAGTTTCACAATCTCTTTCCGATAGGAAGGAGACCAGAATTACACGCAATATTCTAACAGTGGCCTAACCAATATCCTGTACAGCCACAACATGACCTCCCAACTCCTGTACTCAGTACTCTGACCAATACAGGAAAGCATGCCAAATGCTGCCTTCACTATCCTATCTACCTGCGACTCCACTTTCAAGGAGCTATGAACTTGCACTCCAAGATCTCTTTGTTCAGCAACACTCCCTAGGACCTTACCATTAAGTGAATAAGTCCTGTTAAGATTTGCTTTCCCAAAATGCGACACCTTGCATTTATCTGAATTAAACTCCATCTGCCACTTCTTAGCCCATTGGCCCATCTGGTCCAGATCCTGTTGTAATCTGAGGTAACCCTCTTCGCTGTCCACTACACCTTCAATTTTGGTGTCATCTGCAAACTTACTAACTGTACATCTTATGCTCTCATCCAAATCATTTATGTAAATGACAAAAAGTAGAGAGCCCAGTACCGATCTTTGTGGCACTCCACTGGTCATAGGCCTCCAGTCTGAAAAAACAACCCTCGGCCACCACCCTCTGTCTTCTACCTTTGAGCTAGTTCTGTATCCAAATGGCTAGTTCTCCCTGTATTCCATGAGATCTAACCTTACTGATCAGTCTCCCATGGAGAACCTTGTCGACCGCCTTACTGATCACATCTACTGCTCTGCCGTCATCAATCTTCTTTGTTACTTCATCAAAAAACTCAATCAAGTTTGTGAGACATGATTTCCCACGCACAAAGCCATGTTGACTATCCCGAATCAGTCCTTGCCTTTCCAAATACATGTACATCCTGTCCCTCAGGATTCCCTCCAACAACTTGCCCACAACCGAGGTCAAGCTCACTGGTCTATAGTTCCCTCGCTTGTCCTTACCACCCTTCTTAAACAGTGGCACCACGTTTGCCAACCTCCAGTCTTCCGGCACCTCACCTGTGACTATCGATGATACAAATATCTCAGCAAGAGGCCCAGCAATCACTTCTCTAGCTTCCCATAGAGTTCTCGGGTACACCTGATCAGGTCCTGGGGATTTATCCACCTTTAACCATTTCAAGACATCCAGCAGTTCCTCCTCTGTAATCTGGACATTTTGCAAGGTGTCACCATCTATTTCCCTACAGGCTATATCTTCCATATCCTTTTCCACAGTAAATACTGATGCAAAATATTCATTTAGTATCTCCCCCATTTTCTGTGGCTCCACACAAAGACCGCCTTGCTGATCTTTGAGGGGCTCTATACTCTCCCTAGTTACCCTTTTGTCCTTAATATATTTGTAAAACTCCTTTGGATTCTCCTTAATTCTATTTGCCAAAGCTATCTCATGTCCCCATTTTGCCCTCCTGATTTCCCTCTTAAGTATACTCCTACTTTCTTTATACTCTTCTAAGGATTCACTCGATCTATCCTGTCTGTACCTGACATATGCTTCCTTCTTTTTCTTAACTAAACCCTCAATTTCTTTCGTCATCCAGCATTCCCTATAGTTACCAGCCTTCCCTTTCACCCTGACAGGAATATACTTTCTCTGGATTCTTGTTATCTCATTTCTGAAGGCTTCCCATTTTCCAGCTGTCCCTTTACCTGCGAACATCTGCCTCCAATCAGCTTTTGAAAGTTCTTGCCTAATACCGTCAAAATTGGCCTTTCTCCAATTTAGAACATCAACTTTTAGATCTGGTCTATCCTTTTCCATCATTATTTTAAAACAAATAGAATTATGGTCACTGGCCCCAAAGTGCTCCCCCACTGACACCTTAGTCACCTGCCCTGCCTTATTTCCCAAGAGTAGGTCAAGTTTTGCACCTTCTCTAGTAGGTACATCCACATACTGAATCAGAAAATTGTCTTGTACACACTTAAGAAATTCCTCTCCATCTAAACCTTTAATACTATGACAGTCCCAGTTTATGTTCGGAAAGTTAAAATCCCCTACCATAACCACCCTATTATTCTTACAGATAGCTGAGATCTCCTTACAAGTTTGTTTCTCAATTTCCCTCTGACTATTGGGGGCTCTATAATACAATCCCAATAAGGTGATCATCCCTTTCTTATTTCTCAGTTCCACCCAAATAACTTCCCTGGATGTATTTCTGGGAATATCCTCCCTTAGCACAGCTGTAATGCTATCCCTGATCAAAAATGCCACTCCCCCTCCTCTTTTGCCTCCCTTTCTATCCTTCCTGTAGCATTTGTATCGTGGAACATTCAGCTGCCAGTCCTGCCCATCCCTGAGCCATGTTTCCGTAATTGCTATGATATCCCAGTCCCATGCCCGAGTTCATCTGCCTTCCCTGTTAGGCCCCTTGCATTGAAATAAATGCAGCTTAATTTATTAGTCCTACCTTGTCCATGCCTGACCTGACTGCTTGACTCACTTCTGTTCTCAGTTGTACCGGTCTCGGATCGATCGCTTTCCTCACTTTCTCCCTGGGTCCCACCCCCCCCCCCCCACCCCCACCTTACTAGTTTAAATCCTCCCAAGCAGTTGTAGCAAATTTCCCTGCCAGTATATTAATCCCCTTCCAATTTAGGTGCAATCTATCCTTCTTGTACAGGTCACTTCTACCCCTAAAGAGATTCCAATGATCCAAAAATGTGAAACCTTCTCTATTAAACATCTGATTAAGTGAGTGCAGTTTCATGGAAATTAGTCCCTTTTCCTCGAATACCTCGTCATGAAACTTCTTTCCTCCTTTTAGTGTGTACAGTAACCTTGGAGGAAAGACAGCCTGGAGAGACTTTCAGTACAGGCTTCATTTGGTGGTCCAGAGATATTTAAAGTGGGATTTTGCTCCTGTGAAGAGTGTATTGTGGTTGTGAGATCATAGACTCTACACAGTGCAGAAAGAAGTTATTTGGCCCATTGAGTCTGCACTGATCCTCTGAAGATCATCCCACACCCCCATTAACCCAGGGTGCTGAGTAATTGCGTTATTTCCCCTCCCACATGGTTGAAGATGCCCTCCAGTGCTTCTCATCCACATCCTGCCCCTCCGCCCTCAAACCCTGTCCCTCCACCCATAACATGGACAGAACCCCCCCGGTCCTCACCTTCCACCCTACCACCTTCGCATAAACCGCGTCATCCGCCAACATTTCCGCCACCTCCAAATGTACCCCACCGCCAGATATATATTTCCCTCCCCGTCCCTTTCCACTTTCCGCAAAGACCGTTCCCTCCATGACTACCTGGTCAGGTCCACGCCCCCCAACAACCCACCTTCCCCTGCCACCGCAGAAATTGCAAAACCTGCGCCCACACCTCCCCCTTCACCTCCATCCAAGGCCACAAAGGAGTCTTCCACATCCATCAGTTTTACCTGCACATCCAACAATATCATTTATTGTATCCGTTGCTCCCGATGCGGTGTCCTCTACATTGGGGAAACTGGGTGCCTTCTCGCAGAGCGCTTTAGGGAATATCTCTAGGGCAGTCGCACGAATCAACCCTACCGCCCCATGGCCCAACATTTCAACTCCCCCTCCCACTCTGCCGAGGACATGGAAGTCCTGGGCCTCCTTCACCGCCGCTCCCTCACCACCCGCCGCCTGGAGGAAGAATGCCTGATCTTCCACCTCGGAACACTTCAACCCCAGGGCATCAATGTGGACTTCACCAGTTTCCTCATTTCCCCTCCCACCACCTTACCCCAGTTCCAACCTTCCAGCTCAGCACCATCCTCATGACCTGCCCTACTTGCCAATCTTCCTTCCCACCTATCCGCTCCACCCTCCTCTCAGACCTATCACCTTCATCCCAACATCGATTCTCCTACTCCTCGGATGCTGCCTGACCTGCTGTGCTTTTCCAGCACCACTCTAATCTAGATTCTGATTTCCAGCATCTGCAGTCCTCATGTTTGCCACAGTGAGAATGTGCAAGCTCCACAGTCACCCAAGGCTAGGATTGAACCCAGGTCCCTGGTACTGTGAGGCAATAGAACTAATAGCTGTGCTATGAGAGCAGTGACTGCTTAATGTAACATTGCAAGAGCAGTTCTAGATTTAAAAATGTGCTTCTTTAGATAGCCTGACAGTTTGTGTTTAGCTGTTGGCAGCAGATGGAAGAAAGGATTCTGCATTATTTCAACTTGCAGTTGAATTGAAAATACAGAATGTGTTGTTCCAAGCATTTCACCTTTCAGTTGTAAAGACCAGCTTCACTGTCGGCTTCCATTGGTCCATTATGCTTGTAATTTATTAATTCTATATTAACCCTTTGAGCCTGCTCAGCCATTCATCATGAGCCTTATTCTGCTTTCTCCCCATAACCTTTGATCTCATTCACTCCGAGTGCTATATCTAGCCACCTCTTGAATACATTCAATGTTTTGGCATCAACTGCTTCCTGTGGTAATGAATTCCACAGGCCCACCACTCTTTGGATGAAGAAATATCTCCTCATCTCCTTCTCCATGATCGATCCTGAATCCTAGGCTCCTGGTTCTGGACACACCCATCATCAGGAACATTCTCTCTGCATCTACACTGTCTAGTCCTGTTAGAGTTTTAAAGGTCTCTATGAGATCTCCCTCATTCGTGTGAACTCCAGCGAAAACAGTTCTAACCTAGTCAATCTCTCCTCATATGTCAGTCCCGCTATCCCCTGCATCAGCCTGGTAAACCTTCGCTGCATTTCCTCGAGAGCAAGAGTATCCTTCCTCAGAAAGGGAATAGATGCTTGGCATTAACTGGGCATTCACTTGAATCCATTCCAATTCCTCCAACCCCATAAATAAAGATAGGCCAGAACTGTCATGACACATATCTAACCTGAAACCAAATCTATAAGAATTGTAAACAAAAAGTGTTTGGCTTTACTGCGTTTGAGATGTCAAGGTAGCTCAGGTGTGTGGCATACTTCCTTCTCTGCTGACCTCCATTTGGATGAAATTTAACATCAATGATAGAGTCCAAAGTCTTTGCCCCAACAACCTGAGGCACCTCTCAGAAAATCCCTCCACAAAATTTGACACACCATGAGAGGTTTCTTATATGAGCTGTTCTTGCTCAAGTTCAATTTTCCAGGCCACATCAGCCATTTGAATCTGCTAAGGCATTTCATTCTACCATCTGGATGAAGTAGGGGACCCTGGCAGGTAGCTGTCTATGTCAGAGTCATCTCTGTGCCCACCAGGGATTTGGAGCAAAGAATATTAACTCAGCATCCCGAAGTAATATATGGTTAAGCCAGTTCACATTCTCCTGGACTGTAATATCTATAGCCTGGAAGAATCTGTGTTCCACACTTACATAGCAAAAGTGATCATAGTCCCAGAGGACCATAAGGTTGGTCTCTCATCAAAGAGAGATACCCGGCAGTGGTTTAACCTGAGGATGATCGTGCCACAGGCAGAGGGTTGGGAGGGTGGGATCTTCATGGTGACTGCATCTTCATGGTGCAGTTGGTTTGCAATACAGAGTGATACCAATAGCGTACCAACTCAGTCCCCATGAAGATCCTACTTTCCCAACCCTCGGTCCATCAAACTAAGGTAACTGACCCCTAATCAACCTACATAATATGTGTGAGGTTGCTGCCCCTCTACCACTAGCTAACGAGGCTGCTCCTCAATTCTGGAGATACTTCAGTCCCTCTCCCATGACCTTTAACTCTTCACCATGCCCCCCCCCCCCCCAATTTGGAGGGAATGGACAGTCTAGGAGACCTCCATGTCGGATTGTGACTGGGCATGGTCAAGGTGCTCATCAACAACTCCAGGCAGTGGGTGGTTGAGAGATGATGTGACTTAACAAACTCCACACAGACAGTCACCCAAGGTGGGAATTAAACCCGAGTCCCTGGTGCTGTGAGGCAGCAGTGCTAACCACTGAGCCACCGTGCCGCCCAAAATCTCCGTTGCTCTCAAGCCAAGCAAGAGTCGAACTACAATGTCAGGATCCGTAATCAAACATGTTGTTTGTTGCATCATAGGCTCCAGGTGTAATTCCACATACAAATGGATAGTTCTCCTTGTATTCCATGTTATCTAACTTTGGTAATCACTCTACCATGCGGAAGCTTGTCGAATGCCTCACCAAAGTCCCGATCGATCACGTTCACCATTCTGACATCATCTATCCTCTTCTTTCTCTTTCCCCGTGTTTTCCCTGTGAGAGTCCTACAGTGCTCCACACCTCCGCACCCATGGATGCCAAATAACCTTCAACCACAATACAGAAGGAAACCATTCAGCCCACATGTTTAACCCAGCTCTTTGGGAATGCTCTACAACTTTTTCCACTTCTTCAATCTTTCCCATAGTTCTTTTTTTAAGAGGTATATTTTTTGAATATATTATCAGAAAGATGTCCTTAGGTAAGGATGGTAATGATGAAAACTTGGTAAGAGAAAGAAATTCTTATTCTACCTTTACAAACAAATATAATGGACTGTTTTCTGTTCTAGATCCCATGTACGTAAGGGAAATTATCCGTAAATATTCTAAGATGTGTAAAATCATTGTTTGACTGTTGTTCTACTTTAAAACTGGGATCAAAATAAAAATTCCACTGAAATGCTTGTCAAAAGATGACTCATAGAGATGTACAGCACAGAAACAGACCCTTCGGTTAAACTTGTCCATGCCATCCAGATGTCCTAAATTAATCTAGTTCCATTTGCCAGTGTTGGCCCATACCCATCTAAACCCTTCCTATTCATATACCCATCCAGATGCCTTTCAAAATTTGTAATTGTACCAGCCTCCTCCACTTCTGCTGGTAGCTCATTCCATACACACACCACCCTTTGCTCAAAAAGGCAGATTCCTTTTAATCCCTTAGATCCCTTTTAAGACCTTCCCCTCTCACCTTAAACCTATACCTTCTAGTTTCGGACTAATGTACCCTGGGGAAAAGACCTTGGCTAATCATCCTATCCATGCCCTTCATGATTTTAATAAACTTCCATAATGTTTGCCCTCAGCCTATAATGCTCCAGGGAACACAGCCCCAGCTTATTCACCTCTTCCTACAGTTTAAACCCTCCAACCCCAACAACATTCTCGTAAATTTTTTCTGCACCCTTCAAAGTTTCTCAACATCTTTCCTATAGCAGCAAGAACAGAATTGAATGCAATATTCCAAAAGGGACATAACTAATCCTCATTGGAAAATGCTCCCTCAAAGTGAATCAGGGACTGAAACTAATTCCAGCTACCGATTTAAAAACACATTTTTTAAATGTAGTTAATGTTATTGTATTAATTAGACACAATGATTTCCAAACTTGAATTGGGTGTACTTGCATTTGAAAGGAGGACCACTGGTGGCAATTGAAGGTAATGCAGCATGTTGCATAAAGCTGCAAGACACAATGTGAATGATCATCACAAAGTTCAGATTCCAAGCTTCCTAGACTGGAATGGGTAATTGGAAATTGATTTCTACTAGCCACAATGTTTACTGGCATTTTCTATATTTTTAAATCTAGGTGAGGTGTTCTACAGAAGTAAGTATCTTCGCAGCGACACTTACAAGTCTAACATAGAAGCTAATAGGATTGTGGTGTCAGAATTTGGCACAATGGCTTACCCAGATCCGTGCAAGAACATTTTTTCCAAGTAAGCATGAAGGAATCTACTGATTGTTCCTATTTATTTTGGTTAACAAATTGATCCTTGTCATGGAATAGTTGAAATTTGCAGCACAAAGGATGGCAATCAGGCCAGTTATGCAATGCCAACTCTTTCCGAGAGCAACCCAAACGAATATTACTGTTCTGGCCTTCTACCTTTATCTGCTTCAAAATTAACTCTGTTTAACAAAAAGGAAGTATTAAGCTTCACCTCAGTCAATCCAGTGGCAAGCACTCCATTCTCAAATCAGACCTCAGGCACAGCTATTTCTTCCAGCTAAAACTGTTTCTCACTCCCTAAGTGATGATTTGAACGTAACACATATTATCATCAACTTTCCAAGTAGCGAAGCTAGTCTGACCCTATTCACCCTATTCAATTTTTTTGTCATTTAAAAAGCTTGCATTGCATATCTTATAGCCTTCTATGTTCCAGTGAAAATGGTAAAAATTTCTCAAGTATCTTCTTAAACAGTAGTTTCCCAACATCTTGGCAGATTTGTGTCAAATACCTCAATGGCTTTAATGTCTTTAAGACGAAAAAGTGTCCACAACTGTACACAGTACACAAAAACTGTGATGTGACAACTTTGCTGTTTAAATTCATTATTATTTTATGACTGTTGCACTCCATGCTCCTATTTATAAAAAAAAGTTTTGATTTATGACTTTACCTATCTCCACTGGCACGTTTTTTTAATTCATGGGAAGTGGGCATTGATGGCCGGGTCAGCATGTATTGCCCATCCCAGCTTCTGTTGAGAAGGTGATAGTGAGCTTCATTCTTGAACCACTGCAGTCCATTTTATGTAGAGGGACCCAAAATGTTTTTACGAAGGGAGTTTGGATCTCTAGATCTCTGCCCACTAAATCCCATAGCCTTGAGAGTCTTTGAACCAAATACAAATATCCATTCCTTGTTATTTTTCTTGCATATATATCATTCCGCATCTCTGCACATGAAATTGCATCATTTATTCTCTTATCTTGTCCATTCCTTCCTTAATTATTTTATAATCCTTCATATTGTTTTATTAGCAAATTTGCAGCCACAATTATGTGTTCATATCAAGGACAAATCTTAACCCATTATTGAAGAAATACTACTACCTGTGGTCAAAGCAAAACTCAATGATCCTAACGTTTTTTTCTGGGCTGCCATCTTCTTGTCCTCGCAGTTGTATTTCTTCATATTCCATGCACCTGAATTATTCTCATGGAATGTATTATTAAAAATCTTCTGATAATTTATATTTAGCACCTCTGCTGAGCACCTTTTATCTCTCCAGTATGCAATTTCTGCAAATAAACTGGTAAATTCATCAATGGTTTGCCTACAACTTGATTAGAATTTTTGCCGGTCTTTGAATTTTTCCTTCTCCTCCTTCTTGACCAATTGCCAATTAGTGTCTTGTTAAGTAACAAAATTTGCAATGTTTAAGGTGGATTTTAAAACTAGAATCAAGAACATAAACAATAGGATCAGGAGTAGGCCATCTGGCCCATCGAGCTAGTGCACCATTCAATAAGATCATTGACTGACATTGTCGAGAACTCAGCTCCATTTACCTTTCCTCTCACCATAACCCTTGATTCCTTTACTGTTCAAAAATCTATCTATCTTTGCCTTAAAACTTTGAATGAGGTAACCTAAACTGCTTCACTGGGCAGGTAATTCCATAGATTCACAACCCTTTGGGAGAAAAAGTTCCACCTCAATTCAGTCCTTAACCTGCTGGCATATATTCTGAGGCTATGCCCGCTTGTTCTCGTTTCAACGGTCAGTGGAAACAACCTCTCTACTTCTATCTCATCTATTAAGTTCATAATTTTATTTGTTTCTGTATGATTTACCACCCCCCCCCCCCCCCCCATTTTACTATGGCCTCAAAACTTTTATCGTCTCTTCTCTGCCTTCTTTCAACAATCTTAGTGATATCATATATCTTTAGGGTCCAATAACATATGCAACTTGAGTTTCACCAATATTGCAGAAACAATTGATTTTATACATTCAGTTCCATAAATTGTTACATCGCATTTGTCTCAAACTGGGAAACAAACATAAGCATGCAACATGCCTTTGTTTTTATTTTACAGAGCAGTTTCCTATCTCACACACGCTATTCCTGATTTCACTGATAACTGTTTGATCAATATAATTAAATATGGTGAGGATTTCTTTGCTTCATCAGAGGTCAACTACATCAGAAGGATAGATCCTAGAACTCTTGAAACATTGGAGAAGGTGAGATTTATTAAAATAAAGCTCTATTGGAAGAATTATATTTGACAACTCAATGAACTGTTGTGTTTACATGGGAATGGTCGCCAATGTTTAATTAACACACTGACAACAGTCAAATACTTTAGATGTCTTTAGGTTGCACCAGTTAATCAGGAATGCTCCTGTTTTAACCTTCCTCCTGAATTAAAGTTATCACTCCAATGGCTTTAAACCCCATGTTTTGGAAGGAATGATGATATCTATGCTATTCACTTCCAAACCTCCGCGATATCATTTGAGTGAGTGAGTAGGCAAAAGATTACTCTACTCTGCTTGAGCTGATTAATTCCTTTGAGTATCTCTGAACACTTCATCCTTCCTCTGAGGATTGTCGAGGTTTCACTTGATGGCTTTTACTTTATCATGGAACAAACATATTAGAGCCTTGAAATGCAATACGCATGTGTTACAGTGCAGAAGGAGGCCATTTGACTGATTGACTCTGCACAAACTCTTCAAGTGAGCATGTTACTTAGTGGGGAAGACATTGGAAGCCCTCTGAACAGCCATTTGTGTCACGCAGTGTACTGCATTTCATGATAGAATACCTCGGGATCCAGTCAGTGTGTCACCAGTTTTATGGGTGGAAGCGTAATAAACAGCTTTAATTTTTAATTTCTCCTGATGTTCTAATACTCTGCAATTGAATTTCTGCTATAACATTTTAATATGTGCGCAACCATGATGAAATGTATGCCATTAAAACAGTAAATGGTAGTGTACGTTAAAGATGAAGAGTTGCATCGATTATCTTTGGTATATTTATATAGGTTGACTACACAAAATATGTTTCTCTGAACTTGGCAACATCGCATCCACATTATGATGGAGATGGAAACACTTACAATATGGGCACCTCCATCGCTGAGAAGGGCAAAACAAAATACCTGTTTGTGAAGATACCAAATACAAAGCCAGGTACCTTGATGGAGATTTACAATGTTGGAAAGTTTGAAGACTGGTTTTGATTTTAGTTTACATGTATGATTCAGTGTGATGTTGGTAATTCCTTTCACCAAAGTGTTCTGTCAGTATTTGTATTTCAATAAATTATTCCTTAGAGTAGTTGCATCTAGTAGCAATCTGTTGACTTATCCCTTCTGTCCTTCCTACCTTCCACTCATTACAAGTCAGACTTGCACACCAATGTTCTCACTGTGTTATTGTAGTAGAAGTAAGAGTCCAGATGAGTCTATTTTATAATTCAGTACCGCACCATATTGTTCATTTGTTGACTAAACTATTTTTAATGTCTTTGTGTTGTCCAATATTCTGAAGGATGTGAAGTATTCAGATTCTCTGTATTTGAGGTCCTTATTAACTTTTTACAGCAGGGTGTGAAAATGTAAAGGCTTATTGAGATTACTTTGGCCAAAACATCATCTGGAAGTATAAGAAAAGAAAGAAATTCCTTCCATGTCACTCATTATAATGAGCCTAGGCAGTCCCAGGGATCATATTTGCAGTCCAGTTACTGTTCTGCAGGCTCACCGCCACCACCTAGAGAGCAGTTAGGGCTGGGTAGTAAATGTTGTCTTTGTCAGCAATGACCATGTCCCATGCATGAATGACGATAGTTGAAAGAGGATAATTGAGCAGCAAGTCCTCTGCACTTCTTCAGATAGCTATGTGAAGATTTAGAAAGTGAAGTCCTCTTGAATTGGAGTGTGATCCTGGTGTGTAGGCACCTAATAAGGCTATCAACAATACCAGGGAACATTGGTTTGCTTGCCTGATCAGGATTGATATTACTAGTGAGCTTCGGCTTTCAGTTAGGAGCCTAGATGAAGGGCTCATACCCCAAACATCAACTCTCCTGTTTCTCGGATACTGCCAGAACTGCTGTGCTTTTCCAGTGCAACACTTTTTGACTACAATCCTAGAGACAGCTCAGTAGTTATAGTGTTGTTATTGTGGGGGGATGGAGGAGTTTGGTGAGAGAACAGCGATGGGAAATGACAAGATTGGTAAGCTCATAACGTAGATTTTCTGGAAAGGCAGGAGACAATTGGGAGGGGTGGAATGGTGGCTGATAGTAGGCCTTAGATTTAATAAGGAGCTGGGAGAAGAACTCCTGATCCTCTTGGCTCTGAAGTAAGATAAACTTCAAACTTGCCTTTTGGGCAGTTTAGACCCCTGCTTTACATATGCATAAGACTTAACATGAGTGAACTGATTATGAACTGACTTCTAGGTCAGGATTTAAAGGAGACACTTGGATTTTACTGAAATGTCAGCATTGACCACAGTCAGTGGTCACCTCTAAATTGGTCTGAATCTGGAATTATTGACCTGGAGGTGAGAGAAACAAGCTATTGCTTTCAGGGCTCCTTGACACATCAGCAATAAATGACAATTACACCTTTAGTTCAATGTTATTTCATTAATCAGATTAAAATGCTGACAAATGTGCTGCAGCTGAGGAGAACTGAGATGAAGAGGAATTTCTTCAGCCAGAGGATGGTGAATCTTTGAGAGAGAGATAAATAAATTCTTGATTAGTAACGGGGTCAAAGATTACGAGAAGAATGGGGCTGAGAAACAGGTAAGCCATGATTGATTGGTAGAGCAGACCCGATTAGCTGAATAGCTTAATTCTGCTCCTATATCTTATGGTCTAGATATTTAATTAGGTAAAGGTTGAAAATCAACTGCAGCAAAGTTCAAATTATCCAGTTTCAATATCCAAAACTCAAAATAGGGCAATCTCAAGTGGGCAACCCTGGGGCAACCAGATGGAATATTAGTGTCCCCAGGGTGTTAGTAAGGTATCCTGAGGCCCTGCACATAAACAATATTTGGACTATATCTGCAAACAACTCAGCTCTGTCCAATCCAAACCACAACAATGTACGATTTGCTGCATTCATTTAATCAGGGACCCAGCGAAAAAGAGAAATGGTGAAATATCCATTGTAAGTTTTAGGGCTTCTGAGGTTTAAAATGGTATTTACTTACAAATTTTAAGTTGCAAATTCTTAATTTAAGATAAGATCATCTATTGTGGTTGGCCTAGCATAGTACAAGCAACCAGTGCGTATAAATCAATTTAAGAATTTAAGAAGCAAGATTATGTTTAAGGTGAGAAGGAAAAGATCTGAAAAGGGCAGAGCTGAGTATGGTGGTCATCACCAAGGAGCAGGTGCTAGAAAAACTGAATAGCCTGGTAAATCACCTGGACCAGATGGACTACACCCCAAAGTTCTAAGAGAGATAGCTGAAGACTTAGTGGAGGCATTAGTGGTGATCTTTAAGGAATCAGGGAGGGTCCCAGAGGACTGGAAAATCACTAATGTGACACCCCTGTTTAAAAAGGGAGTAAGGCAAAAGATGACAAATTACAGAACAATTAGCCTAACCTCAGCTGTGGGCAAGATCCTGGAATCCATTGTGAAGGATGAGATTTCTGAATACTTGGAAGTGTATGATAAACTAGGGCAAAGTCAGCATGGTTTCATCAAGGGGAGGTCATGCCTGACAAATCTGCTAGAATTCTTTGACAAAGTAACAAGCAAGTTAGACCAAGAAGAGTCAATGGATATTATCTACCTAGGCTTCAAGAAGGCCTTTGACAAGGTACTGCACAAGAGGCTACTGAGGAGAAAGTGAGGACTGGAGATCAGAGCTGAAAATGTGTTGCTGGAAAAGCGCAGCAGGTCAGGCAGCATCCAAGGAACAGGAGAATCGACGTTTCGGGCATAAGCCCTTCTTCCTGAAGAAGGGCTTATGCCCGAAACGTCGATTCTCCTGTTCCTTGGATGCTGCCTGACCTGCTGCGCTTTTCCAGCAAGAGGAGACTGAGTAAGATAAGGGCCCATGGTGTAAGAGGCAAGGTGCTAGCATGGATAGAAGCTTGGCTGTCTGGAAGGAAGGAGAGAGTAGGGGTAAATGTGCCCTGTTCAGGATGGCAGCTGGTGGCAAGTGGTGTTCCGCAAGGCTCAGTGTTGGGGCCACAATTTTTCACTTTATACATTAAAAATTTAGATGAAGGAACCGAGGGCATTCTGGCTAAGTTTGCAGATGATACAAAGACATGTAGAGGGACAAGTAGCATTGAGGAGGTGGGAGGCTGCAGAAGAATTTGGACAGGTGAGGAGAGTGGGCAAAGAAGTGGCAGATGGAGTACAACATGGGAAAGTATGAGGTCATACACTTTGGTAAGAAGAAAAGAGGCATGGACTATTTTCTAAATGGGGAGAAAATTCAGAAGTCTGAAGTGCAATAACACTTCGAAGTTCTAGTCCAGCAGTCATAGAGATGTCCAGCATGGAAACAGACCCTTCAATCCAACCTGTCCATGCCGACCAGATATCCCAACCCAATCTAGTCCCACCTGCCAGCACTCAGCCCATATCCCTCCAAACCCTTCCAGTTCATATAACCATCCAAATGTCTTTTAAATGTTGCAATTGTACCAGCCTCCACCACTTCCTCTGGCAGCTCATTCCATACACGTACCACCCTCTGTGTGAAAAAGTTGCCCCTTAGTTTTCCACACTGTAAGTAATCTAATCTAATCTAATCTAATCTTAGGTCTCTTTTATATCTTTACCCTCTCACCCTAAACCTATGCCCTCTAGTTCTGGACTCCCCGACTCCAGGGAAAAGACTTTGTCTATTTATCCTATCCATACCACTCATAATTTTGTAAACCTCTATAAGATCACCCCTCAGCCTCCGATGCCCCAGGGAAAACAGCCCCAGCCTGTTCAGCCTCTACCTACAGCTCAGATCCTCCAACCCTGGCAACATCCTTGTAAATCTTTTCTGAACCCTTTCAAGTTTCACAACATCTTTCCAATAGGAAGGAGACCAGAATTGCATACAATATTCCAATAGTGGCTTAACCAATGTCTCTCAAGGTAAACTTGCAAGTTGAGTCAGTGGTTAGGAAGGCAAATGCAATAATGGCATTTATTTTGAGACAACTTAATATAAAAACAAGCAAGTACTTCTGAGCCTCTTTAAGGCTGTGGTCAGACCACATTTGAAGTATTGCGTGCAGCTTTGGGCCCCATATCTCAGGAAGGATGTACTGGCCCTGGAGCATGTTTGGAAGAAGTTCACGAGAATGGTCCCAGGAATGAATTGCTGAACGGATGAGGAACGTTTATGCACTCTGGTCTATATTCGATGGTGTTTAGAAGGATGAGAGAAGATCTGATTGAAACTTACACAATACTCAATGGCCTGGACAGAGTAGATGTTGGGAAGATGTTTCCATTTGTAGGAGAGAATAGGACTTCCCTCAGAGTAAAGGGAAGACCCTTTAGATCAGAGATAAGGAGAAACTTCTTCAGCCAGAGAGTGGTGAATCTATAGACTTCACTGCTGCAGATGGCTGTGGAAGCCGGGTCATTGAATATATTTAAGATGGAGATAAGTTCTTGATTGTCAAGGGGATCAAGAGTTACAGGGAGAAGGCAAGAGAATGGAGTTGAGAAACCAATCAGCCATGATTGAATGGTGGAGCAGATATGATGGGCTGAATGGTCTAATTGCTGTTCCTGTGACTTCTGAACCTGAGGGATAGCTTTTTCAGGCAGAGAGTGGTGCATGTATGGAATGAACTGCCAGGGGAACTGTTGGAGAAAATGAGGATTGCAGATGCTGGAGTACCAGAGTTGAAAAATGTGGTGCTGGAAAAACACAGCAGGCCAGGCAGCATCCGAGGAGCAGGAGAATCGACGTTTCGGGCATAAGCCCTTCTTCAGGAATGAGGCTGGTGTGCCAAGCGGGCAAAGATAAAAGGTAGGAGGAAGGGAATTTGGGGGGAGGGACGCTGGGAATACGATAGGTGGAAGGAGGTGAGGGTGAGGGTGATAGGCCGGATTGGGGGTGGGGACGGAGAGGTCAGGAAGAAGATTGCAGATCAAGAGGGCGGTGCTGAATCCGAGGGTTTGGACTGAGATAAGGTAGGGGGAGGGGAAAAGAGGAACCTGGAGAGATCTACATTCATCCCGTGTGGTTGGAGGGTTTCTAGGCAGAAGATGATGCGCTCTTCCTCCAGATGTCGTGTGGCCAGGGTCTGGCGATGGAGGAGACCAAGGACCTGCATGTCATTGGCGGAGTGGGAGGGGGAGCTAAAGTGTTCAGCCATGGGGCAGTTGGGTTGGTTGGTGCAGGTGTCCCAGAGGTGTTCCCTGAAACAATCTGCAGGTAGGCAGCCTGTCTCCCCAACGTAGAGGAGACCACATCGGGTGCAGCTAATACAGTAAATGATGTGTGTGGAGGTGCAGGTGAATTTGCGACGGATATAGAAGGATCCATTGGGGCCTTGGAGGGAGGTGAGGGGGGAGGTGTGGGCTCAAGTTTTGCACTTCTTGCGGTTGCAGGGGAAGGTGCTGGGAGTGGAGGTTGAGTTGGTGGGGGGTGTGGACCTGACGAGGGAGTCGCAGAGGGAGTGGTCTCTCCTGAATCTGATAGGGGTGGAGAGGGAAATATATCCCTGGTGGTGGGGTCTGTCTGGAGGTGGCAGAAATGATGGAGGATGATACGATGTACCCGGAGGTTGGTGGGGTGGAAGGTGAGGACCAGTGGGGTTCTGTCCTGGTGGCGTTTGGAGGGGCAGGATTCAAGGGCGGAGGTGCAGGAAGTGGAGGAGATGCGGTGGAGACCGTCGTCGACAACATCGGAGGGGAAATTGCAGTCTTTGAAGAAGGAGACCATTTGAGTTGGTCGGTATTGGAACTGGTCCTCCTGGGAGCAGATGCGGCGGAGACGAAGGAATTGGGAATATGGGATGGCGTTTTTACAGGGGGCAGAGTGGGAGGAGGTGTAATATTAGTGTAATCTGCACATAATCCCACAGCTACCTAGATTACACCTCCTCCCACCCTGCCCCCTGTAAAAACGCCATCCCATATTCCCAATTCCTCCGCCTCCGCCGCATCCGCTCCCAGGAGGACCAATTCCACTACCGAACAACTCAAATGGCCTCCTCCTTCAAAGACTGCAATTTCCCCTCACGTTATCGACGACGCTCTCCACCGCATCTCCTCCACTTCCTGCACCTCCGCCCTTGAACCCTGCCCCTCCAGTCGCCACCAGGACAGAACCCCACTGGTCCTCACCTTCCACCCCACCAACCTCTAGATACATCGTATCATCCTCCGTCATTTCCGCCACCTCCAGACAGACCCCACGACCAGGGATATATTTCCCTCTCCACCCCTATCAGCATTCAGGAGAGACCACTCCCTCTGCAACTCCCTCGTCATGTCCACACCCCCCACCAACCCAACCTCCACTCCGGCACCTTCCCCTGCAATGGCAAGAAGTGCAAAACTTGCGCCCACACCTCCCCCCTCACCTCCCTCCAAGGCCCCAATGGATCCTTCTATATCCGTCGCATATTCGCCTGTACCTCCACGCACATCATTTACTGTATCCACTGCACCGATGTGGTCTCCTCTCCATTGGGGAGACAGGCTGCCTACTTCTGGATCGTTTTAGGGAACACCCCTGGGACACCCGCACCAACCAACCCAACCGCCCCATGGCTGAACACTTTAGCTCCCCCTCCCACTCCGCCAATGACATGCAGGTCCTTGGCCTCCTCCATCGCCAGACCCTGGCCACACGATGCCTGGAGGAAGAGCGTCTCATCTTCCGCCTAGGAACCCTCCAACCACACGGGATGAATATAGATCTCTCCAGCTTCCTCATTTCCCCTTTCCCCACCTTATCTCAGTCCCAACCCTCGGATTCAGCACCGCCCTCTTGACCTGCAGTCATCTTCCTGACCTCTCAGACCCCACCCCCTCTCCGGCCTATCACCCTCACCCTCACCTCCTTCCACCTATCATATTCCCAGCGCCCCTCCCCCCTACCTTTTATCTCAGCCCGCTTGGCACACCAGCCTCATTCCTGAAGAAGGGCTTATGCCCGAAACGTTGATTCTCCTGCTCCTCGGATGCTGCCTGGCCTGCTGTGTTTTTCCAGCACCACATTTTTCAACAGAGGAACTGTTGGAGGCTGGTACAATTACAACACTTAAAAGTCATCTAGATGGGTACATGAATGAGAAGGATTGGAGGGGTATAGGCCAAACGCTGGCAAATAAGACTAGATTAATTTAGATATCCGGTCAACATGAATGAGTTGGACCGAAGTGTCTGTTTCCATGTTGGCTAATTCTCACTCTATAACTCTATGGTAATGAGTTTGGGATACCTGCACATGAACCATTGCTGGTATTTCTGAATCTCGTATGCCTCTGTTTCTGACATCAGTTACTTTATTTTGTTCATTTATTTTGAAACAAACAGATGAGAAGAAGAAGAATACATGCTTTAAAAATTGTGAAGTATTGTGTTCTATTCCTTGTCGCTCGCTGTTCAGTCCAAGTTACTACCACAGTTTTGGTATGACCCCAAACTACGTTGTCTTCATTGAACAGCCATTGAAACTGGATATTCTTAAAATGGCGACAGCCTACTTCAAAGGAGTGAATTGGGCCAGCTGTCTGGGCTGGTTCCCAGATGACAAGGTACTCTTACATTTAACCAAGCTTCAACTTCAAATGACATGTTTGGATGGTGTATCACTCTTGATAAACATGAAAATGCAGTAACTTATTTTGTCTTTGGGCCAGCAGATTTTAAGTAGACTTGTGGGTTATTAGCCATTCAGTTGTTCATTTTGAATATGAGATAATGTTTCTCAAATAATATGATTCTTGGATGTTAGGATTATGTGGAGGTCCCAATTCCATTTATGTCCAAGTCCTGTCTGCCACAGAATGTGTTTATCTTGACCAGAACAATCTTATCTTTGAAGGATTCGCATTGGTCACACATAGCTTTCCCTGTCAATCTGTGATTCCACCTCAGGCAGGTCACCTTTCCAATTCACTGAAACTAGCCTTCCTCTAGCTGAGCATTTTTATATTTGATTTTACTTGTACCTTGTACCTTTCTATAACTGCTGATTTGAGCTATAGGGAAAGGTTGAATAGGCTTTTTTCCCTGGAGCATCAGAGGCTGAGGGGTAACCTTATAAAGATTTATAAAATCATGAGGGACATGGATAGGATAAATAATCAGGTCTTTTCCCTGGGGTGGGGGAGTCCAGAATTAGAGGCCATAGGTTTAGGGTGCGAGGGGAAAGATATAGAAGAGACCTAAGGGGCAATTTTTCCACACAGAGGGTGGTATGTGTACGGAATGAGCTGCCAGAGGAAGTGGTGGAGGCTAGTACAATTGCAAAATTTAAAAGACCTCTGAATGGGTATATGAATAGGACTATGGGCCGGGTGCTGGCAAGTGGGACTAGATTGAGTTGGGATATCTGGTCGGCATGGACAAGTTGGACCGAAGGGTCTGTTTCCGTGCTGTACATGTCTGTAACTCTATGACTCTCTGATTCTGTGACTCTATGACTCCTTTCCCCTTGGCTTGAACAAACTGATCAGGAATTCCTTCCCCTCTTTTCCCTGTCTTTTTAGCATAATTCAAATTCTCCCATTATCACTGTTTTAAAGTTTGCAAACTTGTTCCTATATTTTCTTTCCAATATTTGAAGTCCAGTACTATATGTCCAATATCATAATCATCATCTTATGTGGACCATACATCTATCCAGGTAGACATGGCCTTAATTTAATGCAACATTCATCCTTCTGACAATCTAACAGCCATGTGATATTACATTGGTTTGGACTATTAGCTCAACTGCCAAATGTGAGGATTGAATTCAAAAACTTGTAATTCAGAGACGTAGCATGTGAGAACATTAAATAAAATAATTTGCATTTATTCAATACCTTTAAGATTTCCCACATAAATATCTTAATTAATTTATGTATATAAATGTTCTTTAATCAAACATATTCTGATTTTGAAGCCTATGTACATCATTGTTTCCTAGTGCTGTCTTTTATGAACAATATTTCCTTTTTTCCTCATGTTTCCTGTGTGCCATATGCTAGATTAGTGGTGCTGGAAGAGCACAGCAGTTCAGGCAGCATCCGAGGAGCAGTAAAATCGACGTTTCGGGCAAAAGCCCTTCATCAGAAATACAGGCAGAGTGCCTGAAGCGTGGAAAGATAAATGAGAGGAGGGTGGGGGTGGGGAGAAAGTAGCATTGAGTACAATAGGTGAGTGGGGGAGGGGATGAAGATGATAGGTCAGGGAGGAGGGTGCAGTGGATAGGTAGAAAAGCAGATAGGCAGGTAGGACAAGTCCGGACAAGTCATGGGGACAGTGCTGAGCTGGAAGTTTGGAACAAGGGTGAGGTGGGGAAACAGAAAATGAGGAAACTGTTGAAGTCCACATTGATGCCCTGGGGTTGAAGTTTTCCGTGGCGGAAAATGAGGCGTTCTTCCTCCAGGTGTCGGGTGGTGAGGGAGCGGCAGTGAAGGAGGCCCAGGACTTCCATGTCCTCGGCAGAGTGGGAGGGGGAGTTGAAATGTTGGGCCACAGGGCGGTGTGGTTGATTGGTGCGGGTGTCCCAGAGATGTGCCGTATAGCCAGGAATCTTAAGTGCCTTTGTTTAAAGCTAGGTTCTCGTTATTCTCCGTTATTTGGAAGTCTAACTCATGAAGTAGCATGTGAGAACATTAAATAAAATAATTTGCATTTATTCAATACCTTTAAGATTTCCCACATAAATATCTTCATTAATTTATGTATATAAATATTTACTCCTTGAAATGTGGTGATTTGAAGGCTTTTCTACTCCCAATTGTTTTGGAAATTTGCTTGTCTGAAATAATGACCTCATCCTTCATATTGTCCCTTTAAAATATAGATTCATTTGGCTGCCATTTTGCAATTATGCTAGGGCCTTGTCATAGAGTCCTACAGTATGGAGTCAGGTCTTTTGGCTTGTAGCTTGTTAATCTCAATTTCCCATCATCGACTGCAGTGAGTTTTCACTTCCATTCAAATCTTTATCATTGTACGTTGATTTGGATGTATCACCTGACTCTTGGATTAAATTCCAAGCCACAGTCTCTTATATAATGGCTCATTATTGCCTGCATAAAGTCTCTGGAGTGCATCACAAGACTGAAAATCAGTGAAGGTTGCATCTCAATATATGAGCTAGACTGGACCCATCATGAATATTTGTTGTTGACCTCAGATGGCAATCCATGGCCAGGGCGACTCCCTTCATTGCACAAAGGTAATAGGTGCCCCTGTGCATTGGGGGAATGCTTAGAATTAGTTGCATGCTTCTTTGGGTATTTATAAACTGTAAGATTGCATTGGGTCTCCCCTGAGATAGCAGCCACAGCACACTTTGTAAGATGGAAAGATGTTGACTGAGGGAGCAGGGAGGATGGCTGTGGCTGTGGCTAAAGAAAAGTAAATATCAGCTCTGGGAATCCAGATCTGAAGCCTTATGTGGACCATACATCTATCCAGGTAGGCATGGCCTCAATTTAATGCAACATTCATCCTTCTGACAATCTAACAGCCATGTGATATTACATTGGTTTGGACTATTAGCTCAAGTGCCAAATGTGAGGATTGAATTCAAAAACTTGTAATTCAGAGATGTAAGTGCTGGAGGAACAGCAGAATTTCAATTTACATTTATTGAATTCATTATAATATGAATTTTGTGTTTTTCAGACTTACATTCATATCATAGACAGAAGAACAAAGAAGCCTTTACCAGTAAAGTTCTTCACAGATGCACTCATTGTTTACCATCATGTCAATGCTTATGAGGAAGACAATCATGTGGTCTTCGATATTATTGCATATGATGACAACAGTTTGTACGAAATGTTCTATTTAGAAAACATGACTTCGCCAAATCATAAATTTGAAATAAAAGGCAAAACCTTCAGTCTACCATCCTGCAGAAGGTTTATAATTCCTGTGGATCATGACAAGGTAAACGTTTTGCCATTTTTCTGCAACAAATTAAAATTGTGCAGTGAGTAGTAGTGCAGTCAAACAGTTCTCAAAGATGATGAGTCCATTGTTTTTAGTAACCACTGAGGCATTGCTGGGGTTGCCTTTAACCCAGAGTGAGAATCATGAGTGCAATCCATAACCCTTGTTTTCACTTTACTTTGACTAACAAGTTTGCTACCCAACTGTATTGACAACAAGCAGCCTGCTTATTTTCTGGACATCATCTCCACAAGCCTACAAAGTCTTCCAATGGTTATAAAGTGCATTTGTGATCAGTTTGTATTTCTCTACTGGTTAGTCCATTGTGTGATATCTGAAGGATAAAATTGCACCTGACCTTGTTCTCATTCTGGCCCCAAAACGATCTCAGTGAATCAATAAAAGATGGTCCTCAGATCTCATCAGAGCAAGTGTGCAGACATTTTCCCTGAAATGAGATGTCAGTTTTGGCTTCCAGTTTTGCCAGCAGCAACCTTCAGGTAAGTTGTACGAAATAAGAGATTGGAGAAGATGAGCACTTGTTCTCCTTCTGACTTCACAGATAAATTTTACCTTAAAAACAAAATCATAAAAATTAACTTATGGGTTACGGTGACTGTGAAAGAAACCTGAATAAGAAATTCCCAAATGCATGTATTGAGTATCAGTGCTAAATGTAAAATAAAAGCTCATGCATAAGCTCAGTTCCAAATTTACAAACTTAAGGCATTTTAATATCTGTTTAAGACATCTGCATGGGATGTCTAAGAAAGGATCCCATGAATTTTACCACGGCGTCAATGCCTGTGCAGCTTGGGTACAGAGCCTGCACTGTTAAACTAACATTGGACAGGAGTATAAGTGCATCGAGCATAAATAATAAATGGTAATATTTCATAAATTTTCAATCACTTGTCTGATTTGAGCAGATGTAAAGATAAGGTTTGATATGGGAAATGGACTACAGCAATATGAGACAGATGGAAAGTATGGGATGGTGTGGCGTGACAAGGCTGGTGTGCATGAATGGCATGAGATGGGATTTAAATAAATACAACTTCAACAAAGATGCCCATTTACTGCAAGATTCAGCAGATCTCAACTGGTAGATTTTTAATTTCTTTTGTCCATTAAATTTATTGAAAAGGAAATTGAGGAGAGCATGTGCCCAAGTTCCCAATTTGCATAGCCGAATGATGAAACTTCATGCTGGGAGTACGCACACATCAAGTTACCCAAATGTTCCAAATGCTTAAAGGATTTTGTTGATGAGAAAACTCGAAATACTGGAAATCTAAAATAAAAGCAGAAAGTGCTGGGGAAACTCAGCGGGTCTAGCAGCATCTGGGGAAAGAAACGAGGTTAATGTTTCTGACTGCTTCAGAACCCTAAATCTAACACCTCATACAGTTTTAGTAGAGAAAGTAAATGCACTGATTGATATAATAAAGAAGGTATGATGTTTGACTCCTGATGTATGTGGGATGAATCACTCTCAGCAGGTGTAATATTAGGTTGGTGCAACAGGCCATAGTAATATTGCTGTAGTAATGGAAAAGCGTGTGATTGCCGATCTGTGACCCACAACTAGAAATTGTATTAAGGTGATCACACTTTTCTAGCGTATTGATGTTAATGATTCTGCCTATTCTGTGGTATATTAATGTACATTTAAAACTGGGCCTTTGAGGAGAAAGTGGGAAGGAAAGTCTTTTTAAATGCTTTCTTTACCTTTACAGAAGACAGAGTTGAGCAGAAATATGTGCACACTTGGGAACACAACAGCATATGCACTGAAGGAAAAAGATGGATCCATTTACTGCAAGCCTGAAGTATTATTTGAGGGTAACATCAATAATTTATAATTACATAGTGCCTGCAGTGAGCTCTTGTGTTGCAGTAATAGTGTCCTTATTTCTGAGCTAGAAGACCTGGGTTCAGGTCCTTCGTGCTTCAGAGATGTGTCATAACACAACTGAGCGGGTTGAATAAAAAATATCTATAGTACTTTCTGTATCGTCAAGGCAAGTCACTGGTCTTAGCAGACCATAGGGCTGCTCTCTCATTACAGAGAGATGACTGGTGGTGGTTTAACTCGAGGGCTGCCACACATCAGGTGAGGGGAGAGGTTGAGAAGGAGAGTCCTTTATGATAATCTCAGCTGGTGCAGGAATTGAACCCATGCTGTCAGCATCAAACTGCTTTACAAACCAACCGTCCAGCTAATGCAAAAGTGAGGACTGCAGATGCTAGGGATTAGAGTTGAGAGTGTGATGCTGGAAAAGCACAGCAGGTCAGGCAGCATCCGAGGAGCATGAGAGTTGATGTTTCGGGCAAAAGCCCTTCCTGATGAAGGGCTTTTGCCCGAAATGTCGATTCTCCTGTTCTACGGATGCTGCCTGACCTGTATGCATTTCCAGCACCAAACTCTCAACTGTCCAGCCAAACCAACCTTCCTCTGTATAGTACAGTATTCTAAAGCACTTCACACCAATTTAAATAGGGCAGATATCAATAACTTGCTCACAGAGTTATGGAGTATGTTAAAAGTAGAAAGTGAGGTAGAGAAATGGAGAGTGGTAGCAAGAGGATTCCAGAGTTTAGGACTTTGCCAGTAAAAAGCTGCCATCCAGTAATGGAATGGTTAAATTGGGATGCACCAGAAGCCAGAACTGGAGAAGTGTGGAGATTTTAAAGGGCTGACAAAGACGACAGAGATCGGGAAGGGCAAGCCATGGAAAGATTTGTAATTAAAGATGAGAATTTTTAAAATGGAAGCCTTACTTAATGGGCTGGGCCAATGACACGAGGGTGATGAGTGATTGGGACTTGTTGTGAACTAAAATATGGACAGTAGTAGTTTTGAAAGGTAGGAGTCTGCCTAGAAATGCTTTTGTATAGTGAAATTAATATCAAGCAAAGGCATTGAGGAGACTTTCAGCAGCAGTTGAGTTAGAGGCAGTGACAAAGTCAGGTGAAGTTACCAATGTGAAAATAAGCAATCTTCATGACAGTGCAGATATTTGCTCAGAAACTCACCTTGGGGGGCGAACACTTCGTTAGGTTTACTAGCTGTCTGGTTTAATGTCAGACAATTGCCAGGGAGAAGGATGACTGAGGAATGACGTTTCTCCCAAGATCCAGAAACAATGGCTTCAGTCATTTCAATATTTAAGGGGAGGAAGTTTCTGTTTATTCAGTACTTGTTGTGGTACCCGCAGTCTGACAATTTAGCAACAGTAGAGGGGTCAAGAATGGCAGTAGTGAGTTAGCATTAGGTGTCATCAGTGCTTTTGTGGAACCAGCCTGATTTCAGATGATGGTGCAGGAAATCATGTAAGTGGAAATAGAAGGGCTGCCGTATAAATGTTTGAGTGATACTAGAGCATTGGGAAGAAAAACTGTTGTAGATGCTTCTCCGATGACCATGGACAATGGCGGAGAAGCACCGGAGGAGCATAATGTGGTCAAGCATGCTGCAAATCAAGAAGGAAGAGTAGGGACAGTTTATCACAGTTATATGTCATATGGGACTTTGATTACAATCATTTTGGTACCACAGAAAGTCAATTTCAGTAAAAGTCTATATTCTTGTGATCTAAAATGTTATGGGCCTGAAAATTTTTAATGCCATTCTTCTGCCTATGAATCTTACAACAATTTACAAATAATTGTAAGTAAGAGGAAATAGTGCTAATTAAACCTTGGGTTATTCTACAAATAGTTACTAACATCATTTTCCAAGAAGTGGCAATGATCATCAGATTGCTGCTATGCTTATAAATACCCCGACTTGACACTGCATTCCACTGGAGTAATAAAGTGAATGGTAACAACATGAATAAAAAGAAAAGAATATCCAGAGACCCAATCGGTCTTATTCCTGATGAAGAGCTTTTACCCGAAATGTCTATTTTCCTGCTCCTCGGATGCTGCCTGACCTGCTGTGCTTTTCCAGCACCACTCTAATCTCAATACTAATCTCCAGCAACTGCAGTACCACTTTTGCCCAATTGCTTTTATGCCAACTCAAATGCACAATTATGAGCTGGCTGTTTATAAGGCGCTGTTGTACTAGTTGCACAGTTCCACCCTCAGCATAAGTGGCAGATGTAGCAACTATTGATATCATCAAGATAACCCAAATGAGAATGTTTCAATCTGTAGGTCTTTTCAAGACTTCAGCACAAAATCCAGATTGACTCTTTTACGACTGTTCGTCATAACTGCTGATCTTTGTTTGCTGATTCAGGTGACCTTATTCAATGACGTATAAAGGGATCGTTCCAATGTCTCAGCGTTGTCCTAATCAGCACCACCAAAAATGGATTAACAAGTGCAGAAAATGGGTGACAAACAGCGACCGATACTTCGAGTTATCTGTTGCCTTTGTAGAAATGATAATACATTGCATAAATGTACATTCTTCTCTCTGCAGTCTGAGCATGCTGTATGTTATGGAAGAGAGATAGAACCTTGAAGGCACATGGGAAGGAAAGAATAACCATTATTAATGGCTCGGATTTTTGTGGAGTCATAAAGAGTACCTGAACTTCGTAAAATGGCAGGCAGAAGCCGAATACACAGTCCAACGTATTAAGAACAGATCTTGTTTTCTCCTGTATGGCTGATGCAACAGACTGGTTTGTAGTCAGTGCTGAGTTCAAACAAACCCCATTTACAATGACCTCAATCTGCAGTTTGGGAGATACAAATTTTAGTGTAATCATAAATGCTCTTGAAGAATGGAAAAATGTGCCAAATTTTGAAGTTATTTAAACACCAGGAACCTTTTAACTTTTAAAAGAACAACTTGACTGTGTCAATGAAGCATCAAAAGATCTGTTTTTGTACCTCCGAGGCCTGCTTTTCTCAACCTATAGTTATCTCAGCAGGGTTCTCTGAGTTCACAGTTTGATTGACAGCCCAAAGAAGTAATTAAGGTGTTATCTATCTTTGGTATGGGGTTGTTAAGTGGAATTTGTTTGTTTTTATAAAGAGATTAAGCACGTGAAGAGACGTAAAAGAGTTTAAATGAGTTTTCATGAATGGAAAGTGTTTTAAATCATAGCGATAGTTGTAACTGGTATTTAGATATTTCTGCTATTTCATCCTAATTTGGCTTCTGAAGTCTGCCCATAGTGATTATTTGGGTGAATTGGCACTGTGGATGTACAAGTTAATGGTAGTGGGTGGACTGACATACATTAGCACTAACAACCTGAGTTGGTGTGGAGGGTAAGAAGACCACAATGGCAGGTGAGTCATGGGTTGGCATAAAGAGTTTGAGGATCCATTAAGGGTGGGCAGGGGAAATGAATTGTGATGGGATGAGCAGTTTGTGGGGTAGGGAAGAATGGGGTTGAGATGGAGATAAGTGTTGGAGGCACTAAAATAAACTTAACAACAACTCAGGTGAGTCTTGTAAATAGGTCATCTCAGAATTCCTCCCTGTGACTGCTTTTGATCTATGTCCATTCTGCACCTAACACCCTCCATGATCCCCTCCCTTCCCTCCTGAACAAAGATCCTTCCAATCAGGAGGTTTCTCCTGATGTGGATACAGCAACTCTGGAAACCACCTTAGGAGCAAAAATCTGGGTCTGACATATTTACAAACAGGCAGTTATGGATTACATAATTAACCATTATGAGCTCCACCCTCTTCCTTAAGCACAACAATTCCTAAGTCACATTACAAATTATACTTTGCTGATCCTATATCTGTTTAAAGATTTATAAATACTATTAAAGATATATATTAGAAAAACTCAACCATGAAAATTAAAAATAAAGTACAGGTGTTCCCCCCTGTATCTGTGGGTGATACGTTCCAACACCTACCATGGATGCCCAAATCTGCAACTAGCAGTGAACCCTATCATTTAAATGGGAAAGTTACTACCTCGGCAGCCCCTTGGAGTTATTTCTGGAATGTTCCATGTAATATTTTCAGCTGCAGTAAATTGTGGACAACTGAAACTGCAGAAAACGAATCCGTAGAAATGGGGTTTCTACTGTAAATTAATTTGACTACTTACTTGTTCCCCCAGGAATAGAACTACCTCGAATAAATTATGATTACAACGGCAGCAAGTACAGATATATTTACGCATCCAAGGTTGAGTGGCGACCAATTCCAACAAAGGTAGAATATTACACTTTCAGGGACAGGTGCCCAGCTCACAGTTTGGAGCAGGCTGCAGCTCAAGGTTGCTTGCTTGGTGTCTGAGTGTTCGCTCACTTTGCATCCACCTGAACGCTCACTGCATCCCTGCCTTGCCTTGCCTCGCCTCACCTCATCCTGCCTTGCCTCACCTCACCCTGCCTTGCCTTGCCTCACCTCGCTCTGCCTTGCCTTGCCTTGCCTTGCCTCACCTCACCCTGCCTTGCCTTGCCTCGCCTTGCCTCACCTCACCCTGCCTTGCTTGGATGTTTTAGATTAGATTAGACTAGATTACTTACAGTGTGGAAACAGGCCCTTCGGCCCAACAAGTCCACACCGCCCCGCCGAAGCGCCACCCACCCATACCCTTACGTTTACCCCTTACCTAACACTACGGGCAATTTAGCACGGCCAATTCACCTGACCTGCACATCTTTGGACTGTGGGAGGAAACCGGAGCACCCGGAGGAAACCCACGCAGACACGGGGAGAACGTGCAAACTCCACACAGTTAGTCGCCTGAGGCGGGAATTGAACCCGGGTCTCTGGCGCTGTGAGGCAGCAGTGCTAACCACTGAGCCACCGTGCCGCCCACATGTTTTGCAGTATCGACCATCAGATAGAACTGCATACTCCTTTATCACCTTGTCATTTAGTGCAGGCACAAAGCAGGGAAGCTTAACATGATTGTCAGCCGTCATCTGGCAAATCAAGGGAGGTATTCTTCAGCCATGGGGTGCTAACGTATTAAGCCAAGGGGCTCGGACACAGTCAGTTGGCTACTCAAGGTGGTCAGGTCAGGATCTCCCCTGTAAGGGACGAAGAGCCAATGGCACTCCCCCCACCCCATCCCCACGTGCATTATTATGAGTTATTTTCTCATGGAATGAGAGAATGGGCTTGATTAAAGAAGCTGAAAGTGGCCGGTGCAGTTAGTTTTAGAGCAGGTGGCGAGGGATTGAGGAAGCAGCACAGATTGTGAAATAGTCGTGTGGTGGAATTAGGTGGGTGAGAATGAGGAATGACACTGCATGCATTAGTGAGGCTGATAGATCATTAACCTTGATGGGAGCTGGGCACAGTAGCAGAGATGTTATATTGAATATAAGGTATTGGAGAGAAGTTGGCGTCACTTACCTTGCCGGGCAAACAAATTCAGTGACCTTTTTATGCTGCTGGATGTTCATCCAGACAGTTAAAACTACACTGACCCGGGTAGCAATATTGGACTGGGCTGCCATGCTTTGATGTTGTGGTTTCTTCTGGCAGTCCTGAAGGAAGGAGACATTTCTCTTCTGCATCACCACTCCATCAGAACCTCCAAGTATGTGTCTGCAAAGTAGGATAAATTCCCCTTATCACCCATGTCTGAGCAAATGTCAGGAATACATAAATAGGAGGGGAATGAAAGAATACCGATCCTGTAGGTGAAGACCATTTTAGTACGGAAGGGCAAAATGTATAGGTGCAGGCTTGGAGGGCTGAAGGACTTGTTCCCGTGCTGTATTGTTTTTTGTTTGTTATGCCAATCCACTCCCAGAGTGACAGAGCTTGCCCAGGTACACAACGATCATTTAAAGGTGGAGGCAGTGACATCATGCTGATCTGTTTCAGGATATCCTGGCAATGGTGAATTCTACCGGTTGTAGCATGTGGTAGAATTGGGCTAGCATTGGACATGAGGGGTGGATAAGGGTGGGAGAGGTAGTTAATAAGGAGCATTTGATAAGAATACAGGGAAACTCTCTAGGGGTCACAAAGAGAAACCTCCCATGAAACCCAATGAAACTGTCACAGGCAGAAAATCATAAGATTCAGCCCCCTTTCTTTGGTGGCCTCAAAGTAATAGAGTCATAGAATCATACAACACGGAAACATGGTCTAACAGTCCATGCCAAACATAATCCCAAACTAAACTAGTCCCACCTGCCTGTTCTTGGCCAATATCCATCCAAACCTTTCCCATTCATGCATTTATCCAAATGTCTTTTAAACATTGTAATTGTACCCACATCCACCACTTCCTCAAGAAGTTCATTCCAAATGTGATCCACCCTCTGTGTACAAAATTTGCCCCTCCATTATTGGCAGTACATGCAAAGGAAATTCCTGGATTAGATGTATGTAGTAAGTTTCATAAAGGGCTGAATTTTGATATTTCATTGGTTAATCCCATGCAGCACAATATTTTTGCAATTGAATTACACTGTCTACCATCAAGTCTGCTTACCATAAGAAAACTTACAGGGATGCTTTCTGTCCTTTCATGTAAAACAGATTTTGTTCTAGTTTATAAAGTTCTAAAACCTACCAGAATGATGAGTGCCAAGCAAATTTTGTGTCTAACCTCCCTGATGTGACATTTCACAACGTATAGTTCTGTCCCTACGCTGGTGAGGGTTGAAGTTTGTGTATAGGTCAAATTTAAAGATATAAGTTCAAATGGAGGCCCTAGCTGATATTATCCTCATTTCTGGAGCCGAAATGGAGAGTTATTTTCCCATGTCCCATATTTCCATCTTTTTTGCACATAACCCCCACAGAATCCTGCACCTTTGTTCATCCTCAAATGGTGCCTGGTTTTCAGGGGTTGGTAGCTGTACTGATTGGAATGAGGTCAGTCAGCTGGACCTCATAGAATATGAGTTCACCATTTGGGGCTGTTAATCTAGTCCAATCAGGGAGCCCTCACTGACAGATAAGAAGGGGAGTGTCTAATTTTGTTCCCTTCCAGGGGGTAAAAAGGAGGGCCCTATATAGACTGCTGCTGCACACCGTCCACCTCTTCTCCCTCATCCACTGTCCGGACACGCCTTGGCTTGCCCATTTGCCACCGGGCGGTGGGGATCCCCAGTGGAGGGCGCTCTACGCGGGAGTCCTCCCCCTTTCTGTCAGGGATCTGGGGTGGAGGGTGCTGCACGCAGCAGTCCCCTGCAACCGCAGATTGCAGTGGTTCACAGACTCCCAGCCCAACTGCTTGTTCTGTGGCGCTGTGGAGTCCGTGGACCACGTGTATATTGGGTGTGGGCATTTGCACTCCCTTTTTGATTTTCTCAAAAACCTCCTCCTCTGCTTTTGGCTGCACTTCAATCCCACGCTCCTGATCTTTGGGCACTCGGTACGGAGGAGGGAGGGCAGGTCTGAAGACCTCCTCGTGGGTCTGCTCCTGGGCCTGGTCAAACTGGCCATTAACAGGTCGAGGCAGCGGGCCGTGGAGGGGGACGTTAGGGCCGACTGCCTGCCCCTCTTCCGCGGTTACGTTAGGGCCCGGGTGTCCTTGGAGAAGGAGTACGCGGTGTCGACCAACACCCTGGAGTTGTTCAGGGAGACGTGGGCGCCGCAGGGAGTGGAGTGCATCATTTCTCCCTCCAACTCTATTTTGATTTAGTCCCTCCCCTCCCCTTCACTGTTTTGATCACACAGCACTGCCCTTTGATGTGAAGGGCCGTGATTGTCACTGGCCACTCGGGTGTTTTCCTGTCTTCCTGGTAGTGGAAACTGAATAAAGATTCGTACACCTTGTGTCTTTCACTGTGTATAAAAAAAAGAAGGGGAGTGTCAGCAATACTGCCACTCTGATAGCTGACTCTAAAGAGACAGCACTAAAGTCAAGGACTGTCCTTGTATAAGTAATGAGTGACTTGGTGATGGGTTACCAGCCTCTGTAAAGTTATTTTAGCAACCATTCCCTGCCTGCTTTCTCCTTAGGGCAGAAAGAGTAATGGATCAGTGCCTTTAAGACAGTGAAATTATTTAGTTCCAGTTGCTTGTTACCCCCAACCCCGCATCAACTTGAAATTTGAAGACCTCCGAATGTAGAGAATGTTAAGGAATCTGGAATGCATTGCCAGGGGCAGTTATGGAGGCAGATACGATTGGGGCGTTTAAGAGACTTTTAGATAAGCACATGAATATTGCAGGGAATGGAGGGATATGGATCAGGGGAAGGAAACAGGGCTAGTTTAATTTTGCTTCATGTTCGGGGCAACATTGTGAGCCGAAGGGCCCATTCCTGTGCCGTGATGTTCTCTAGCTGCTGCTTGACATTGGTCGGGGTCTCAGTTACAGGTGCGCCCCGCCAGGCCAGTGCTACCACAACTGCTGCATCTGAGCTGGAGCCATGGGCCTGGTCTCCTACCTCCTGTTCCCTGTGCAATGCTCCTGCAGACACATGTTCTTCTAAAATGCAAAAATTACATTGTTTTCTTGGTACTGTTGCATTTTAAAGATGTTCATCTTTTTAGGGTTGAGGTGAGCGCAGGGAGGGTGAAGCGAAACAGTGCTCATTTCACATCCTTGCATCAGGTATTACCAAAATGTGTTGTATTTTATCAAGCCCACATTACACTCTGTTAATTAATTTTCTTTTCTATTTTGCTTACATTTGAAATAGAACTTGGGTCATTAGAGCCACAATTCCTCTCCACACAAACGTACGTATACATATATTTTTAAATCTTCTTCCAGATAATTAAATGTGATATTCAGAGCAGAAGCTGCCTTCAGTGGAGAGAAGAACATTGCTGGCCAGCAGAACCAGTGTTTGTCAAACTTCCTGACAGCAAAGATGAGGACGACGGTAAGGAGTTCTTAACTGAAAGCAATTACAGTAATTAATACAAGTATTAGACGAGGGTTCTAGAGAAGTTTAAAAAAGGAAAACCTCAAATGGGGTTGTGGTTGATACACTCTAAATACATTAAAACCTTAGTTGAAATTAAACCGGGTGGGATAGCACCAGGAGTTATCTATTGTCAGACAGTATTGAAGGAGGACAGAAACAGAAGGGACATTCAAAATGTGACTGAAAAGTGCTAAAGCTAAATAGGTAGTCAATTATCTCAGTCCTCACTTGAAGACCTGGCTGCCAGTAGATGAAAATATGCTGGAAACGATGTGCTTTCCTGCACCAACTTTAGGCAAGTCTTTGAGAGAGGCAGAATCCTGTTGAACTGTACAAAGGTGCTTCAAAGCTAATGCAAAAGCTCAAGTACAAACTCTCATTGGGAAATGGATGAGGTATGGAGAAGGCATAACAATCCCAGTTATTCTGGCATTCAGAGGTCTAACCAGTGATTCATGAAGAAACTGATGGAGACCATTCCCAAAAGGTAAATTTTGAAGGTTGTGAACATATTCTGGTGGGACCAGGAACATTATCTGACCTACTGCCAGCATGTACTAAGTTTCCACCCTCTTGTCTCTGTTTAACTGGCAGCTCTTGGAAATGAGACATCTATTCCACACCAAAAGAGGTCCAATGGGAAATTCCCCCTGCAGTGGGCCTGGGAATTCAGGTGGGGGCAGCTTGCTATTTGGAATGTAATCCCAATTGGGTTCTCAGGAATGGCCATAGCCAGGTTTTCACCAGTTCTCCAGTTGGCAGATGGACTTCCTGCTACAACCATTGAATTCCATCCATGTACTCTGTTTCTCTCTCCACAGATGTTGTCAGATCTCAATCTTTCTGTCTTATTTATGCACCACACAGGTTTAGCGCCAATGTGCAACTGAACGCATTTCACACTGACACAAAACTTGAGGGCTTTGTTTCAAACATTATTAAATGTAGAGAAAGTTAAAACTTAACATTTGTAATACATTTTTCAGGTGTTGTACTTTCTTCCATCATTTCTACTGATGCCAAGAAATCTTCATTTTTACTTATACTTGATGCAAAGACGTTCAAAGAACTTGGTCGTGCTTCAGTTAGTGTTGATGTGCATCTTGATCTGCATGGTATCTTCATCCCTGAAGAGGAGCTGCAAGCAAAAAAAAACCCTACAGTCTCTGGAGGAGAGTAGTAGCTGATTAGAACTGCTGCTTTCAAGTAAAGTTGCTAATGAGGCAGAATTTAAAAGCAAGTGACCTCTGGCCCACATAACTACCATTTCTGTGGATTTCTAGCATTAGAACTCAATGCAAATTGAAACCTGCAAAGTGCAACGATCAAGAGAATTATCTGATAGAATTTCTTAATCAAGGATGGGCTCAGTGATCAAAGTATAACCAGTTGAGTTAGATTAACAATCAAAAATAACTTTGTATCATCATGGAATTGTGGAATAGATTTGAGGTTAATTGGTAGGTTAAAAAATGGGACTGGATTGATGTTTGGACGACAAAGATTAGAGTTTTTTATGATATTAAAGCACTTTGAACAATTATTGATAAGGATTTTAGTAGACGATCAACAGCTCCCAGAGAATCTTAGACTTTTATGGTACAAAAGAAGGCCATTCAACCCATTATGTCTGTACTGGCTTTTTAAAGTGCTACCCAGCTGGTCCCATTCTCTAGTCCTAACGCCTCTAAATTTATCACTTGCAAATATATGTCCAGCTCTCTTTTGAAACCTCCTATGAAATCTGCTCCCACCACTCTCCCAGACAGTGCATTACAAATCTGAACAACTTTCCGAATAAAGAAGTTTCTCCTCATCTCACTCCTAGCTCTCTTGCTGACAATATTGAAATCGTGGCTTCTTGTTACTGGCATACCAACTAGCAGAAACAGAATATCCTTCTTTACCCCTGTTTGAATTGTTCATAATTTGACCTCCTCAATAAGGTCACCTCTTAATATTCTCTGCTCCCAGGAGAATAAGGCCAGTTTCTCTAATCTTTCTTGTATGTAAAATCCCTCATTTCTGGTAATATTCTAGTAAATCTCCTTTGAACTCTCTCCAGGGCTATAACTTTCTTCCTTTAAATAAGATGCCCAGAACTGAACACAATACACCATATGTGGTCTGACCAATAATTTGTAGAGATATAACATCATTTCCTTGCTTTTATACTCTGTGTCTCTATTTATGAACTCGATCCTGTATGATTTCTTAAAATCTTTATCAACTTGCCTGATTATGACATCTACCTGATAATTGAAACATTGTTAAGTGACTAACGACTTGAATGCTGTATCTTTTATCTGCATTTTGCAGAGAATCATGCACATGAATCCTAAGGAGCCTCTGCTCCTATACTCCCCTCCAAATTGCTCCATCGAGCCTGCATTATCTCTCTCTGTTTCTTGTATTCACAATTCTCCACACTGAAATTCATCTGCCAGGTATCTGCCCATTTAGCTAACTTGTCAATGTCCAACTGAAGTCGCTCAGCGTCATCCTCACAATTCATTATTCTCCCTAGCTTAGTATCATCTGCAAATTGAGATTTTGCCCTCAATACTCCTCTCCAAATAAGTATATGTAAGTCAGAAAAAGCATGGGTCCTAACAATGACCCTTGAGGATCACTACTTTCAATGTGTCTTCAGTCTGAAGAACTCCCATCTATACCTATCCTCTTTTTCTTTTGTCTTTTTATTTAGCCATCATAAGCCATGTGGCCAAGGATCCATCAATCCCAAATGTTTCTAAGTTGCTAACCAATCTTATCTTTTTTTAAATATAGAATTCCGACAGTGGAAATAGGCCACTTGGTCCAACAAGTCCACACCACCCCTCTGAAGAGCATCCCATCCACACCCACCTTCTCTATCCTCTCCCTGTAAGCTTGCATTTCCCATGGCTAATTCACCTAGCCTGCACATCCCCCAATGCGCACAATGGGCAATTTAGCATGGCCAATCCACCTAACACCCACGTCTTTGGATTGTGGGAAGAATTCCGACCACCCTGAGGAAACCACACTGACATGGGTAGAACATGCAAACACCGTGCAGACAGTCGCCCGATGATGGACTCGAACCTGAGTCCCTGGCACTGCAAAGCAGCAGTGCTAACCACTGAGCCAGTGTGCTGCCCCCAAAAATTAGGTGGCACTGTTTCAAATTATTTCTGAATGTCCAACTGTACAACATCTCCAGTATTACACTCATATCCACTGCTTGGGTCACCTCATGCAAGAATTCAAATAGAAAGGATACCGATAAAACAACATGTCTGAATTCACTTTCAGGAAGCAGTCAGTTGGAATTGTGAGACTGCAACAGTATGAGAAGTTTAAAGAAAGCTGCAAAGTAAAGGGTACAAAAAGAGAAATTAGCACGAGAGGAAACAATAGGATAAAGTTTTGATAAAGGCAAGGAATAAACTGGAAAGGATAATGGAAAGTGGATCATAAAGGAATTGGGGAAAGGAAGTAGAATAGTTATAAACTTACAGTGTCACTTTTCTCTACCACTTGAATGTAGTTTGAGCTCCAGAAACAATTGACTAAGGTCTTACCAGTACACTGGACCTGCTTAGTGCAGTGTCAAAACTAATACAAAAGGTTCTGAAAACATCTGTGGTGATGGCATTTCTGTGATTAGAATGGTAGAACAAAGAACAAAGAAAATTAACAGCCCAGGAACAGGCCCTTCGGCCCTCCAAGCCTGAGCCGATCCAAATCTACTGTCTAAACCTGTCGCCCAATTCTTAAGGATCTGTATCCCTCTGCTCCCCACTTACACCTACTCCAGACCTATCTTAAATTAATCTACCGTGCCTGCCTCTACTACCTCTGCTGGCAATACGTTCCAGACACCCATCACCCTCTGTGTAAAGTACTTGCCACGTGTATTCCCCTTAAACTTTTCACCTTTCACCTTGAAAGGGTGACCTCTCGTTATTGAATCCTTCACTCTGGGAAAACACATCTCTATCTATCCTCTCTATACCCTTCATGATTTTGTAGATCTCAATCAGGTCCCCCCTCAATCTCCTTTTTTCTAATGAAAACAAACCTAACCACCTCAACCTTTCTTCATAGCTAGCACTTTCCATACCAGGCAACATGCTCGTAAACTCGAAGTCTGTGTGACTCAAAGTCATACCTCATGACATGTACCCAACTCACTGAATCAAGTGAAATGCAATATTAACCATGAACATAAATGTATTGAAAGTACGTTTGGAATACTGATACAGAAGTGGAACTATCTGGGTTAAAGTCAGAGCTGCAATTACACAATGACATGGTGAAGTGCGAACAATAGATAATATTTTATTAAATTGCAGGTAATGTGGAGGGATCTGCAACTTCAATCTGATAGGGCATGTTCACATGCAATGTGAACTGAGGAATACCTAAAACATATCTAATCTTCTGGTGATGTCATGATGCTGCCTCAGCCAAATGATTTTAGCTAAATTTGTTTTTATTTTATGACTTTGTTCAGATAGTGTGATTTGTAACTTTGTTTTTATTTTATGACTTTGTTCAGATAGTGTGATTTGTATGGATTAACAATAGACTATTGTATAACAATCATCTAAAATATATAAAGTGTGCAAGTAACCGAAATTAAAAGAAAACTCATTTACTGTACAGAAAATTTTGAGGTTTTAACAAATGATGAGGCAAATGAGAAATAAAGCACAGAATCATTTACTAGAAATTCTTGTATTGTGCTCGGTCCAATGTTATGGCTATTTATCTGCAAATTCCTGCTGCTCAAGAATTGTGTGCTGTCTTCCCACCAGCCACACGGCTTTTGACAGTGGAGAACCAGGTTCTGTTTATTGGACCCTCGAAGGAGTAAGGATAACAGGTGCAGCAGCAATTAGTTAATGTCAAAGATAACCTCTACCCTTTTGTCCAACAGTCACTGGCTGGAGCCTGAATCAAATATAAAATAAAACTTCAAGAACTTCATAGTTTGGAGCAACACAAGTAAATTTCTGTCATCAGTCAGAATTAAAGAGCACTAACTGTTATAATCAAACTAACAAAGTACAATTATTATTCATCATTTTGTGTAATCCATATATATTGATAAAGAATTGTAAAAGTTACAGCATTTTTGCTGACCCAGAATTATTTTACAGATGGACAGAAATTGGATAATTTTGCATCCATTATATTTTAAAGTTTTATAGATTATTTAATACTCTATGCCATAAAATACTGTCAAATGTTGTTAGAAGTGATTACGTTAAATATTACTGACTGGAATAAATGAGCTAAGTAATTTGTGACAGCAGATTTTAAGACTACATCGAATTAAAGGAAAAAGAAGACTGAAAAACAATAATGGCGGTGCATTTACAGATAACAATATCTAGTTCATAGCTTAAATCAAAGTATGGAGGAGAAAGTGAGGACTGCAGATGCTGGAGATCAGAGCTGAAAATGTGTTGCTGGAAAAGCACAGCAGGTTAGGTAGCATCCAAGGAGCAGGAGAATCGATGTTTCGGGCATGAGCCCTTCTTCGAGGCTCATTCCTGAAGAAGGACTCATGCCCGAAACGTTGATTTTCCTACTCCTTGGATGCTGCCTGACCTGCTGCGTTTTTCCAGCAACACATTTTCAGCTTAAATCAAAGTATGCCAAGTATTGTGTATACTCCCCCTAACACTTTCACCTATCTATTTTTTGACGTTGGAATTTTGACCAAGCTTGTCCTATGTCCTTCTTCTGCTCAGGTAATTTTCAAAGTCTTGTAATCCTCTTTTGAAAGAATCACAGAGTGCTTTCGTATTTCACAGGGCACTTTATCAATAAAGTTGATGTTGCATGTAACAAAATAATCTTGTCACCTAATTCTAATTCTTGTGAGTATTTAGTTAGAATTGTTAAATCCTTAGTAAGACCACTGTATAAGAGGTTTCAACTAACATGTTCATTAACCTTGTTCTAATCTAGCTAAAATATTTCCTTTAATTAAGTGGACTGTGAAGCTTAAAGTAAATGCCTGTCTGAAACTAGCATATTTGAATTTTGAACTTGTGCAATTACTGAGGAGTGTGACTGTGTCCTGTTAAAAAAAAAACCTCAATCAGTGCAGAGGTTTTTCAGAGGATCATGTGGCAGACTCAAACTCAGCTTTACAACACAAGATTACAGAGTATAATCTTAGAGGAAGCATTTTATGAATAAACAAATATGTCTTTCCTTTTCCAAAGGTCATAAGCAAATATAATACAAATCAGTGCAGCCTTAAATGTAATAAATAAAGAAAAAAAACTGGAAAATCTTAGCAAGTCATGGGTGATGTAACAACTTAATGATTCAATGCATTTTCCAGACAATGAAGAGTTTTGAAATGAAATCAATCTGATGATATGGGGTGAACAGAGTTAAAAATCACACAACACCAGGTTATAGTCCCAACAGGTTTATTTGGAAGCACTAGCTTTCAGAGCACTGCTCCTTCATCAGGTAGCTAGTGGAGTAGGATCATAGGACATAGAATTTATAGCAAAAGATCATAGTGTCATATACTGATGCAATGTATTGAACAAACTTAGATTGCTGTTGTCTTTCATCTTTTAGAATGGGTTGCAGGTTTTGATTCATTAATATGTGAATCCCAGAACTTCTTTCAAGTCACATTCCTGAGATAACTTAAGGTTATATTTTTAAAAAGGTGACATCTCAGCTCAGACAATGCATTAAAGGTTTGGGATTAGAATCTGTATGCATTCCAATCTTGAGTTAAACTGGTTCTATTTCCAAAGTAGGAATTTATAAAATGTCACATGGATTATAAAAAATATTGACTGCCTCCAGATTGTGTGCTTTTTGAACAAAATAAAATGTATCTGCAAATACAATTCTGCAAATACAAATTCACCCCATAGACTTATATGTGTGTGTGTGTGTGTGTGTGCGCGCATGAGTGTGATGGAGTATATGCCTGTGAGAGGGTGTTTGCATAGATGTGAGTTTGAGGGTGGGTAGTGTGTGTTTAACTAAGAGAGAGTGTGTATGAGAGTGGGTTTGTGTGAGAGTATGTAAGAGGGTGTGTGTATGTGTACTTGTGTCTGAGTGTGTGTGTGAATGTACAATGTCATGGGGTCACCTGTAGTGTGACATGAACCCAAGGTCCCAATTGAGGCCACCCACATGGGTACTGAACTTGGCTATCTGCCTCTGCTCAGCCACTTTGCATTGTTGTGTATCCCAAAGTTCGCATTGGACGAAAGTCACCTGAAGATCCAAGGCCAAGTGTCCCTGACCGCTGAAGTGTTCCCAACTGGGAGGAAACATCCCTATGTGGCGATTGTTGCACAGTGTCCACTCATCCATTGTCCTAGCATCTGCGTGGTCTTGCTCAATGTACCATGCTTCAGGGCATCCTTCCCTGCACCATATGAGATAGACAATGTTGATCGAGTCCCATGAGTACCTGCCGCATACATGATGGATGGTGTCCCCACGTGTAATGGTAGTATCCATGTCGACACTCTGACAGCCTTGCAGTGGTTCGCCATGACTAATTTGCAAAGAGGACGGTTCCTCCAAGGAGGTAAGTAACTGTAATCAGATTTATTGAGGTTAATAGAGGATGGTCAGGACAGGAGAATTCTCCTCTCCAACACTGCTGAGGCATTTTGTTTTAATGCCCATGAGAGAAATGCAACATTTTAATGTTAAGACATAAAACTGATGCAATTTGCCATCTACTCTTTACTCCCTGTATTCAACTGAATGCTTGGAATAATTATGAAATGTAGAATTGACTTTTTTTAAAGTCGCCTAATGCAAAACTGATAAAATCAGCTTGGTCATTGTTTTAACCCATTACCTGGTTTTAATTTCAATAAAAAATAGGTGGCTGACCTGATGTCATCAATTTGCCATTGGGCATGTTAGGTTAAAATTAACCTCAAACTATTTATTTATAATATGGGCTCTATTTTACAGAGCATGAATACAAGATGATTGACGATTGGGGGATCTCTGGTTCCCAAAAAAAGCAGCAAGATAGTTGCTGTAAGTTATTTTCTTGCTAAAGCATTTGAACTTTGTTTTACATATTGTACTAATCCTATTTGGGAAAAGTACGTTTAAAATGCCATGTGACAGATCCTGTGAATGAAATTACTGCCTGTTTTATAATCGTAATGTTATCGTTGAGAAATTAATATCTAATTCTCAGTTTGTATAATACAAGCAGACTACAAACAGAATGATTATTGAAACATTGATGATAACATCTACCTGATAATTGAAACATTGTTAAGTGACTAACGACTTGAATGCTGTATCTTTTATCTGCATTTTGCAGACATCTGTAACACTATAGAATGGATAGCAATCTAACAATAATGACATTAACTTGAATTTTAATTGCCACAGAATAAAAATAAAGCCTTCATTGTTTTCTTAAAACAATTACTTTTCTATCAGCAAATGTTGGGCTTATGCCCAATTAAAGTTCCTAGTTCATACAGATGTTTACATTCAATGATATTATTTCTTCCCTGTGACTTATTTTTCTAAATTGCCCAGCAATGTAAATCACTTTATCCTAACGGTCTGTCTCAGAAAGTATCTGCTCAAGATATGTAATTCCATAAAGAGGGCATAACGCAGGCATCGATTAAGATTCAGGTGAGAAGTTAGGTACAGACTCCTCTATCACTATCCCTGGGGATCATGCCTCCCCATGTTGCCCCCTCCAACACTGGTCAATACGTTATAAAAAAAATCATTAATAACCTTCCCAGTTCATCCTTTTCTCAAAATAATGTACTTGTACAAACCTTTGTCCATTTCCTTTGTTCCAATCTTGCAGATTCATTTTTCCTTATATCGACACAGTACTGTCTCACTACTGCAGCATGGTTGGTAGAAGGCTGATGACTTTCACTGGAAGAAACTGCAGATGGCCTGCAAGGATGCACTTGAGCATTTTCAGGGTTTGGGATCTGGCTTTGGGCTGCACTTCCTTAGCTTGGCTTAGTCTGGCTGTAGGCAACAGCAGGACACTTGCATGTTGTATTGCTAGTTATCCATATAGCAGAGCAAGATGCAGGAGTTCATCTGTCTTCTCCAATTGATTAGTTACATTTTATAGCTCAATGCAACCTCTAGTCTGCTCTTTCCTATTTCTAACCAACTCCCCTTCTTGGGGAGAACCTCTCCTTAAATATATATTTCATTGAACGTCATCAGCTCCCTTAGCTCTGGAGAATGCTCTGGTTCATTAACATTGTTATGAAACAGTGGTAGTGGTGGGATCACAGATATTGTCATCCTGAGAGGTAGATTCATGTCCCAGGGATTGATGCCAGTTTCCCCTAGTAGCGCCTCAGTAGTCCAGGTAATCTAAAGGAGGAGAGATTCTTCGGCAGTCTCAGAAAGTCTGCCCCATTCAGTTCTGAGATTCCAGTAGCACGGTGAGGAATGGCTGCAATATTTGAATTCCCTATGCATTGTTTGAGGCACAATATTTTGGATAGAAGAGATCATTTTGCAACTTTCTTTGAAGAAATAACATTTCCTCGAGAATAGTAGATTTTTCTTTAACGAAGGCTTTGGCTCTTCTGAGGATTGAAAAGAGCGACATGAGAATTCAACAGATGTAAGGCCTTTTAGGGTGTAAAGGGCAAAATATCTTAGAGAAACTGAAGAATTTGATTGGATTTTAAAAACTTGTTCTGACCAAGATGGAATTCTGGCAGGATTTAGTTTTTTTCCCTGAATCTCCTATTAAGAAGAAACTGAGAAATACCATTACCAGTACCGAGAGCTTTGAGGTCACAATCTTTTTGTTTCCTGTTAAGTCAATAAGCAAAGTGGTGGTGGAGTAAGGCTCCTGATAGGAACTCATCCACTTTTCTTTCTCCTTCTTTTCTCGCTTTTGTTTTTCTTTTAGTTCTTTAGATGTTTTCTTTCTCTACTTACCTTTCTGGAGGGAGCTCAGTTGTGGAGGCAGCAGCACCAATGACAGTGGCAGCAGCTGGGGGATTTTGACAGTGAGCCATGATGTGCCCTGTAGTGGTCAGCAGCATCGTGGCTTCATCGATGTCCAGAGCAGGACTCTGCAGTGAGGTGGCTAACACGGCAAGGGAATGTAACAATGGCTAAGGCCCAGCTTGAGCCCAGATGGCAGCAGCAGCTATAGAGGCTGAAGGCTTGAGAGCAACAGTGAAGCCTGGCATGGCTGATGAGGGTCAGCAGAGCCAGTTGGTAGCAAATGCAGCTGGCGAGCACGGGTTGGTCTTAATCCAGCATGGGGCAGAGCAAGACTTCTTGGGTTTTGGATTAGTGGTGCTGGAAGAGCACAGCAGTTCAGGCAGCATCCGAGGAGCAGCCTGAACTGTTGTGCTCTTCCAGCACCACTAATCCAAAATCTGGTTTCCAGCATCTGCAGTCATTGTTTTTACCAAGACTTCTTGGGGAAAGCCCAGTTTGAAGCGATTGCAGGCCCATGGCTTAAGAAAGCACTGTAATGTTTGGGTTTTTAACTTTATTTCTTTATTTTTCTACTTTTATACAAAGAAGACTGTAGTGATAAACTTCTTAACTTGTTTCTTTGTTTTCCTGCTTCTGTAACTAAGATTTTGTACCGAGGTACATTTGTATCTAAGATGATGCTGTATGTGGTGACATTGTACAGTTTTGACTGTACTCTTGTACA
Source organism: Chiloscyllium plagiosum (assembly GCF_037043375.1). Classification (NCBI taxonomy): domain Eukaryota; kingdom Metazoa; phylum Chordata; class Chondrichthyes; order Orectolobiformes; family Hemiscylliidae; genus Chiloscyllium; species Chiloscyllium plagiosum. The sequence goes on along the minus strand of NW_028270155.1, from coordinate 26,231,966 downwards.
CTGTGCTTGAGTACATGTCACAATGAAACCTAGATCTAAATCTAAATGTAATCTAAATGGGAAGTAGCAACATGGCATGGAAATGGGCTCATAGTGACCTTTGTGACCTTTAGTGGTTTCCTATATGAAATACAAGTAAAATTGTCAGCGAAAATACATTTTCATTTTCTACATTGCTACCTTGTATCACCGTAAAGTAAGTTCATGCTACAATTAGCTCCTGATTTTATCAAAAAATGACAACGATAAAACACGAATGATTCTTTAGCTCTGAGTAAAATTGAAGTATTACACGAAATTGGTCAGCAATTATGAGCTGTGCCTCAGTTGGTAGTACTCTCAAAATTGAACCAGAAGGTTGTGAATTCACATGCCACACAAAGATCAGAGCACAAAATTTGAGGCTGACTGTCCACTTCAGTACTAAGGGAATGCTGCACTACCAGAGGTCCTGGTTTTGAAAGATGCATTAAACCCAGACTGCATTTACCCTCTGCATCGGAGTAGAAGAACAGAGGTAAAGCTTGGAAGCAGGGTAGGGGAGTTATCCCTAACGTTCAGGAGTAATATTTATCCCTCAGTCAACACCATTAAAACAATTTATCTGACCATTATCACATTGTTATTTGTGAGACTTTACTGTCTGCAAATTGCATGATATATTTTTGACAATTCAAAAGTCTTTCATTGCCTGCAAAGCACTTTGAACCATCCTATTTTTCTGAAAGACATTAAGTAAATTTTTTTAGGCAAACCAAAACTTCTTAATCAGTCACATTGATTTAATTTTATTAACTAACCTTTACTTCTTGCACAAATCAAACATTAAATTAAAATATTCATTTGATTATAAATAAGAACTCCAAGCATTGGTCTCCATGAATTTCAGATGTAGTAGTTAACCATTAACCCTTCAAAACTTGTTATGATTGTGAAGTTGGGAACAGATTTGAATGCAGGAAGAAGGATGGGCAGATTGGCTTCCATGAAACTGCATAAGATCTTCTGGAAAAAGTAATAGTCATTAACGTGGAGACTTAGGAAATCTTCTAAATTCTCATGAATTCTTCCCCAAGTAAATTCCAACAGGTAACAATGCTGTTCAATAGTGCTGGGGAATTGTCTGCTGAGGGGACTAGTGATGTGTTAGAACATAGTGGCAAGATGAGAGCTAAAACAGAAACAAGGCAAAGCATCAATAAAGGATAAACTTGTTTGGTGCTAATTTCTGGAACCAGTGACAGAATGAGGTCAGTGGCTCCATTTACAATAAAGATTACATCTGGTCGTTTGACAGTGACTATTGTAACTGTGTTCTTGTTTATCATGTAAACAAGCCTGCCTGTGATAGTTTGTCTTCTTAATTTTAGGACTATTATCTCAACCTTGCACATGTCCTCATAAAGAAGGAATAATATATATGTGTGCTATCTTTGACTTTCATGAGGCTTGGAGACAAACTGATACCTTTAATGGGTTGTCACAGCCAATTGTGGCAAATCTAGACAAAGCTTTAAATGGTTTTTAATAGGATTGTGTATTTCAACACCTTTGCTGTTTTATGGGGCTGACAATTCTTTAATATGTTCAAAACAAACCAGACAGATTAATTTTTGTCAGTTTATATGCAATGCAGATCAATGTTTGTCAGTTTAAATTCAATGCAGATTTATAGAAGAATTACGCACGGCTTGGAGTCAGTTCAGGGTCTGCCTCTACTCAAAGTCATTTCAACATTTAGTATGATACTGGTTTAGTCAAAAATGCAGCTGATTTTGAAAGTTCTTTTTTTAGTTTTTACCATTACTTTAAGTCCTCCAGCATATTCAGATCATTGCTTAGAGCAACAGCTAGCCTTCGAAAGGAGCTGCTATGAGATTGTTCAGATGGAGCGTAGTTTTCAGGATGCTCAGAAATGGTGTGAGCGGGGTGGGGGACATGTTGCTTTCATCCTGAATGAAGAAACTCAAGGGTTTATCCAGAAGCACCTTGCAGCAGATAAAGACTGGTGGATTGGGCTGGCTCCATGGAAACAGAACCTAACCCAGGATGAAATGGCCACAGATGGTAAGACCATATGAGAATTAGAATGAGAAAAAAACATTCTTCACCTTCCATCATCATGATGCTGAATGTTTACAATATTGAAAATGCTTTATAAAGTTTTTCTCATGTTGCAGACTGGATCCTCTCATAGTTTAAACGAGGTCACCTTAGTTCTGCATTAATATACGGTAGAACATTGCTTACTGGCAAGAGGTGTCTGTACTTTTTTGAAGTATTTTGATTTTGCACAATTAAGGTCAGCCTGAAGTTTTTATGGTGGTAAACACAGAGTAATGTGTTTAAGACTCATATCCATGACACTATAAAGGGTATGCATTCCTTATCAGAGTCTGGGTCTCTGAATTAGAGAAGGAGAGTGTGACGAAAAGTGGAGGCTAATTTCATTGGTACCTTTCCAGTTAACAAATAGCATGAGAGCTGAAGGAGATATTAAATGATAAATAAAATTAAGAAAAATAAATATTTAAGTGATTATTTCTATCTGTTGTTGTCTGGCTATTTTAATAACTGCGATAGTTTTTACTGTACTTAATGTTCACCCCAGGATTTCTTGGGGTTTTTCCCAACGTCCTCTGCATTTGTTTCAAATTTATGGCATCTGCAATATTTTGCTTTTAGGTAAGTCACTTCTAGAGAGGATTTTCCACTGGCAAGTGAAACTAGGACAAGACGGCTTAGCCTCAAGATTAGAGGAAGCAGATTTAGGACTGAATTGAGAAGGAGCTTTTTCACCCAGAGGGTTGTAAATCTATGAAATTCCTTGCCCAGTGAAGTAGTTGATGCTATTTCAGTAAACGTTTTTAAAGCTAAAATAGATTTTTTTAACAATAAAGGAATTAAAGGATACGGTGAGAGTGTGGGTAAGTGGAGGTGAGTCCATGAAAAGATCAGCCATGATCTTATTGAATAGCGGAGCAAGCTTGAAAGGCTTGCTCCTAGTTCTTATGTTCTTATGAACACATCGGGAACTTCTGCAGGATTACCCGAAACTTTGTCCAAAGAATGAGACATCATCAAATTCAGTGGAGCTGAATGCAACTTCAGCATTAGCTCTTTTTAAATCATTACCTTATACAATAATGGGATTGTCAAATAAAGCTTAATTCTTTGCTGTAGTGCATCACAAAGAACCTATCACTCCAAGGGATTTATTTCATTGACCATAAGCAGGTAACTAAAACTAGTTTTTGAAAATTTGAACTTCGTACTTGCATTTTGAGTCTTTCATCCTTATGCAATCCAAATCTAAATTTGAAATATCATCCTACCCTTAAATTTGTCAGTCTTTATAAATATATGAGTAGACCTATTATCTCTCGTTGCTTTTTATCAATATTTGTTTCCACTGATTGCTTGTTATCATTTAGTAGATCCTCTATATAACTGTTGCATTAAGCAAAAGTACAAACATAAATTCAAAAAATAATAATGAAAATCTTTGCTAGTTTAAGTGGGAAGACTTGATTTCAATCATTCAAGTTGGCAAGGATTAAACAGTGGTCCTTCATTAAAAACTTTTAATCAAAGTAAGCAAGATGTTGTTTGAGCTGAAAGCATTGGCTCCAGGTACATAAGGTGAAAGTACAAGAGTACAAACCACCCATGACACTACCTAACTCCAAGTGCTTGTAATCATTAATAAAAATGTAATTTCCACAAATGGGAAAATGAGGATTTGTCCTGATGAAACGTTCAGAACAAAGAAATGAAATGAAGCTCATTATATTTCCATTCATTAAGATGTTGCCAGTAATATTGTTTTTAAAAGAAATCACAGGACGTGGATGTCATTGGTTGGGCCAACATATACTGCCCAAACCTAGTTTCCTTGAGAAAATAATGGTGAAATAATTCTTGAGCTGTTGCAGTCCACATTCTCTAGGAAGACCCACAATACTGTTCGAGGAAGAATGTTCCAGGGGTTTGACAGAGCAATACTGAAAAAAGCTTATATTTGTCCAGATCATGATGGCGCATGGTTTTGGTGGGGAGAGGGATCATGCACTGAATGGTGCTCCCATCTATCTACTGTTCCTGTCTTTCTAGATGTTAGTGGTTGTGGATTTGAAAGCTGCTATCCACGGAGCATTGGTGCATTTCTGCAGTGCAGTTTATAGATAAGACACACTGCTGCTACTAAGCATTGGTGGTAAAGTGACTGAATGTTTCTGAATGTGGTGCCAATCAACCTAAGTTGCTTTGTTCTGGATACTGTCAAGCCTCTTGAGTGTTGATGGAGCTGCACTCATCGAGGCAAGTGGGGAGTATTCAATCGCATTCCCGAATTGTGTCTTCTAGATGGTGGACAGGCTTTGGGGAGTCAGGAGGTGAGTTACTCAGTGCAGGATTCCTAGCCTCTGACTACTTTTATCACCTTAGTAGTATATGACTGGTAAAGTTCAGTTTCTAGTGAATAATATGCCTGATGATGGTGATAGTGAGGGATTCGGTGATAGTAATTCCATTGAATGTGAAAGGGTGATGGTTAGATTCTCTTTCAATAGAAATGGCCATTGTCTGAAACTAAAGTGACACAAATGTTGTCAGTTGTCAGCTCAGGGTCTTGTTGCATTTGGATGTGGACCATTTCAGTGTGTGAGGAGTCACAGTGAGCATGCATGAGCATCTCCAATTCTGACCTCATGATGGAGATGAGGTCTTTGATGAAGAAGCTAAAGATGGTTGGCATAGATTATAAGAGAGTAAGCAGGAGGTCATTTTGCAGTTGTACACAACATTGGTTAGGCCACTTTTAGAATACTGCATTCAGTTCTGATCTCCCTGCTATAGGAAAGATGTTGTTAAACTTGTGAGGGTGCAGAAAGGATTTTCAAGGATGTTGCTGGGTTTGGAGGATTTGATCTATAGGGAGAGGCCGTATAGGCTGGGGCTATTTTCCTGGGAGTGTCGGCGGCTGAGGGGTGACCTTCTAGAGATTTATAAAATGATGAAGGGCATGTCTAGGGTAAATAGACAATGTCATTTTTTCAGGATAGGAGAGTCCAAACCTAGAGGATATAGCTTTAAGGTGAGAGGGGAAAGATTTAAAAGGGACCCAAAGGGCAATTTTTCATGCAAAGTGGAGTGCGTGTATAGAATGAGCAGCCAGAAGAAGTGATGGAGGCAAGTACAATTAGAACATTTGAAAGGCATCTGGATGGGTACATGAATAGGAAAGGTTTAGAGGAATATGGGCCAAATGCAGGCAAATGGGACTAATTTAAATTAGGATATCCAGTCAGCATTAGCAAGTTGGACAAAAGGGTCTGTTTCTGTGCTGTACTGCTGTACGACTCTATGACTCTAGTGGGCAGGTCATCTTACAGCTGTGCAGAACTTTGATTAGGTCATGGTTGGGATGCTGTGCGCAGTTCTGGTCACCACACTACAGGAAGGATATAATTACATCGGAGGGGGTGCATAGGAGATTCATCAGGATTCTGCCAGGGACGGAGTGTTTCAGCTGTGAGAGGAGGCTAGAAGGGCTTGAGTTGTTATGTTTAGAGGAGAGATGGTTGAGGGTTAACCTAATGGAAGAATAAAGAATTGTGAGTAGCATGGATAGATTGAACAGAAAGCAGCTGTTCCCCTGAGTGGAGGGGTCAATAGGGGAGGGGGGGGGGGTAATTTTAAACTTAAAGGCAGATGAGTTTGTAAGGGATTTGAGGAAAGATCTTTTAGCCCAGAGGATGGTGGGGATCTGCCTGGGAGGTTAGTTGAGACAGCAAGTGTCACAACCTTTTACAAAGTACCTAGACGAGCCATAACATTCAAGGCCATGGGCCTAGTGCAGAAAGTGGGACTAGTGCAGTTAGTAGTATATTTTTGGCAATAGAGAATTAAGGGGCTTAATGGCTTCTTCTGTACAGTATGATTCTGTGATCCAAAGATGGGTGGGCTTAGGTTAATACCACAAGGAACTCTTTCAGAGATGTTTTGTTTTAAAGTTAATTGTTTCAATATTTCTTGCAATGTCACTATTTATTTCTCAATCCTAGTTGCTCTGGAGTGTACGGTGGAGACTCACTGCCTTGAACTACTACAGCGGGAGGGTGCAGGTTCTCCCATGGTGCTGTTATGTAGGGAGTCCCAGGACTTTGACAAGACAATAATGAGAGACCAACAATAAATTTCCAAGTAAAGATGGTCTGTGACTTAGAAGGGAACTTGCAAACTGACCTGTTCCTGTGCACCTGCTGCTTGTGTTTGTCCCAATGGGAGAGGCTTAGAAAGACAACTAACAAATCATTTTTTTAAAAATTACCTTTGCGATGTTTATACAGAATATTTGTCTTTTCTTCCCATTTGGTGAGCATCTTTGAATCATGGTATACTTATGTTGGTTTTAGTTTGTGAGTTAAGATTCCGTGCTCATACTGCTGACGCCAAGTGTGGTGAAATTAATGTTATATCTGACTGAATTTTGCTGCTGGAAACAGGTACAGATAAATTATCTCATGAATGAGATGACAGAAAATGGTATTCACATACACCATTATGTGTCTCTCCAGAAGGTCTCAAAGTGTCAGTGGTGCTCCTGTTCAACATGTCATTGAGGCAATATCTCTGACAGTGCCGCATTGCTCAAAGATTCTTATTCCAAGATTGATGGAGACAAGGTTTAGGAACTCATATGTTTCCACTGTGATGCAACTGCATAATCAGCTGACCTGCACTGCTTCCTGCTTCTGATCTGACTAGTCAAACTTTACACATGAAATATTCTATCACTTGCTTATTTTGCCACAGGTTGAGTTATTGGGATAATTAATTTTCACTCACGTGCAACTGAGAGATATACAAGAACATAAAAAGGGTTAGTTTAAAACAGGGAAATCATGGAAGTTCCTAACTATCACTCAGTACATAAAAACACCTGATATCTGATATGGTTCTAAAACAGGAACACATCAATATCCTGTTGTAGATAGTTGGGTGAAGTAAAAGCTGTCAAACTTTCTTGAGTTTTGGATTATTGATTTTTTGAGCATGAAATGCTATTTTTCTAGCAAAGTTGATCTAAGTTTCTGTTTGATGTTTGTAAGTGATTTTGAGTTTAATGCTTTTATTTTTAGAATGCCTTTCTCCATGCAGCACCAGTTCTCAGAATCACAGAATTGCTACGGTGCAGAAGGAGGTTATTTGGCCTGTCAGATCTACACACACTCACTGGGCATTTTCGCTTAAAGCTAAACTCCTGTCTGGTTGTTTCTATCTAAATAATCATTCCACACCCTCTTGAAAGCCTAGATTGAAACAGCAGTCGAGAGTGTGGTGCTGGAAAAGCACAACAATTCAGGCAGCATCAGAGGAGCCGGAGAATCATGTTTCGGGCATAAGCCCTTCATCAGGAATGAGGCTTGTGAGCCAGGGCTGCGGGGGGGGGGGGGGGGGATGTTGGGGGGAGATAGCTGGGAAAGCGATAGGTGGCTGAAGGTGAGAGAGAAGGTGGTAGGTCAGAGGGGGCAGTGATGGACGGGTCTGGAGGGCGATACCAAGTTGGAGGCTTGGGACTGGGATAATGTTGGGGGAGGGGAAATGAGGACGCTGTTGAAATCCACATTTAGCCCGTGTGGTTGCAGAGTCCCAAAGCAGAATATGAGGCGTTCCTCCTCCAGGCGTTGAGTGGTAACGGTTTGTTGATTGAAACTGCCTCCACCAGACCTCATTTCAAACCTGAATACACGCTGTGCAAAAATGTTCTTTTATCACACATTTGTTTGTTTTTGTGAAATACTTTAAAATTGTGCCTTTTGGTTTACCGTTGATTTATGAGTGGGACCAGTGTACACAGTGAATGTGGTGTACATGGACTTCAGCAAGGCATTTGATAAGGTTCCCCATGGTAGGCTCATTCATAAAGTCAGGAAGTATGGGATACTGGGAGATGTGGCTATCTGGATTCAGAATTGGCTGGCTGACAGAAGGCAGAGAGTGGTTATAGATGAAAAGTATTCTGCCTGGAGGTCAGTGTTGAGTGGGGTCTCGCAGGGATCTGTACTTGGGCCTCTGCTCTTTGTAGTTTTAATAAATGACTTGGATAAGGAGAAGATTTGCGAATGACACAAAGGTTGGAGGTGCCATTGATAGTACCAAGGGCTACTGTAGACTGCGGCGCAACACAGGATGTAGAGCTGGGCTGAGAAATGGCAGGTGGAGTTCAACCTGGATAAATGCAAAGTGATGCATTTTGGACGGTCGAACTCGAATGCTGAATATAGGGATTAAAGGCAGGATTCTTGGCAGTGTGGAGGAACAGAGGGATCTTGGTGTTCAAGTACATAGATCCCTCAAAGTTGCCACCCAAGTGGATAGGGTTGTTAAGAAAGCATATGGTGTTTTGGCTTTCATTAATAGGGGCATCCAGTTTAAGAGCCGTGAGATTTTGCTACAGTTCTACAAGTCCCTGGTGAGACCACACTTGGATTATTATGTCCAGTTCTGTATAGGAAAGATACAGAGGCTTTGGAGAGGGTGCAAAGAAAGTTTACCAGGATGCTATCTGGACTGGAGGGCTTGCCTTATGAAGAAAGGTTGAATAAGCTCAGACTTTTCTCTCTGGAGAGAAGGAGGAAGAGAAGAGACGGAATACAAGATAATGAGTGGAATAGATATAGTTAATAGCCAGAGACTTTTCCCCAGGACAGGATTGACTGGTGCGAGGAGTCATAGTTTGAAGATATTAGGAGGAAGGTATAAAGGAGATGTCAGAGGTAGGTTCTTTACGCAGAGAGTTGTGAATTCATGGAATGTGTTGCCAGCTGTGGTGGTGGAAGCAGAGTCATTGGGGACATTTAAGCAACTGCTGGACATGCACATGGATAGCAGTGAGTTGAGGGGTGTGTAGGTTAAGTTATTATATTTTACATTAGAATTAAACCTCGGCATAACATCTTGGGTCAAAGGACCTGTTCTGTGCTGTACCTCTCTATGTTCTATTCTCTCTAATCTCTTTTGCGTTCTCTCCAATGCATTCACATCCTTTCAGAAGTGTGACTGGAACTGAACACTGTGGACAAAATTGTACACTTCCCTGTACTTTAATACCAAGCCCCTACCTGTTAAGGCATTGGCTTTTGTCATCTGTCAATGCGTGAGAAGAATCTAACATGCCTGAAAGTATATACAGCTCTGAAATTCCTAAGTGACCCAGAATGGTTGACCAATTGGTATCCACTCACTGGTTTAGCTATCAGATCATTGATTCTGCCACAATTTTCATTGGTATATAACCCTTATTGGTATTCATTATAGCTATCAAAAAATATCTCATCTACGCCGCTGCTTGCCCTCCTCCAAAGAGAAAACTTATCAGTCCTTATACAGCTGACAAGTTTGAGTCTTTTAAGTTGTGAATGCTTTATTCAAATACTTGAAAATTTAAACACTGTTTTTGTTCTCACTTCCAGAAAAAGCCGCGACTTAATCTGATAGAATTACATAAAAATTAAAACAGAAACATGTGCTGTTCATACAAAACAATCTATGTTAGCGTTTACCTTCAATGTCCCTAAAACTAATGTTGCCTGTCCTCGGATTTTGCCTGTCCTCGGATGCTGCCTGAACTGCTGTGCTCTTCCAGCACCACTAATCCAGAATCCTAAAACTAATCTGTCTGTCCCGTTCACATATTCGTTTGTTTTCCTTCCCTTAAACTGTCAATCTAATGTATTCGTAAATATCACCTTGGGGAATAATTTTCACCTTCATTGTCAAAAAGGTGATTTGCCAAGTGGAGCACTCATACAATTATAGAACTGAACTGAATTTTATTTCCAAAAGACAGCTTATTACCCAAATGGTAACCTGAAACATTAACTGTCTCTTTCATCACACGAGCTGTCAGACCTATCAAGAGTTTCTGGTATTCTTTTTTTACTCCAGATTTCAGCATCCATAGTATTTTGCTTTTGTTTTGTCTGATGTTCTCTGTTTCCATCATGTGATAATTTAGTAACCCACAGACTCACAACCCCCTGCATTTGTTCTGAATCTCTTTCATTAGTGTAAAAGATATTGTTTTAGCCCTTTAGTCTATTTGTCAGTAAACAAAAGATCTCAAAATCTAATGGACAGATTTCCACAAACCCTATTACACACATAGATATGGCCCAAGAAAGAACTCATTAGTTTTTGGTGAAGATGTTAAGGGTCTTTTAATATTGAGAGACAGAGAAAATTGACTTTGATTTTGGAATGTACTGAGTTGTTTTGTTGTGAATGTTATTGATCAATTTGGATTTTTTTGAATTGTCTCAGCTGCTCTTGTGCAATTTGGCATCTTCGTCGAAATGTCAACAGGGATTTCAGAGCAGGCTGTGGACATGGATTAGAGGCAAAAAGAAAGCTGCAGATGCTGGAATCCAGGTGGCCAAGCAGAAGGCTGGAACAACACAGCAAGCCAGACAGCATCAGGAGGTGAAGAAGTCAACATTTTGGGTGTAATCCTTCTTCAAGACTAGGGGTGGGTATAGGGGAGCTGCAGATGAAAGGGGTGGGGAGGGCAGGATTGTGAGGTAGGGCTAGGTGAAGACAAGTAGAGGGTACGATCTGGTTGGTCGATGGGTAGGAATGAATCCAGTTGGTGGCTAGAAGGAAGGGTCGATGAAAGAAATGGAAGAGAGGGGCAGGGGCTGAGAAGGGAGTCGGGTTATGGGAAGGGAGGTTATTTGAAATTGGAGAATCAATGTTGAGTCCTCTGGGCTGCGGGCTGCCCAGGTGGAAAGTGAGATGTTCTTTCAATTTGCGGTCTGATTTGCTGTGGCAAAGGAGGAGGCTAAGGATGGTCATATCGGAAAGGGAGTGGGAAGGGGAAATAAAATGGATGGTGACTGGGAAGAATCATTGTGGATATGGATTGGCTTGAAGCCTCCTTGGTTATTCTTTTCAGCATCATTACAGAACACCAACAAAGCGTGAAAAAGCCTAAATAAAGAGCTGCGTAATCCTGCCAAAGTTTTTTTTAACGCACATGCTCTCGATTGAATCTTCTCTTCACTTGTTTAAAATTGTATCAATGGCCTCTTGTTTTACAGCAGAGAATTGCCTTAAACAATCCCCCTACTCAGTTGCTTAATTTGAAATGGATCTATCAAATCACCTCATAATTTCCTTTATTCTGATGAAAGCAGCTCTATTTTTCCTAATCTTTCTTTACATCCTGATACTTTGAACCTTCCCAGTGAATATCTGGTATGCCCTCACTGTCGATTCACCATCTTTCCTTCTAGAGTAGAGCATAAATTTGCAAATATTGTTCCAAGATTGGTTTTACAAAAATTTGCTGTGGATTCAAAATTATATCTCAATTTAGCTATTCTCAACTTTTTCTTATAAAACATAACATTCTGGCTTTTTAAAAATGATCTTATCAATTTGAGGTACTGACTTTATGGTTTTGTGAAGTGGAGCCTTCAAATCCTGTTTTCAATAATTAATTCCCTATTCAAAGTAAAATTACTATTTTTATTTTTTTTACCCAAATATACCATCACATATTCACTGACATTGAATTCAATTTGTTCTTTCTTGACTTTCCACAGCTTATCAATATTCCTTGGCAGCTTCATTTATTCTTCAGAACTAATTACTTTACCTTCTATTTCAGTACAATATTGTCTGTAAAATTGGATATCATTGCCTTTAGTCTGATATCAAGTCAAGAATGTACACAATGACCAGAACAGAATTCTGTGGGATCACCTATCACATCCAAACACATGGAGAGACTAACATTAATTCCAGTTTATTTTCTCTTTTTTAGCCAGTTTTTAATCCAATATTTTTCCTTCTCACAGGCTTTGTGGAAGTCCATGTAACAGCAAATGCTTCTCTAATATAGTAAAAGGTCCTAATGTGGATTACATCTACTGTGTTGGCCACATTCTCCAAACCTACCACCTATACAAAGTACTGTATCAGTCAGATTTGTCAAACTTTCAATTTAAAATCCATGTTGACATTTTTAAAATAGGAAACAATGTTCCCATTCAGATGTTTAGTCATTTCATCCTTAATTAAATATTCTAAACTTTTCCTCTGAACTAATCTGTTATTATCTGGAATAGTTCTGCATTTCTGTAAATCTTGACTAAAGCCTAAATTATAATTTGTAGAGGCAATGTTTTCCCTTTGTCACTGGTGAGACTGCTAGGCTGCTTCATTGTTTTCAATAATTTTTGTCACTGTACAATAGTGTGTATTCTTTGTTCCTAGGTACAAGCTGATTTTAAATATGTGGCATTATCAACAAAAGTAACAGCTGAGTTAAATAAAGTGAATTTTATATCAACGAATAGTTTTGAAACAGTACACAACTTCAGTCATCTGACTATCTTTTACTCACAATGGATATTTTGTATTCCCCTCTGTAGAATTCCATGTGATATTTAATATAGTTAAATGTTATTTCAGTCCCTTTCCTTTTTATTTATCTGTTAATTTTTGTGACCTATCTTAGCCTGAAGTTCAGATTCTCTCCACATGCAGCTCGTTACCACTTCAGAGTGATCTGAGGGTGTAGTGCCTAATGGAACAAGAGTGTGTACATTTCTCCTCTTCCTCGGCCACTTACATAGTTCAATAGAATTCCAAAGGCAGACCTATTCTAATCTGGGATATGCATTTTTAAAAATTGTATGCATGAGCTCTCAGGAATGCAACAACAGGTTGAACTTGAAGTCAAGGCTTTCAGGCTGCTGTTGGAGATCAGCAGCCAAAAGATTCCAATGATATAAGAATACCCTTTTTAAAATAGATTTCTGTGGGCTGTGGGCATTGCTGACTGGGCCAGCATTTATTGCCCATCTCTATTTGTCCTTGAGAAGGTGGTGGTGAGCTGCCTTCTTGAACCGCTGCAGTCCATGTGCTGTAGGTAGACCCACAGAGAGGGAATTCCAGGATACTGACCCAGTGACAGTGAAGCAATGGTGATTTATTTCCAAGTCAAAGTGGTTTGTGGCTTGAAGGGGAACTTGAAGATACAGTGCCCATGTATCTGCTGTCCATGTCCTTCTAGATGGAAGTGGTCGGGGTTGAAAGGTACTGTCTGAGGACCTTTCATGAATTTCTACAGTGCATCTTATAAATAGTACACACTGCTGCTACTGAGCATCGGTGGTGGAGAGAGTGGAGGCTTGTGATGCCAATCAAGCGTATTGCTTTGACCTAAACTGTATAAAGCTTCATGAGTGTTGTTGAAGCTGACCCCATCCAGGTAAGTGGAGAGTATTCAATCACACTGCTGACCTGTGCCCAGTAGATGGTGAATAGGCCTTAGAGGATCAGGAGGTGAGTTACTCACCACAGAATTCTTAACCCTGACCTGCTTTTGTAGCCCATGTGTTTATGTGGTGAGTCCAGTTGAGTTTCTATTCAATGATAATCCCCAAGGATGTTGTTTGTTGGGGGGGTTCAGTGATGGCAACACCATTGAATGTCAAGGGGAGGTGGTCAGATTTTCTTTTATTGGTAATGGTCATTGCCTGGCAATTGTGTGGCATGAATGTTACTTACCACTTATCTGGATGTTGTCCACATCTTGTTGATTTGAACATGAGCTGCTTCCGAATCAGAGGTGTCACAAATGGTGCTGAACATTGTGCAATTATTGGTGAACGTTCCCACTTCTGACCTTATGATGGAGGGAAGGTCATTGATAAAGCAGCTGAAGATGTTTGGGCCGAGGACACCGAGAGAGAAATCCTGGAGTTGAGAAAACTGACCTCAACAATCACAACCATCCTCCCATGTGTCAGATATGACTCCAGCAAGTGGAGAGTTTGCCCCCTGATACTCATTGATGCCAGTATTCCTAGGGCTCCTTGATGCCACACTCAGTCGAATACAAGGGCTGCCACTCTCAACTTATTTATGGAATTCAGCTCTTTTGTCCATGTTTGAACCAAGACTGTAATGAGGTCAAGAGCTGAGTGGCTCTGGCAGATCCTAAACTGGGCATCACTGAGCAGGTTATTGCTGAGCAGGTGCTGCTTGATAACACTGTTGATGACACCTTCCGTCACTTTACTGATGATAAGAGTAGACTGATGGGTCAGTAATTGGATGGGTTGGACTTATCCTGCTTTTTATGTACAGGACATACCTGGGCAATTTTCCACATTATCCAGTTGATGCTAGTGTTGTAACATTGGAACATTGGAACAACATCTTTCCAATGGGAGGGAGACCAGAATTGAATGCAGCATTCGAAAAGTGGCCTCACCAATGTTGTGTACAGCTGCAACATGGCATCCCAATTCCTGTACTCAATGCACTCAGGGCACCCGCATGGGCCCCAGCTATGCCTGCCTCTTCGTAGGATATGTGGAACAGTCCATCTTCCACAGCTACACTGGCACCACCCCCCACCTTTTCCTCCGCTACATCGATGACTGTATCGGCGCTGCCTCGTGCTCCCACGAGGAGGTTGTACAGTTCATCCACTTTATCAACACCTTCCACCCCGACCTCAAATTCACCTGGACCATCTCAGACTCCTCCCTCCCCTTCCTAGACCTTTCCATTTCTATCTCACATGACCGAATCAACACGGACATTTACTATAAACCGACTGACTCCCACAGCTACCTAGACTAAACCTTCTCCCACCCTGCCCTCTGTAAAAATGCCATCCCATATTCCCAATTCCTTCGTCTCCACCGCATCTGCTCCCAGGAGGACCAGTTCCAAAACCGTACAACCCAGATGGCCTCCTTCTTCAAGGACCGCAATTACCCGCCAGACGTATTCGACGATGCCCTCCACCACAACTCTTCCACTTCCCGCTCCTCCACCTTGAGCCCCGCCCCTACAACCGCCACCAGGACAGAACCCCACTGGTCCTCACCTACCACCCCATCAACTTCCATGTACAACGTATCATCCGCCGTCATTTCTGCCACCTCCAAACGGACCCCACCACCAGGGATATATTTCCCTCCCCTCCCCTATCAGTGTTCCGAAAAGACCACTCCCTCCGTGACTCCCTCGTCAGGTCCACACCCCCCACCAACCCAACCTCCACTCCCGGCACCTTCCCCTGCAACCGCAAGAAATGCAAAACTTGCGCCCACACCTCCCCCCTTACTTCCCTCCAAGGCCTCAAGGGACACTTCCATATCCGCCACAAATTCACCTGCACCTCCACACACATCATCTATTGCATCCGCTGCACCCGATGTGGCCTCCTCTATATTGGGGAGACAGGCCGCCTACGGTTCAGCGAACACCTCTGGGACACCCGGACCAACCAACCCAACCACCCCGTAGCCCAACACTTTAACTCCCCCTCCCACTCCACCGAGGACATGCAGGTCCTTGGACTCCTCCATCGCCAGACCATGGCAACACGACGGTTGGAGGAAGAGCGCCTCATCTTCTGCCTGGGAACCCTCCAACCACAAGGGATGAACTCAGATTTCTCCAGTTTCCTCATTTCCCCTTCCCCCACCTTGTTTCAGTCAAATCCCTCGAACTCAAAACCCCGCCTTTCTCACCTGCAATCTTCTTCCTGACCTCTCCGCCCCCACCCCACTCCGGCCTATCACCCTCACCTTGACCTCCCTCCACCTATCGCAATTCCAACGCCCCTCCCCCAAGTCCCTCCTCCCTACTTTTTATCTTAGCTTGCTGGACACACTTTCCTCATTCCTGAAGAAGGGCTTATGCCCGAAATGTCGATTCTCCTGTTCCTTGGATGCTGCCTGACCTGCTGCGCTTTTCCAGCAACACATTTTCAGCTCAATGCACTGAGCAATGAAGTCAAGCTGCTTTGGCATCTCTCATGTCCCATTTACACACCATCATACCATGTGCTTTTCTTGGGAATGGCTCACCACTCAGTGGATATCCTGAGTGTTCACCATCACCCCTTGCACCCAGTCCAGCTTTAAAAGTTTATTGTGCATGTAGACTGGCGTTGTCAGTCTGGAGCTGCCCTGCATGGTTGCTTACATTTGCCTCAAACATGGCAGACAGTGGTAAATTGGTGTCTTACTTTGCCAACCAGGTCCTGAGGTCCACGAGGAACTCGCATTAGAGGTCACAGGGCCAGACCGTGCTAGCCTGGTCCATGGTTGCTAACTGAGTTAAAGCGGTCTCAGTTATTCAGAGAAATGCCCAACAGTGTAAGAAGGTCAATGACGTTCATCAATCTATCAATGTAAGTGCCATCATCTTCTGTCTGATACCTCATACTCACTCAGCCTCTGCTACCATACCCAGTTCCCAGCTAGGCTCAAGCATGACCACTCTCCTGCAATACCTGCAACATCTTCCCCACTCACTCTCATCCACTCCACCGCATCTAACTCTGCAACCACTCAGCACTGCCTAGTTACTCACACAGGATGCCTCCCACCTCCAACAAGTTGAGCTGGGCCACTCACTTTCATCTTCCATAATACCTGCCTCTGTCTCATTCCATGAAGGAAAGAAGCCCACAATAAGACAACAAGACTCATGACATTTTTAAGACTTTGTAGTGATTGATGCAACTGAGTGGCTTACTAGACCATTTCAGCGAGCAATTCAGAGTTAGCCACATTACTGTGGATCTGGAATCACATGTGGGTCAGAACAGGTGAAAATGACAGATTTCCTTCTCTGAAGGACATTTGTGAACCAGATAGATTTTTCCGACAATCGACAATGGCTCCATTGTCATCTGTAGATTCTTAATTCCAGAATTTGTTTAGCTGAGTTTCTGGATTAACAGTCTCGTGATAAGCTATTGCCTCCTCTTATCAGGATGTTTTAAAGAAAAATTTACTTATGTGTTTTCCACCAGTCCCAGCTAACCCATTAGTTGACTGTGTCAAAACCAGGGTGATAATGGCCAGTTTCAATGGGATTCTCAGAGTGTGTGGCCGCAGAAAAATGATAGAAAATGGACAAATGCATGTGTTAATGAGCTGCTGGAAAACCAGCTAACTCCATTATGTCTGATCACAGGATCCAACCAAAGCTAGTAGTTGACATATGCAGACCAGGTTTGATGACAGTAGGCCGGATACAGTAACATTATAAGCCAAGCCTAAAGGGGTCCAAGTTTAGATAAAATCTTTTGTTTGCTAGAGGATTGGGTAGCTTGCTTTCCCTCAGCCAATTGTCTCAATGGATTCCCAAGCATGCAATGCAACAAACTCTGGACTGAAAGTTTCCCTCACTGCTCTGCCTGCACTAGAAGGAACAGACATGGATTAGTTGTGCATCATCGGTTTTGCACATGCTGTTAACACTTGCCCATCATTTTATGTTTCTTGTGTGTGCAGAAATGAAGAAGCAGAAATTTTACCAACATAGTCTAACTTAACAATTTGCTCAATATTTGGCTGTGGGAGTCTCAGGTCAAATAATGATGCCTAAATAGACTTCAGTTTTTTTTTGGCAGCAAATTTGTAATCTTCCAGCAGTAGAGCCAAAAGTTGGTTTACTCATCAACAACCAAATCACTCTGCACAATCTTTAGAAATCTGTTACACTGACAGCGAATTCACTTTAATAGTTTCTGAACATGAATAAAATTAGTTGAATATGTATTAACATTTAGGAAAAATGCACTAATTTTAACTGGCAAACAATATTCCATTAAAATAAAAGCAAAATACCATTGGGCGGCACGGTGGCACTTTGGGCGGCACAGTGGTTAGCACTGCTGCCTCACAGCGCCAGAGACCCGGGTTCAATTCCCGCCTCAGGTGACTGTCTGTGTGGAGTTTGCACGTTCTCCCCGTGTGCGTGGGTTTCCTCCAGGTGCTCCGTTTTCCTCCCAAAGTCCAAAGATGTGCAGGTCAGGTGAATTGGCCATGCTAAATTGCCCGTAGTGTTAGGTAAGGGGTAAATGTAGGGGTATGGGTGGGTTACGCTTCGGCGGGTCGGTGTGGACTTGTTGGGCCGAAGGGCCTGTTTCCACACTGTAATGTAATGTAATGTAATCTAATCTAAAATACCATGGATGCTGGAAATCTGAAATGAAATCAAAGTGCTGGAGAAACTCAGTAGGTCTGGCAGAACCTATGGAGAGAGAGAAGAAGAGTTATGTGTCAATCTTAGTTCAGTCAATTTCAAAATCCTTAGGGCAGAAAGTGAATACAACATGGAGTTTTTGAGGCTGTGTAAACAGCTATTCGAAGTCAGTAAAAAGGCTGTCAAATTTCTTCCTGATAGAATCCCTACAGTGCGGAAGCAGGCCATTTGGCCAATGAAGTCCACACTGATCCTCTGAAGAGCATTCCACCCAGACCTAGAAAGATTTGCTGGCTCTGCTTTCCTTTGTGCTCCTACTAATACCTGACTATTTTAGTGGAAATTCTGGCAGGGTCATTTACCTTCCTGTACCCCTGCCTACTCTTCAGTTTTTGCTGCTGTGCTGTCAAATTGCAAGTAATGGCATGGGAGGCTGAGGTGGTTTCAGCCTGGAGAGTACTCGCTTTTGGTTTTCATGCATTGACTCAGGAATGAAAGGCAGAATTCCTGAGTGTTTGTTCATAGAAAATTGGAATGCTTGCAGTAACAAAAAGGGTGGCAATGATCTCAGCATATGTACAAATGAATAGTTATAATTTACTACTTGATTTTATCCATTTTAGCATTTATACCTACTGCTCAATATGACAAAATTGTCAGTAAACCATCATGCATAATATATTAAGATCTGTGCAATTTTTAAAAATAAATATACACGTTAAGCTTATATTAACTTTGTCTATAAATGTTTCTTGAACAACAGGCCTGGCCTGGCTTGATGGTACCAACGTCACATATAATAACTGGTCCCCGGAACATCAGTCTTCTTCAGCAGTGACCTGTGCTTACATCCTCAAGAACTCTGGACACTTCTGGATGGGTACAACCAACTGCAACCAAGAGTTTTACTTCATTTGTGAATTAAGTAAGCAAGATTTATTTTCTATTTCCTCAGTACTGCAGTTAATGTAGATCCTAGAATAGCACAGTTGGTATGACATGATATTACTGGTTAAGTGTAACAGAGTGCTGTACACAAACAAAAAATCCCTTTAGTAGCTATCTCCTGGTTTCCTTCTCTCCATCGTTCTGTTGAAATTCTGGTCCTTCTCTGCAAAGTTGTTTTTTGTGGTACTTGTTTTAATTTTACAAGGAGTCTTTAACTTATTGATCATATGGTGTCATACAAGGTTCTGAAGGGGTTTGACAGGGTGGATGGCGAGAAGATGTTTCCACTAGTAGTGGCAACAAGAGACATAGTTACCGAATAAGGGGACACAGTTAAAACAGAGGTGTGAAGGAATTTCTTCTCCCGGAGGTTATTGAATATTTGAACTTCTCCATCCCAGAGAATTCTTAAAGCTGGATCGCTGCAAGTAATAAAAGAGGCAGTAGATAGATTTTTGAGATATTTGGGAGTTAGGGCTATGATGAGCTGTCATGAAAGAGGCGTTGAAGCCTGGGACAGGTCAGCCATATCTTCATAGAATCCCTACAGTGTGGAAGCAGGCCATTCAACCCATTAAATCCACACTTACCCTCTGAAGAGCATCCCACCCAGATCTACCCTCCTACCCTATCCCTGTAACACTTAATATCCCATGGCTAGCCTGCACATCCCTAGACACTATGGGCAATTTAGCATGGCCAATCCACCAAACCTGCAAATCTTTGGCTGTGGGAGGAAATTGGTGCGTCCAGAGGAAACCTATGTAGACATCAGGAGAATGTGCAAACTCCACATTGACATTGGCCCAAGGGTGGAATTGAACCCGGATCCCTGGTGCTGTGAGATAGCAGTGTTAACCATTGTGGCACCTTATTGAATAGCAGGGCACACCTCAGGGAACAAATTCCTGCTCCTATTTCTTAGGTTCCTAAATTTCACTTTGTCTCCAAATATCTACTGGATGCCTTCCAGCATCCACTTGCAGTGAATTATATGGCCTCCTGATGGCATACTTGACAGCAGAGGAGGTACATGTAAAATAAAGCATATGGTCAGAATGCTGCTTTTTTGCCTCTTCCCATCTTGTCCCACATACTACGGGGTTGGGGGGTGGGGCAAGGGCAGGGCAACTATATGTCAGAAAGAAAACCTACCCTTAGGCTTATTAATGCCCTTAAATGAACAATGAGTGTCCCCCCTCCTCAGCAAATGTTTGGTCTGGAGGGTAAACAGAAGCAAGGCAGGCAGCCAACAGCTTGAACAGAATGGGCTAGATATCTGCTTTAGGGAAACTCACTCCCATGCCTCAGCTTTTCCACACACTCCTCCTGCTCATTGGCATCTCTCA
This sequence comes from Chiloscyllium plagiosum, assembly GCF_037043375.1. Taxonomy (NCBI): domain Eukaryota; kingdom Metazoa; phylum Chordata; class Chondrichthyes; order Orectolobiformes; family Hemiscylliidae; genus Chiloscyllium; species Chiloscyllium plagiosum. Next base: position 26,211,636 of record NW_028270155.1, on the reverse strand, counting down.
GCCATGTCCATGAAAGATCCCCTTGAAGTCTGGTCCCCATCTTCACTTCTTACTCTGAACTTCTGTAGTCCTAGCAATGGCCTCTACTGCCTTCCAGCACAGCTGGAACTAGACAGCTGCCAGCCAGCCAGTCAGATTGATGAGCAATACTTTAGGGCTCCATGACCTGTCTCAGTCTGCATTAATTAAAGCCTCTCCCTGTGTATTATCATGGCAGGCCAGCCACATTTCACCTTGGAAAGTGCTGAACAATTACTAGGTCAGGGAGGGATGGTGCTGGGGTTGGCGGCATCAAGTAATCTATTCCATGCCCAGCCCCTCACCCCAATAAAATCCAGCCTCTTGTTTCTGATATATGCTCTCTTTTACTATTCAACCTTTTGTATTTAACTGCATGTTGCTTAAGGCACCAAGACCAAGAAATTTAATGATACCATACAATTTGTCATGCACTGAAACCTCTAATTTGAGAGGCAGCAGGTGCACATTTCACACTGTATGCTTATTATGCACCATTTTGGTAAAGGGGCCTGGGATAGGAAGCTTAACTGAAGCAGGTTTATGAAAATGAGGTTTCTGCGCATCAATGTGAGATTCCTCAAGTGAACACCTGTTCTGAGTACTGCAACTGGAAATGAGGAATTGAAGTGAGAGCAGCTATGTCCATTGAGTATCTTCTAGAATTTGTTAGCAATTTAGTACATTTCAAAGGCCAGATAGAGTGGCATAAATCTTTAGTGGCCCTGAAGGGGTCTCCCTGAAATTGGAAACTCTTACTAAACCTGGAATTCTCAGATTCTTTACCCCAATTGTTGGAAGAATTTGAATTTGAGATGAGTTAATGTCAAAATGTTTATTTTAAATGCATTATGCGTTTTAGTTGTTGTACAATTGTGAAGTGGTTGAGAAAGCACCACAAGGTAGTAAGAAGGCTGGTTTGAGCTGACAATTAATGACGTGATGCTTCTGTTTTCTATATGGTAATTTTGTTTTTCTCAAGTTGTGTTGTCTTTATCGCAGAGTCTGACCAAGCATTTGCCTGCGACCACTTTAATGCCACACTACAGTGTCCATCTGGCAATGTGATTGAAATTGATAGTAGCTTTTATGGCCGTAAATCTCTCACTTACTGTTCCTCTGAGATTGTAGCTCCAACTGAGTCACAGGAATGCAGCTGGATTGATGTGAAAGAAAAAGTAGCAGGTAACTGTTCTGTGATAACTGTCTAGAGATTAAGTACTATATGTAGAATTGCTCAAATTTTCCTAGTCTTTTTATTTACCTTATATTCCTGTCTGTTTTAAATAATAGATGGAAACTTTGGATGTTTGTACTTTACATCAACCCAGTACTGATATCCTAAGAAGATAATTAGAACAGTAATCTGTTTCCTTCCTTGATGTTTCATGTTCTGCAAGTGACTTTTCTTCATTCGTGATCTTCTGCTTCAAAAACTATTCCTTATTTGAGACCAGTGACCAGCCTTGAGTGCTGTGTCAGTAACAGTCTAGTGCAAGTCACTAAGTGATGCTGAACAGAGACAAGGACTTTTGTTTACTTCACAGCATTGAGTAAATCATGGTTAAATCTATCAGTACGTCATTGTGTGTGGAAGATGGCTTTGTGCTTGATCTCTATAATCCACTGCTGTGAATAATAGTTTTCTACATCAAAATAGTTGCGCAATAATGTGGATTTATTGGTAGAACGTTCATTTTGGCAAGTTGGCAAATATCATATTTCTTTAGGAAACAAATATAACCTCGAGTTTTATCTTTAAGGACTGTGCCATGGGCTACAGGCTTGCCAAGCTACAGCCGATCAAGCAACCTTTGGAAACCTTTGTCCAAGATTAGGCAATTATCTTGTCATAGACTACCACTGCAAAGAAGGTAGGAGATGCAACAACACATTTTCTCGTCAACAATTTCAAAAAAACACTAGCAGCATTACATCATACTAAATGAAACTAGTGTACTCAATCTTAGATATTTGCATGAAATTATTTTTCTACTGTTTCAATCAAGACGTTTGAAATTTGCTTCTATAATCAATGGAAAACCCTCAACAACATAGGGCTGCTCCTGTACCTTATGGCCTATTCAAAGGTCATGGGGAGAGGGCAGGAGAATGGGGTTGAGAAAACGATCAGCTACGATTGAACAGCGAAGAAGTCTCAATGGTCTGAAAGGCCTAATTCTATTCTTATTTCTTATGGCCTTATGAACGTGGATAGAGTGACCATTTGAAAATAAGTTCAAAGACATGTGAGACATGCTCTCATGTTGATAACCCATCTCAATGAAAGTACTCCATAGCATTAATTACTTCATGAGACTTAAAATTTGTATAATATTTTACTTAGGTCTCCGTTTGCTGGTGGATGATGTATACTCAATCCTAGAAAATGTCACCATCTCTCCAAACTGGTTGCTACATCCATATTCTGGAAACCTCACCTGCGCACTTAACACTGGTGATGGCTTTGTGATTGATCCCTACAACCCACTGCTGTGAGTAATGCTTGAAAATAAGATTAGCAGGAATAATGGGTGCACGTATAGGTATCCTGGAGTTTGCTCATCTTTTGATTTACTAAAAAACAACCCCACAACTGACCACACTTCCTTTTCATCTTTTATTTTGAACATTTTTCCTGCCTAAATCCTGAAGTGATACACTTGACATGAATGACCTGTTGTTCATCAGCATTCTCAAAATATTTTGTGATAAAGATGGATAAGTTCCTATTAGGCAAGAGGAGAGGAATGTGGAATTTGAACACAAGGTCAGCTATGACCTTATTGAATGTTGGAGCAGGCCCGAGGGACCAAATGGATTACTTCTATTCTTATTTTGTTATTTTCAAATGGAATCAAAGGCTGATTACAATTTTTTGCAACAAATGCCAGCCACCAATCATCTACAGGTACCAACATATTTTATTTTATTTAACTTAGGCAGAGATACAAAGTGGAAGGAGCATCTTGTATAGCCACATTACAGAATGTACACATGTTCATCAAAAAGAGTGACTGCATTACACCATTGGTTGCTGAGCTTGCTAAGTCCTGAAATGGGTAACTGCCAGATTGAGCCTGCAGCAGAGGCTGTGGAACTCAATACAAGGAGAGTACCAAGCTTAGCCTCAATAATTTACCTGTGGCAAAAGTACCTGTCCAAGACAGTAGCTGTAGGAGTGAACACTGCACAGTCCTTTACTCCGAGGGCATGCTCCATTTTATTGGGCAGTGCTTCTATGTTAACTGGGATGGATTCAAACTAGGTCTCACATTTTTAAAAAAATGAGCGTCTATGAGACACTGTAGATCAGTAGCAAAATTGTATTCCACCACAATCTGTAAGCCCAAGGCCCAACATGTTATTCACTCTACCAACGCCAGCAAGTAAATTCGGGTTTGATAAATTATGTAGGAGAATATGCCAGGATGACCACAAGTTACAATTAAAAATGTGGTGTCAACCTGATGAGGATTGAGCTGAAACTGCATTGCCTCTACTATATCGAAACAGCCCAGTTAGCCCAATTGATCTCTGCTGTCGATTATACGCTGTACAAGACTCATCTCTTTCTAATCACATCTTCCCATGCTGTTCAGTTGTTCCCTTCTCCCTCATGTGTATATTGTTATGATCCCAGCTGATGTTATTAATGACACCTGGATTGATAGAGCATATGTTACTCTTTTTGTTTTTTGTTGAAATAGTCTTGCATTGAAACACAATCACTCAATGCTGCAGATTCAGGTTTAATAACAAAACAAACATTTATTATTCCCAGGTCTCTATTTCATTCACTTCTCATCCCTCTCAGAACAAATAGCTACCTTATTCCACTTAAAAAATTGAACTACCACATGTAGTTTTCAGGTTTTATGATTCTGTTTCTGTTTGTTGCCTATATCACTCCTTGCTATCTTGTGATCAAGGAGTGATAATGGTAGATATTGGTTTTGATTTTTGGGAATGATGTTGTTTGGAATATGATTGACGTTCACAGGACTGTATCCATTCAAGATAGTATAAATGATTCAGTACTATGTTCTTCATTTTAAATACCATATTTGTAAGGTTTGTTTTTTGCCAAAAAATTATCGATGTCCATTTGAGCATTTGGAATTATTTCATTTAACAATGGATATTGTTTTGTGTGTAATTCAAAAAAGTCACTCTGTTCACAGTTCTATATGATTAACACTTTGTACAATCAAGAACGTGTGGATTTTTGAAGTAGCGCAATGTATTTCCAGTAAAATATTTTGCAATATGAACAGTAAGTGCCATTTTTAAAAATTAATGAATGTCCATGTTTCAAAAGACTTTCAGTAGCAAAAGAGTTTCCATAAAAGTACTTATTTTTGTCAGCAACATTTAAATTCTGTACAAGCAAATGACTCGTAACAATTCAAGAAGTTAGACTTGCGTGACTTTCCTTTTTCCAAATGCTCTAAATTTGGATCCAAGTGTTCTTCATTATTTGAACCTTATTTGCCATTTATCCACTCAATGTTCACCTGTTAATACTTTTGTTTGTTCAGTCCTCCCCATTATATGCTACACACCCCACTTTGGTCGGTCCCAATTTCAACAGCATGCCTCAAAATTCTGAATCCCATGAGTTGATAGATGTGAAACTAAGAATGTTGCCAGTAAAGATCATGGTGGGACAGTGTTTCAAGAATGTGCATTAAGCCCACCTGTTCTTTTTGTAGCCTTCTCTCGATCAATTCGGACTCATATTTTCCTGACCTTTGGTTCATCATGAGTCCCTGATGGGACACATTTCCAAAGGCCTCCTGAATGTCTGTTTCACCTGTACTACATTGCCTTAAGTACTTGTTAATCTTCCAAAAGCTCTTTTGCATCAGTGCTTGCAAAGAATAATGGAGATGTCCCTGGGATGTGGAGAGTTGGTAAATTTCTCCCACAGAATATAATTCTGTTTTCTGCTGGAATTCACTATAACTTAAGTGAAATGTAAGCAGAATATCATGTCCATCCGATCTGCCTATCTGCTGTAGACCTATATTATTGATGTAATTTTCTCTGATTTTATATGGCAAATATTAGTAAATGGTCAAATCATTCAATTATTCTGGTGTGTGTAAGTTCAGATTATAATAGTTAAAAGTCTATCACTGCCAACAATCCCAGCAGCATGTATTATTGAAAAGTGGAAGCAGACATTTTTAATGGCTAAGACTTTATTTGGCAGTCAGTGACTCCAAAGTACAGAAGCGTATCTCGTAAAATAGATCTGTCACTTTTTTTAATGCTGGAATTAAATTCTATGAAAGATTATTTATATTTTTGTGAAATACAAAATCCTATGACAATGCAAACTAATGAGATGACAGATTTAAACTTTTTGATGAACTTTGAATCATCACCAATGACCACACAATGGCAGCAATACATTTCAAACGCCTTTATCTTAGGAAATATCTTTATCTTAGAGACAAAATTGATTTACCTACATCAAAGTTAGTCATTAGAAAGTGATTCTCCTCACTTTTACTTGTAGATTTCAACTGGATTATTTTTGCTGTTTTATAAAGGCCTTCTAGCAATGTGACTCATAGGTACATGACCCCAGGACTCTTCACTATCAATGTTGAATGTACAACTAGCGATTGGCACGTGGTGGCACAGGAAACTGTATCCATCCAACAACCTATCAATGTTTTTGGAATCATCAAGTGCTGTAATGTTAATCAATCAGAAGATAACTGCAGCGTTCTGTATGGGGATCCTTTATGGATTCAGTTTCAAGTTGAAGAAGGTACATTTTTTTTCCAGGTGGAGTTGTGAATATATGCATCTTCTGTGTGTCTGTTTATTCTGTGATATAAAGTCACTTTCATTTCACATTAAATAAGCAGTGTAGGCCATAATGAAAGAAATGCTCAATGGGAAAATAGCCTATAGCTGCCTTTATGAGACCTGGACAGACTTCAAGCATGGACAGATGAGAAACGGATCATATGTGTTTCACATAAATGTCAAATAATGTACATCTCTGACAAGTAAAGATCTGATAAACTCCTCCAAAGTATCCATGACATCTGTGTTGATGAGACGTCACAGAGGTCAAAGAAGAAAAATAGGGAGCAGATCTCAGTAAATCTCGTGGGCGGCACGGTGGCACAGTGGTTAGCACTGCTGCCTCACAGCGCCAGAGACCCGGGTTCAATTCCCCTCTCAGGCGACTGACTGTGTGGAGTTTGCACATTCTCCTCGTGTCTGCGTGGGTTTCCTCCGGGTGCTCCGGTTTCCTCCCACAGTCCAAAGATGTGCACATCAGGTGAATTGGCCATGCCAAATTGCCCGTAGTGTTAGGTAAAGGGGTAAATGTACGGGAATGGGTGGGTTACCCTTCGGCGGGTCGGTGTGGACTTGTTGGGCCGAAGGGCCTGTTTCCACACTGTAAGTAATCTAATCTAAAAAAATAAATGGCAGTGGCAATAAATGGCAATAAAAAGATGGGCAATGACAAGGACTGGATAGGCCTATCTCCTTAAGTGTGGCAAAAGGTGCCAGAGAAGTATGGAAAAGTTTCAGATAGAATGTTAGCACCATGGAATTGTAATTTGTCAATAAAGGGATGCCACCAGGGGAGTCACAGAATATGAAATTGGACAATTGAGAAAAGATAATTGACAGGAATTTTATGATTGATGACCAAGAAATGACGACACATTTTCTGCCACTCCCAACAATCTTTCGGCCCAAGGAAAATATATTTCGTTCTAGGGCAATTGTAACAGTGACAATAATTACATTGATACAACTAGAATAATTAGTGAACATTTATAGTTGTTTGTAAATGAATTCTACTTTGTCTCTACTGCAAATAAACCCCGCAACTTAGTGATTCTATTGGACCTCTGGATTTACTGTAGAAACTTTGGCAGAAATCAGCAGAATCCCCAGAACTATGTTTTTTATTGATCTGCCAAAATGACACCAAAATGACAAGGAACATTCTGCAACGTTAATCAGCAACATTTATACATGTTAATAATATAAATTTTGTTTTTTGCAATCAGGTTTGTTCAATGAGTCTGATTAAAAAAATTAAGAATAATCATCCTCAGCTTTCTGTTTTATACAGGTACAGATGTGACCTATGTTGTACGAGCAGGAGCTATTGTCCTTCACACGTTTACTGTGTTCAGAGGAAGCATTCCTCAGAATTTCACTTTAGAAAGTCCTGCTCAGCTTCAGATAGGACCAGGCATACATCAACTAACTGTTCTCGCTAAGAATAATGTGACAACTCACGAATTATCTCAGAACATTACGATTCAGTTGGTAGAGCCAATCAAAGGTTTGGAGGCTACGGTAAATTCAGCTGTTCTGGAGTTAGGAAATGATCTCACTGTTAACATCTCAGTCTTCAGTGGTGCCCCAATTGAGCTACAGTTTGAATTTATTGGCCCTAATGAAACCTTTTCTGAAGCCATTGAAATTTCTGATGGAAACCTTGGGGCTTACAGTATTCCAATGAATTCTGAAGGTAACACACTTTCCTTGCTGTTTTTCCAAAATATTTACCAAAATGTCTGCATTTACTGGGTTATTTTAAACTGAGTTATTGTTTGTTTCAAATAATTATGCATTAAATGAGGACTGACTTGAAGCAGGAAATCAAGATACCAGGATTTATATGAAGTGGAAAAGTTAACTATGACCGCGGTACACTTATATCCATCAATTTATCAAAACTGTGACCCTACATTAGGGAAGAGAGACCAGCAGAAACTCTGGACAAATAATATAGACACCCAATTTTAGTCAAATAAACTCACCTTTGGGAACTCTGCAAGAAACCTAGATAATTGGACACCATGGTGGCTCAGTGGTTAGCACTACTGCTAGGACAGAAGGACTACTAGGATCTGCACAACAAGGACAGAAGCCCCAGGTTCTCACCTTCCTCCCCACCAACCCCCACATATATCGCATCATCCTCCACCACTTCTGCCACCTCCAAACAGACCCCATCACCAAAGATATATTTCCCTCCCCACCCCTCTGTATTCTGAAAAGACCATTCCCTCCGTGACTCCCCTGTCAAGTCTACACCTCCCACCAGTCCACACCACACTATAAGACCATAAGACATAGGAGTGGAAGTAAGGCCATTCGGCCCATCGAGTCCACTCCGCCATTCAATCATGGCTGATGGGCATTTCAACTCCACTGACCCACATTCTTCCCATTGCCCTTAATTCCTTGTGACATCAAGAATTTATCAACCTCTGCCTTGAAGACATTTAGCGTTCTGGCCTCCACTGCACTCTGCAGCAATGAATTCCACAGGCCCACCACACACTGGCTGAAGAAATGTCTCCGCATTTCTGTTCTGAATTTACCCCCTCTAATTCTAAGGCTGTGTTCACGGGTCCTAGTCTCCTCGCCTAATGAAAACAATTTCCTCGCATCCACCCTTTCCAAGCCATGTATTATCTTGTAAGTAAATAGAAATAGCCCACAATATTCCATGGGGTGAAGGTGATAGGTAATTAAATGAACATGAACAGTGAAAGTAAAATTTCTAGTCAATATCAATCATATGCCACTCAAAAGCCACAGACAACTGACAAGAATGTTTTCAATGGTTTATGAAGCAAAAAAGTGCCTATGAATAAGTCTGATCTTCAATTGCCGATTTGGAAGACTACAGGATGAGGACCAAGCAGGCAAGTGCAGCAACCACATATTGACAGCAGATGGGACTACTGATTGTTATAGATACTACTGATTACATTAACAAGTTCAGATACTGTCTTCACTGGCACCTTTCCCTGCCATTGCAGGAAGTGCAAAACCTGCACCCACACTACTCCCCTCACCTCTGTCCAAGGCTCCAAGGGATTCTTCCACATCCATCAGAAATTTACCTACATCTCTACCAATGTCATCTACTGCATCCGTTGCACCCGATGTAGTCTGCCTTCTTGCAGATCGTTTCAGAGAACATCTCTGGGACATCCGCACCAACCAACCCCACTGCCCTGTGGCTGAACACTTCATCTCCCCCTCCCACTTTGCTGAGGACATGCAGGTCCTGGACCTCCTCCACCGCCAAACCGTTACCACCTGACTCCTGGAGGAGGAACCCCTCGGATTAGGTGGATTGACTGTGCTAAATTGTCTGTATTGTCAAGGGATTTTCTTTATTTATTGCCATGTGCAATTTGTTACAAAAAGCAGTATAAAGTGTTGCTGTGCAGACTAAGAGCATTAGCCATGGGGTTAATGTGGAGTTACAGGGATAGGATAGAGTACTGGGTCTGGATGAGATGCTTTTCAGAAGGTCAGTACAGACTCAATGGGCTGAATGGCTTCTTTCTGCACTGTAGGGATTCTATGATTCTAATTCCCAAAAGATTCAGAGCCTTTATCTTTAATGTGTTATCATGGAAGTGATTTTGATTGAATGTCTTTCCTTAGTGAGGATACCTATTCAACAGAGCATTCACTATTATGAGGCAAGTGAAATCTAGAAACATCTGTCAATGTTGATCTATTGATTCTAATTATATTGATATCAACTTTGTTTTCCATCTACCTGCAGGTACTTTTTTGGTGAGAGGGAATGCCATCAATGCCTTTTCGAGAGTTAGTTTTAATGTTGGAAATATCACTGTTGTAGCAAACACTTCAAATCTGATACACCATGATATGGATGATGGAGGTAAATACTGTAATATTTTATTCAATGATAAATAACATCAGCATGTCCCTGTAACTTTTCACCTCTTTGTTTAGGCTGGAAGCTAAGAGAGGATATAAAGTGCCACAGAACCAAAACAGAAAGTGTTGGAGAAACTCTGCAGGTCTGACAGCATCTGAGGAGAGAGAAACAGTTAACATTTCAAGGTCAACGTGATTCCGCTTTAGAACTGAAGAGCGAGATGGAAATGTGACAATATTTAAACTGCAGGGAGAAGTGAAAAACGTCCAAGGAAGGTTAGAGGATGAGGGTATCACAGAACAAAAGGTAGATGGAGTGGTATTAGTTACAGAGTAGGGAAATAGATTGTAAGTGTTAGTGACATAATATGTCAGTATTGGCGAAAGTACAGTCATGAAAACCAGGGACTTGGAATGGTTTGGGAAGTGAGGTGGTGGGTTGTCAATCAGGGTGGGAGAAGGGGAGGTGCAAAACCAAACAGAAGACAGAGAATGTGGTCTGAAGTTGTTGTATTCAATCTTGAGTTGAGAAGGCTATAAAGTGCCTAAGTGCAAAATGAGGTGCCATCGTTCCAGTATATGTTGGATTCCCTGATATAGCAGAGCTGGGATAAAAATAGGAGCATGAGCACAAGATGGTATATTGAAATGGCTTTGACTGGAAGGTCAGGGCTATGCTTGAAGACTGAGAACAGGTGTTCCATAAATTGGTTATCACTTCTGCATTTGGGGTCCCCAGTTTAGAGGTATCACATTGTAAACAGGGAATACAATAATCCTGATTGAAAGAAAAACATGTAAATCACTGCTATACCCTGGAAGGTGAGTTTGAAGCAAGTTGCTCTTTTGCATCCTTCCTCCTCACAGAGTGATGGTGTTCCTTGGACCTACTGAGTTACTTCAGTGCTTTCTGTTCATTTCTTGTATCTGCAGCATTTGCAGTATTTTGTCATTGTTACCATAGAAATATGCTTCCAATATCAATTCATCTCATACTCAGACAATATAAACATTTAGGATGCCAGCCTTGATTCAATGATGTACGTTCCTGCCTCTGAGTCCGCACGATGTAGATTCCAGTCCAATGCACTTAAGTAAATCATAATGTATTTTATAACTGTAGATCATGTGGTGCAGTGGATAGTGTCACTGCCTCTGAGCCAGAAGTTCAAGTCTCGTCCCACGAGTGATAGCCAAGGGAGATGCAATATGACCAGGTGTTGAGTATCAATCTACAGATCTTTTCAAAATGCACCAATGGCCATTAGCAAGCTTGAGAGTGATTCCTGATCAACCAAGTGATAGAAGGAAAGTTGAAGCCTTTACAACACTAACCAAAAATCCAGACTTCTTCCCCTTAGTTTATGACTTCCATTGAAGTTGGTGGAACTGAATATTATTCCTGATGAAGGGCTTTTGCCCGAAACGTCGATTTTCCTGCTCCTCGGATGCTGCCTGACCTGCTGTGCTTTTCCAGCACCGCTCTGATCTAAACTCTGGTTTCCAACATCTGCAGTCCTCACCTTTGCCTATATGGCCATATAACCCAGGTCCTATTTCAACCCATTATATTTGATTTTTGTCTGAATCTGTTGGCAATGCATCTGTTGTCCGTTAGGGAGAATGTACTTCTTTATTACCCAACAATTAATTACTGAAATACACACAAATACTGTGTGATTCTTGCTGCAGAACCACTATTTATGAGTTTCCTGCAATTTTATTTCTTTAGAAAAAATGGTTGTTCCAAAATACACATGCACAATGTTCTATGTGAAGTTCAATTGGTTCAGACCTTTTGCATCTGTAGTGCTGTACTTTGATATAATCGCAGAATCTGGCACAAAAACAGAAATTGCTGGAAGAGCTCAGCAGGTCTGGCAGCATCTATGGCAAGAAATCAGAGTTAACGTTTCAGGTCAAGTGACCCTTCTTCAGAAGCTAGCTGCTTGACTTCCTTTTCTCCCTTTAATATATCTTATTACAATCAAATGTAGCTTTGACTCTCCTCTCCATATATCCTGTAATCACTTTAAGTCACAAATAAATCCATTTTAAAAAGTGATTAAAGACAAGAGACCATGTTGCTTCCCTGTGGATCAAGAGTGAAAGATATCATAGAGCAACTGCAGGATATTTGTCAGACGGTAGGTGATCAGCCAATCACCAATATGGGTAGAAAGAGATGGTCCTGCAGTCAGAATTTGGCAAAGTAGGCAGAAAATTAGCAAGCAGGAATTCAGAAGTAGTAACCTTGGGATTACCCCCCAGTACCACATGCAATTTGATCCAAATAGGAAGCTAAAACTGATCGATACATGGTTGGAAAGATAGTGGGAGGAGAGTTGGCTTCAATTTCCTGGGATACTCCGGGGGAGATGGCACCTCTTTAACCCAAGAGGTGTAATATTGTATGCACATGATTGCATAGAGTATAATGAACTAGATTGATGAATTACAGGAGCAATTGCTATGTGAGATTGTGATGCAGCGATATCAAAGATCTAGCTCAAGGAACAGTTGGATTGGATGTTAAATATTCTTGATTTTAGGGTGTTCAGGAAAGATAGGAAAGGAAGAAAATGAGGATGGGTGGTGGTTTTGGTTCAGGACAGCACAGCAGTGCTCGAAACAAATTATATCTCCAAGAGTTCAAGGACAAAATCAATTTGGCTAGAGCTAAGGAACATGAAGAGTGTAATTATATTTCTCAGTGTACTCTGCAGACCACCAATCAGCGGAAACGGAGTAATGCAACAACTCTGCAAGAAAATTACAGAGAGGGGAATGCATTAGAGAGTAACTTATCTAGGGAATTTCACTACCTAAGTATAGACTGGGATAATGGTAGTTTTAAGACAGGTGAGGAGTAAAGGTTCTTAGATTGAATTCAGGAGAATTTTCTATAGTGATGTGTGCCAAGTCCAACAAGAATAGAGGCAATGTTAGACCTGTTTTTGGAAATAAAGTGAGCCAAATAGACCAAGTGTCAGTGATAGAACATATATAGCACAGTGATCATCGTATCATAAGGTTTAGGATGATGTTGGAAAAGTACAAAGGGCAATCCAGTTTAGGAGTAATTTGCCAAGTCAATGGAATGGAACAGAGTTGAACCTGGACAGTACATTAGTTCAGCTTCAGTTGGTGTATTGCGTACAGTTTTGGTCAACAAACCTTCAGAAGGATGTGAATGCTTTGAAAAAGTACAGAAGAGATTTATGAAAATAGTTCCAGGAGTGAGAAATCTTGTTTATTAAGGCAGGCTGGCAAAGTTGAGACTGTTGACCTTGGAGAGAAGAAGACTCAGGGAAGATTTGATAGCAGTTTACCAAATCAGGAAAGGCTGGGAAGAGTAGGTAGGAAGAAATGTTTCCACTCATAAAAGATCAAGGATGGGGAGGCAGAGATTTCAAATGATTCACAAAAGGGGTAAATATGATGTGAAAAGGTTTTTGTTGACTCAGCAAGTAGTTAGGATCGAGAGTGCACAGCCTGAAAATTGAGGGAAGTTTAATCAAGACATTCAAGAGGGCAATGGATGATTAGTTAAACAGGGATGATGTGCAGAGTTACAAGGAGAGGGTGGGAGAATGGCACAAATTCACAATGCTCATTTGGAGAACCAGTACTAATGTGATGGGCTGAATGGCCTCTTTCTGCACTGTAATAAGTCTGAAATTCTGTGAAGACCACTGTTGTTGTGGAAAATGAACTCTAATTGGGCTGGTTGGGCTCAAAAATGTACTATCATGGTGTAATCTGTATTTAATTAATTTTAAAATCATGTTACCAAGCTCTGATAGTTTCTTTTTACAATTTAAACTTCATAAATAAATATGTTCAAAGATCATTCACCAATCTTCAGCCATTCATTTAAATAAACTCAGGATCATAGAATCCATCTGTGATTCTTTTGAATAAAAGACTGTTCTCATTGAAGAATCTGAAACTGAAATTCAATTTTTAATTTTATTTTAAATTTGGGCTTCAATTTTTTACTTGGAGTCTTGCATTTAAAAAAAACAGTCCCCATGCAAAACGTGGGAACTGATTAATCTCTCACCAAATTCTGAAGCCTATTTATAGATAGATTAACTTAAATTCAAACCCTTAATTGCTGTCATCGGACTCATGAAGGAATGCTTTACTCAAGTTTATATGTGTAACAAGCTCTGTCTGAGTACATTTATAATTCTATTCCCAGCATAAAACCTCGTTGTGCTGAGTGCAGATCTAGGCTACTGTTCACCCACAAGCTGAGCTTTCTTACTATGAGCAGAGCCTGACAACATATTATATTAGAGCCAGCATATTTTTTTCTCTGTCATGTGATTTTAAGAATGTATAAAGATGACCTTTTTCTCATTTAATCACTGGAGCTAATGCCTTTAATCCTTGTCACAAACACTGACTTTATCCATTGCCCTGGTAACTGACTGAGGCTGCATGACACTGCTCCCTTCTTGGACTCATTTTTGATCTCAGGATGTGTTTTCAAGAACATAACTGCACCACCACCATCATTACTAAGACCACCTCTGTGACATTTCCCAGCTCCATCCATCTCAACACGCTGCTAAACCCACAAATATACTTCTGCTCCCTTTTGACTTCTATCCACACTCCAGAACAACTTCTCCCATCCTACCCAGCAAAAGCATAAGTGTATCCAAATCTCTGCTGCCTATGAGCTACACACTCCATCACCATTGTTTTCACTGATCTATGTTGGTTCCCAGCTAAGAGATGTCTAAATTTAAAAATTCTCAGTTTTATTTTCATATCCTGGCCCCCACCTATCACTGCAGCTTCTTCCAACCTCACAACCTTCTGATACATATGTGCTCTTCTGTCTGTGGCCTCTTGAGCATCCCCAATGTTAATGGCTCACCCAACGATGGCCATGCCTTCTGTTTCCTGGGCACAAAGCTTTGGAATTCCCTCCCTTAGCCTCTTTGCTTCTCTATGCCTCTTCTTTTTACCTCTTTAAGACACTAATTAAAGCCTGTCTCTTCCATTTGTTTATCCATTCTGATGTCTCTTTATGTGGCTCAGAGTTGTATTTTCTTTTTGTCATGTCCCTGTGAAATTCTTTGGTGTATTTTATTGCATCAAATGTGCTCCATAAATACAAAAAAAATTACAAAAGAGATAAAAGAACTGTGGATGCTGGAAATCTGAATCAAAAACAGAAATTGCTGGAGAAACTCATCAGGTATTGCAGCATCTATACAGAGAGAGCAGAGTAAATGTTTCCAGTCCAGTGACCCTTCTTCAAAACCATTCTGAAGAAGGTCACTAGACCTGAACCTTAACTCTGTTTCTCTCCACAGATAATGCCAGACCTGCTGAGTTTCTCCAGCAATTTCTGTTTTTAGATCAATACAAGTTGTTGTTGTAGACAGAACGAATTGCCTTAACCTCCTACGTTTGTATTCCAACAGCTTCCTTACTTAATAAAACAGAGGACCAAGCCAAATTGTCTCCAACAAAAGTAAGTGATTAATATGCATAATCTGATTTGTAGCTATTTAAAACTTAAGTGAGAAAGAAAATCAGCAGCTGTGGATTGGTCTAATTTCTTTGGCCTTTACTGTGGTTCCTTTCAACAGTTGGAAATCTAAACTTTCTTAGCCATGGAAACTGTCTCAGAATGTTTAGTGCTGATACGGTCACAGTGACTTTTATAATCAGGTTTTCAGAAGATCGGATATCTTATATTATCGTGTTGTAAAGATAATGTAATCAGAATATTACGCATTTTAGCTCAGCATTTCATAATTTTGGGCATCCACTTGGTAATCTCCTGTAATATTACACCCTCAGTCACTACATAGAAAATGATTACACAATTCCTTTTGGATATGTTTTCAATATTATAAATATCTGATTACATCAGTGGGTCATTGCCTCTACAAATACTACTCCCACTCCTCTGCTGTCGGATTGAATTTTATTGTTGGGGGTCAAGAATAGAAAATATCAGGGGTAAGTTTGATCTGACTTTGCCAGTTCATACGACAAACATTTATCAGTTGTTGGGCTGTTAGTTGACTTGAGGATGGCTTTCTGCCCCCTACCAGGGAAGTAGGCCCCCATCACAGATCTACTCATGAATCAACTGACCAGCAGCACTCATCTCAGTTACTGTTCGGTCTACCATATTGAATTTTAAGGTCAGTTTGCAGTCTTGCAGTCTTGAGTGAGAGGGAATGGGGTGAGCGGGTGAGCAGAATATGAGATGGAAGGAAACACAAGGTGGAAAGCTCTTGAGATGCTGGCCTGTAATTAGCACAGGAGACTTTTGAAGGAAGCATTCCTCACTTTGACCAACTATCTGTTGACCAGTGAGACCTGGTGGGTGGGACACTGTGCCAGGCTCCTGACACATGGAGACCTTGGACAGTAATTAGCCCCGTAAGAGCTTCAATGAGCCCACGAGGAAGCAAGCTTCCCAATACCTTCCCCATAGTCTGGAAATTTATAGTAGGCATGGGGAAATGGGCAACCATCTGGATTGGCATGCATGACATGACACTCAATTGTGTACCTCCCATTCCCTGTACCTGTTAAGCTGTCCCTGGGAAAAGCAGTAAAATCCAGTCCATGGATTTATTACAGCACAGCAAAGGTTTTTTGCCTCATTATGTCCTCACCAGTTCTCTGCAAGAAGGAATCACGTGGTCACACTCCCTAACATTTTACATGGAGACCCCAGATATTTTCTTTTCAGATGATTATCTTTTTGAACACCCCTGTTCATTCTGCTTTCACTACACTCTTTAGTGGTGTATTTCAGTCCTGGCCTTATGGTGCATCAAAATGTTTGTCTTCACATTGCCATTTCTACTTTTGCCAAACACATTATCATATACATGAGAGCATTAGAAATATGAGCAGGATTGAGCCATTCAGTCCCTTGAGTCTGGCCTATTATTCAATCATTTCATGACTGACCTGGTCATGGTCTCAAACCACCTTTTCCTGCCTGGTTCAATAACTCTTTGACTCCATTTAGATTTCCAATCTCTGTTACTTTCAGCCTTGACTATGTTCAATAATCTCCATTTCTCTATGAAGAAGAGATTTCCAGAGATTGAAAGCCCTCTGAGAAAGTAAAATCCTCTTCATGTCTGTGCTGATCAGGAACTGCCTCACTGTAAAAGGGTAGTCCCCAGTTCTAGATTCTTCTTTCACAATATTGTTGTCTTGCAAATAAAATACTGAGTCACCATTTTGTATCTATTTATCAACTTGACCACAAGTAGTTTGTCCTTTTTTTCTTGTTCCAGTCACTTCTGAAAGGGGATCCAGAAGAGAAACCACAGTTTGAAAAATTTCAAGCTAAAATAAATGGGGGACAACTGGAGGTTGCAAATCCTTTTTCCCAGCTTGTTCTGAGCGCGAGAAAATCGAAACGTCACATCATGGATGACCACAGTGAAATGACTTTCCAGTGGTCCTGTGGTATGTAACTGAAAAATCTGAAGTTTAGCAATGTTCCTTTGTTAAAAACTTTGCAATTCCATTTTTTTGAAACAAATCCTAATTAATTTTGGTTCAAAGACAATGGCATTATAGTAATCACAACCTAACTTGGTTAAAAATCACACAACAGATTTATTTGGAAGCAGTAACTTTCGGAGCGCTGCTTCTTCATCAGCTGGTTGTAGAGTGTAAGATTGTAAGACACAAAATATATAGCAAAAGTTTACAGTGTGATGTAACTGAAATTATATATTGAAAAAGACCTGGATTGTTTGTTAAGTCTCTCATCTTTTAGAATCACCATGTTGGTTTCAGTTCTTTCATATGTAAATTGCAAAACTTTTTTAAAAGTTACATTCTCAACACCACTGCCAGTGATCACGTCATTCTGGCGGCCCATTTCTAGCCTACGGTCATTCTTGTCTGAGCCTACGGCCATACTAGTCTGAAAACGCCCGATCTTGTCTGATCTTGGAAGCTAAGCAGACACAGGCCTGGTTAGTACTTAGATGGGAGACCCCCTAGGGATACCAGGTGCAGTAGGCTTTGTGGGTGGCACAGTGGTTAGCACTGCTGTTTCACAGCGCCAGAGACCTGGGTTGAATTCCCACCTCAGGCGACTGTGTGGAGTTTGCACATTCTCCCCGTGTCTGTATGGGTTTCCTTCGGGTGCTCCGGTTTCCTCCCACAGTCCAAAAATGTGCAGGTTAGGTGAATTGGCCATGCTAAATTGCCCGTAGTTTTAAGGGCAGGGGTAAATGTAGAGGAATGGGTCTGGGTGGGTTGCGCTTCGGCGGGTCGGTGTGGACTTGTTGGGCTGAAGGGCCTGTTTCCACACTGTAACTAATCTAATCTAAGTAAATTTTAACAATTGGTGTCATGTCGGCCAGATAATACATTTAAGGGTGTGAGCAGCACTGTGTGAGACGGTCTGTGCCATAATGGTCACACTGATTCTAATCTAAAAAAAGGATTTACAGAATCTAACATGGATTCAGGTAGTTTTTGAGCAAGGTAAAATGTAGTTCTACAAGAACAAATTCACCCCACAAACTTATATGTGTATGTGGCATAGACAGTCTCACACAGGGCAGCACACACCTTAACTGCATTATCTGGACCAACATGACAAACAATCTCGCACAGGGCAGCATGCACCTTAAATGCATTATCTCGGCCGTCATGACACCAATTGTTAAAGTTCACTTGAGAATGTAACTTCTAAAAAAGTTTTGCAATTTACATATAAAAGTGTTGAAACCAACATGGTCATTCTAAAAGGTGAGAGACTTAACAAACAATCCAGGTCTTTTTCAATATATAATTTCAGTTACATCACACCGTAAACTTTTGCTATAAAGTCTGTATCTTACGGTCTTATACTCCACAACCACCTGATGATGGAGCAGTGCTCCGAAAGCTAATGCTTCCAAATAAACCTGTGGGATTATAACCTGGTGTTGTGTGATTTTTAACTTTATCCACCCCAGTCCAATTTGATTTGTGCAAATGTACTAACTTGCATTGACTTATTCCAATTAAATTTGTCACCATGCCTTTTTG
This sequence comes from Chiloscyllium plagiosum, assembly GCF_037043375.1. NCBI lineage: Eukaryota > Metazoa > Chordata > Chondrichthyes > Orectolobiformes > Hemiscylliidae > Chiloscyllium > Chiloscyllium plagiosum. The sequence goes on along the minus strand of NW_028270155.1, from coordinate 26,192,859 downwards.
GATTAAACAGTGCTCCAGATGTGACCTGACCATAACTCTACATAACAAGAGGATTGTTACCTTCAGCTTTAATGATTGCCCTTGAGTGGCTTGATGTTCCAACAATTTATCAAACTGTTGACTACCCAAACTATTAAATTTAGATTAGATTAGATTAGATTACGTTACAGTGTGGAAACAGGCCCTTCGGCCCAACAAGTCCACACCGACCCGCCGAAGCGTAACCCACCCATACCCCTACATTTACCCCTTACCTAACACTACGGGCAATTTAGCATGGCCAATTCACCTGACATGCACATCTTTGGACTGTGGGAGGAAACCGGAGCACCCGGAGGAAACCCACGCAGACACAGGGAGAACGTGCAAACTCCACACAGTCAGTCGCCTGAGACGGGAATTGAACCCGGGTCTCTGGCGCTGCGAGGCAGCAGTGCTAACCACTGTGCCACCCACAAAGCCTACTGCACCTGGTATCTTTTATCTGATGCATTTATGTTAATTAATAATCAGTATCAGTCATTTTAATAATGTAATTCCTCAGCTTGTTCTGTATCCTGAAGTGCCTTAGAATTAACTTCCATCATATCTTTAGTAATGTCAGAGAAATTGTATTAGTACCGTTGACATCATTTCTCAGCACATACAAATTACTGCAGTCAATTGGGCAATTCTCTTTGGAAATTCATGTTATCTGCTTCACATTTACTTAAAATGCATTGATGAACTAGTCTGACGGCTTTCCCAAACGTTCTGACTCCCTGAAGAATATTCCATTCTAACACCATATTAGTTATCAGTGCCAGTTTAATGTCATCCATGAACTTGGAGGCAAACTTACCTTTATTCATTTTTGGGTAATTTTGTAAAATGTTGAAGAGTCTTAATCAAAGCTATTGTACCCCACTTACCACGCTGTTCATCCAGAGCACATCCTGTTTGCAAGTCCCTCTGTATCTCAAACATGACTCAATAAATCACAACTTGTTCCCAGCCATACATCCAGACAGAAGTGTATTTTCTACAAGCCACCAAGCAAGTTTACTAAATTATTAGATTTTCTTTTTTAACTTTATCCACATATTTTCTTAATAAATTAAAACATTTCTGTTTGATTGCTCTGACAACTAACATTTTGTAAACAAAAGCAGAAATAGCTGGAGAAAGTCAGTAGGTGTGGCAGCATAGAACATAGAACATAGAACAATACAGAACAGGCCCTTCAGCCCACGATGTTGTGCTGAACATTTGTCCTAGCAATCTATTAGACTGTCTACTCTATCAGCATCAGTAGAGAGAAAGCTGAATTAGCTCTTCTTCCAGTGACTGATAAGAACTGACTTAAGCTAGGAAAAAGTAATATTTATGCTGAAGACAAGGGTTGCGGTTGGAAAAGGAATGAGTAGATAGGCAGAAATGGAATCCAGAGAGACAGAATGACAGTTAGGAAGACAAGGAGAAGGATTATAGTAAGCTCAAGAGAAAGGAAAGCTAATAATGGGGACCAAAAGTAGGCGAAAATGGGTAAACTGTGCTGAAAGCAGTCCAGGTCATGACAGGGCCTGGGGTATGGAGTTGGGTAAAGGACATGAAACAAGGTGTTCAGGCTCTAAAATTGTTGATCATGATATTAAGTCCTGAAGGCTTTGCAGAACCTACTTACTGTTTGCAAAAACGACCCTCAGTTTCCAATTTTCTGCCACTTCAACCCACCACCGAGTTCCCTATCTAACATCTCTGTCTTGGGCTCGCTGCAATATTCCAGTGAGGCTCAGCTCAAGCTGCGAGAACAGCATCTCACTTCAAACTTGGGACTCTATAGCCTTCAGGACTCAATATTGAACTCAATCAGTTTAGAACCTGAACACCTTTTTCCATGTCCTTTATCTATGCTCACACAGGCCTTGTCATGACATGGGCTGCTTTCAGCTCAGCCAACCTATTTTCCCCACTCATAGTCCTCAATATCTGCTTTCCTTTTTCTTAAGCATACTACCAACCATCCCATTGTCTTCCTAACTGTCATTCGCTCTCACTGGGCTCTATCTCTGCCTATTCTCTTGCTCCTCCTCCCTTCATCAAACCTTTCTCCCAGCATCATTGCCTTCAATACAAATACCACCATTTCCTCGGAACAATCAGTTCTGAAGAAGAGTCAGTGGACTTGAAACATCAACTCTGCTTTCTCTCCACTGCCAGATGTAAAATAAGAAATATGCATTTCTTCACACTTCACTGAGTTTCAGTGCTGCTTGATTAAAATGGTAGTTGTAATGCTGCCAGTTTTTCTATATTAAACATGGGTTATCTAGGGGGGTTTGTGAGGTGATCGCAATAGACATTTTAGGGTAGTAGTGCCTATTTTCAAAAACAGTTTTAGACTAAAATCTCAAATGTTAACGTCAAATTATGAAAGTTACATTTTGATGGTCCATTTTTACTCTCGCAACACCAGTTATTAACTGAAAGAAAAACCGAAAGAACTGCTGATGTTGTAAATCAGAAACAAAAACAGAAATTGCTGGAAAAGCTCAGCAGGTCTGTCACATCTGTGGAGAGAAATCACATTTCGGGTCCAGTGACCCTTCTTCAGAGCTGCATTAACTGAAAGAAGTTTGCCACAAGATTTTATGTTCTTAAACAAAAAGAAACCATATCACACATAGCTCATCAAGCAAAACTAATTTAACACTAGTTTGTTAAGACTTGGAGTATAAAACCATTTCCTCTTTCACTTCCTAATTCTACCCTTATAAATTATGAGATCTTGAGGGTTCATTCAGTTTGTCTCCAGAGATGAAATCAAGTATGCATAATTCTCCAGCTTTCATTTTGATTACTCTGCACTGTTGCAGCCACTCGCTAAAGTGCATGGCTTCATGGGGATCCTTCCATTAGTTTTTGTCTAAGAGACCCATCAACCTTCCTTCAAAAATCTCACGACTATGGAATTGGCAAACTAAGTTTGGAACTCGCTGTGTTCGTGCATACAGATTTAAAAGTATGAACGCTCGTTCTCCAATGACTTAATTCTCTTTGGTCTGGACTTACACTTTGAGGATTACTGTAGAATTTTCCCCTAGCTTCAAGTTAGGCAAATCTTCCAGCATATTTACCCCTCATAAACTCTGTCACCAAACAGTGTCCGGGTTCCTTCCCTTTCTTCTGCAATAAATAATAAGTCAGTACTTTTCTGTTTAATGTGCATCTGGCTACAATTTATCTATTTTTCTCCCTCAACTCTTATCAAGCCACAAACTGAACAAAATCAAAGCTGCAACTGTCTATGATAATCAATAAGAAATCTTGAAAAGTGATTCCAACAATGGTGGTGCCATGGCATCTGCACACTACCATTGGCTCTCACTCTGAGTTAGCCAGGCTGTCCCACTATACAGTGGAATGTCCTACTGAAGTGATCAATGAGTTGTTTTAAGCCTAAGTGAAATGGACCAGGACAACTGGACAATTCAGGACAACTCCGTTTCCATCAGCAGTACCAGTGAAAATCTATTTTCCTGTTGAAGGGAAATAATGATGTAGTGACAGAAGAATCTCTGGTTTCCCTTCTCGGACTCTACTCTTGCCTTCTCTTCTATTCTTCCCCTCCCTCTCTACTGTCCTCTCCATAGTTCAAAGGCTCCATATCCCCCAAACCTTCTTGACCTGCAAAGTGCCTCTGGTCTTGCCTTTCCATGTGCAACACCAAGGACCAAGCAGAAAGAATCTTGGAGCAAAACCTTAACACCTTGGGTTATAAATTTTTATGCTAGGGTACATTAACTCCACTACTCAAGTGTAGTACAATTTTAGCTTTAGGCTGTTAAACTTGTAATTTAGGAGTTAAGGTGGGCTGATACACTTTGTAAGTTGTATAATCTGTGAGATAAAATAGTGATGGTTACAATGAGTGTCTCTGTCTCCCCTCAGGATGTCGTGCATATTTAAGCTGATTTTACGGTTAGCATTAATACCTTTTCATGACAAAAACAACTTGCAACTGATTCACGTATTAAAAGGTCTGAATTATCAGACTGTGAACCGAACAACAGATGTGATTTTCCTATCTATATTATAAATTAAACATGAAATTGTATTTCATTATTTTTCTGCATGTTATCTCTCTTTATCTTGTGAAGGTGTATGCTGGCCATTATGGGATATTTGTGTGCAGAATAACCAAATTATTACAGCTCACCAGGACCTGACCATCCATCCATCTTGCCTGCCTCCACCGAATTCTTTCATTTCAATCAAGCTAACTGTAAGTAAACCTGACACAACGAACAGTACAGCAGAGAAATGTCTGATCTTCACCAAGAAGAGCAAAAAGGGGATGAATATCAGGTAGGGGATTGAATTGAATTGTTTGGATTGAAGATTGCTGTTTGTAGCATGGTTAGTGAGCTCAGTCATTTTTTCATGCATAGTCTGTAATTCATTCTCTATAATAATGTTGCATGCCTGTAGACTTTGTATAAATATGTGTCCAGTTTAATTATAGTCCTCAGCATTGATTGCAAGTGTATTGTCAATTTGTAATAGTTTAAAGGATAATGTTACCTGACAGATTTGTGTTTCTTACCTTTTAACAGTCTCCCAACCTTGGTAATGGTACAAAGTCCAGGTTCCTACTGGATTGCCATCATTTAGGATGTGTATCCTGAATCAAATGAGATTAGAGGCTCCCAATTCTGGACTGCTTTCAGTAATCCTCTCCATGCTAACCAGCAATACCAGTTTAGAGTTGAATTCACACTGAACTACTATGAACATCCTTGTTTCCCATGGAAATTATCAGAGGGTCTTTTGGCCAAAAAGCATTTTCTTTATAATTGGTTATTGGAAAGATGACAATAATATGAGCAAAGAAATAAGCAATAACGTTAAGATAATCTAAGTAGAATGGATATAATGACAGCAGTCCCCAGGTTGTGACATTTTAGAATACAATGATTGCTGAATTTTCAAATAAAATAATTTTGTCCTTTCATATGATAAAGGTGTATCAGAAGATGATGCCAGCATACAAAATACTAGGGATGAGTTTGCAATCAGCTTTCAATTTGGACATTTACCACACAAAATTAGCATAATCTTGAAGTCTACTCAGAATTGACAACAAGGGAGAGATGACTCAAGGAAATAAACATATTGTTGTCTGCCAACTCTGACATTGATTTTTTTCTCCATCACACTCAGAGATCTCTCCATTACCATTGTGTAACTATCAGAGTGGTTCTCATTGTTTGCAAGAGATTATGAAACATTTCCAATATCTCACACTATTCTTGACTCCAAAATATTTCAAACCTCAATGAAAATGTAAAAGAATATCATATTTCAAGTCAGATTTGTTCCTGCTTACAGTCTCATGTTATCATTAAACATTCAAACCAATTTTTGCCAGTAATTGTAAAACGATGCATTCAGTGAAACAAAGTGCTAAAATGTTTCTTAAGAGATGTACATTATATTACTTTTAAAGAACAGATTTTAGCAAATAGCAGAGTGTCTAAATTAGGGCTTTACCTCACAGCAGATCAGTTCATACTCAAGAGGCATGTTCATTATCATTGCAGTCAATGAAAGTATTGGGTAAAAATGTTGGTTAATGCAACAAGATCTGTGAGTCATTGGGAGTGATTTAGTTCAAGAAAAACTCTTTGGGTGACTCCAGTAGATGCAAAAAAGTGTATACCAGAGCTTAAGCAATGAGAATTTGCCTGTAACCTATTAACAATGGGATCTAAGTTATCTGAGTTTGTTTTCTAATTTATTAGTAAGCAACAGTATTTGATATCCTCAAAATATAACAAGCATTTTAGGTTATATAATGCTTCAATATAATGAAATGTCTCAAAGTGCTTCACATGAGCATTCTAAAACAAAATATAACATTGAGATACATAAAAGGATATTTACATCGTATTTTCTTTTAGATTGTTCCAGTGAAAAGTAAATACTTTCTGGGAACTTTAGTTGTCTAACCTAGGGGTGCCCAGCCTATAGATTGTGGGCTACATAGGGCCAACGAGAGCATGACAATACAGCATGCCAAATCAAGGGCAGGCTGATGTTGGAGCTGCTGCCTCCTGAATCAGCAAGAAGGCAGAATCAGGGATTGAAACCATGTTAGGCCCAGAGACAGGAGCATCCCACCCCTAGGCTATTGAAAGGTTTGCCTTGGGTGCCATCTTGGTGCCACGGGACATATTTGGAAATCATCACAAGTGCTGCAACTGTTGGCTGTGTCAGGACTCTGTGGTCGCCACAGATTAATATATTCTTTTCCTAAGAATACAGCCATGTTAATGCAGAATTTCAGAAAATAAATATTGTGGACAGGATGCAATTAAAAAGAGCCAATAGTTTGTGAAATCTGGAGTTATTTTTGTTTCTCAAAGTAATATCTAATAAGGTAGGGTTGTATGAAAAGATACCCAGTGAGCTCTGAAAACATTGTTTCATCATTTTTCAGACCACCTCAGACAGCTCACTAACTCGACAAGTATAATATTTTTAATCAGGCAGATGTTTTCTGATTTCTTATCTTCCATAAACACGCATTGTTAGACTCTATAAATCCTCTAAAAATCAAAATATTTTAAAGGGATGGTTATGAACATTGTGAAAATTGAAATCTAATAATACATAAAATGTAAATAAACCTAACTTTCAATTATTGTAATTTGAAAACTGATGAATGTCTTTACAGATTTCATAATAGTATGAAAGTTTTCAAAATATATCTTGAATTGTGCCCATATAAAGTTATGCTTTGGCCTCCATGGCCCATCAATGCAAAAAGGTTGGGCACCACTGGTCTAATCACAACAGTTATAACTTGAAGATGAACCTGACTTATCAACTGCTATATTTTAGATGTGAGAACAACTGCAGTCCAGTTGATATTTCAAAAAATGTTACGTTGACTGTTGATTGTCAAGATTGCAAGAACCCAGTTAAATATAATTGGTATAGAGTGAATCCTTCAAAACACCAGGTAAAGAGAAAAAAACTAATAATTAAAACTTTAGAGCAAATAGAGCACTTTTAAATATTACAATTAATCTTACCTTACTTTTGATAATGTAATAATATGCATACTTTTTACTTCAGATCAACCTTCCTCCTGCCTGTAATGTCAAACAGCAAAATATTCCTCGACAATCATTGACATTAATGAGGGAAAACACAGCTGTTCTTGTCTTGGGAAAGGAAGATCTGGTTAATTTTGCTCCTGTATTAAAAGTGAGAGCAGTCGGTAGGTCACAAATGTCTCCTTAGCAATCAAATTTGCTTTTGAAAAATGTTGAAGTGATTGACTATTCGATGTTGGAAAAAGTTCAAATATAAATCAGCCAAAAGGCTGCAATATTTGGTGGTATAAGTAGACATATAATCCACACTGTGTATATGGGTTTGATATATCCAATTGTATATTAGTCACATTAGTATTAGTACATGATTAGTAATTAATAAAATTCCAGGTATCTGTCTCAGTAAGAGACATCCTGTGGTATGTGTTACATGGGCTAATATAGGGAAAAATCAGATCATATCAAGTTGTGTCTTACATGAGATTCAAAGCTGTCACATACAAAGACTGTATTGACCAGCTGTGGCATGAAGCTCATCTCTTCAGAGATAAAGTTAATCTTCCAACTTTTCCTTTCATGCTCATATGGTGCAGTTTGATTTCAGTAGCCAAAAAAACAAAAGTAAAAGTCAGGCTTGCTGACTTATATCTGTTTATTAAACTCATGCCTATACCTAAGGTTTCTTTGCCCTTCATTTGTTTTGCCACTTTTTGATGCACCAGCCTTATAACTTTAATAAAAACTGTTGATGGGTTGTCTCCAAAAGGTTTGCTGAGTATTTGTCTACCTGTGGGTGACTCTTGCCTAATTGTACCCAGAACATTAAATTTCACTGACATGCATTTTGTTTCTTTCCTTCTCTTTAACCGCAAATGATTATTAGCTGAATTTAAAGATCTCTTGCATTTCTTAAACCTTTTTTCTCATCCATCCATTTAGTATTATAGACAGAAAGAAAAGTGAAGAGTCTCAAAATGGACATTGTTTTCCTGATTTTATAGTGTTCTTCTCCTGAGGTACATTACCTGATGATCCCATTTGCTGAACATCACAGGGAAAACCTGGAATTGCTATGGTGTACAATATGGAGCATGTTCACTGACATTCTGCAGGCTGGCCAACTATGGTTGGTCAAATGTTGTCTGGGATCCAAACGTGAAACAAGTCCACCTGAGTTTGGTCAATTGCTTAACTTTTCTAGGTTTGGTTCCTGATTTGTCTGCTTACGTGTTGTTCGAAGGTGAAAGTCATTCAAGGAAAATGAATGTTGATGGACAATAGACAATAGGTGCAGGAGTAGGCCATTCTGCCCTTCGAGCCTGCACCACCATTCAATATGATCATGGCTGATGATCCTTAATTAGTATTCTGTTCCTGCCCTATCTCCATAACCCTTCATTCCACAATCCTTGAGAGCCCTATCCAACTCTTTCTTAAATGAATCCAGAGACTGGACCTCCACTGCCCTCTGAGGCAGAGCATTCCACACAGCCACCACCCTCTGGGTGAAGGAGTTTCTCCTCATCTCTGTCCTAAATGGTCTACCCCGTATTTTTAAGCTGTGTCCTCTGGTTCGGCACTCACCCATCAGCGGAAACATGTTTCCTGCCTCCAGAGTGTCCAATCCTTTAATAATCTTTTATGTCTCAATCAGATCCCCTCTCAGTCTCAAGGGTATACAATCCCAGTCGCTCCAGTCTTTCAGTGTAAGATAATCCCGCCATTCCAGGAATTGACCTCATGAACCTACGCTGCACTCCCTCAATAGCCAGAATGTCTTTCCTCAAATTTGGAGACCAGAACTGCACATAGTACTCCAGGTGTGGTCTCATCAGGGCCCTGTACAGCTGCAGAAGAACTTCTTTGCTTCTATACTCAATCCCTCTTGTTATGAAGGCCAGCATGTTATTAGCCTTCTTTACTACCTGCTGTACCTGCATGCTTACCTTCATTGACTGGTGTACACGAACACCCAGATCTCTCTGTACTGCCCCTTTACCTAAATTGATTCCATTTAGGTAGTAATCTGCCTTCCTGTTCTTGCCACCAAAGTGGATAACCATACATTTGTCCACATTAAACTGCATCTGCCATGCATCTGACCACTCACCTAACCTGTCCAGGCCACCCTGTAATCTCCTAACATCCTCATCACATTTCACCCTGCCACCTAGCTTAGTATCATCAGCAAATTTGCTAATGTTATTACTAATACCATCTTCTATATCATTAACATATATTGTAAAAAGCTGCGGACCCAGTATTGATCCCTGCGGGATCAGTTGGAGCTTACAAGTACTTTGTTAACATTGTTAGAACTACAGTAGGAGTGAAATAAAATTGTCTATTTATTCCATGTATGTTTTACTTTTAGGGATGAGTGAGAATGGTGAATATAAATACAAAGATTACATTGTTAGTATTATGCCTCAACTACCAGTGCCATCCTGTAATGTTTTTCCGAGAGAAGGATCAACAGTCACAACAAAATTCAGTGCAAAATGCACCATCACCTGCAGTTCTGAATCATCCTGCAATTCTTCAGACCTTACTTACTGTTTCTTTGTAAAACCAGGTAATAACTTATTTGGATCAAGAATATTGTTGCTTTAAGGCATGAGTTTAGGTTTCTTTAGGTTTCTTTGGACTGAAAATTGGAATTCCAAGACCTCTGGTTTCAAAAGTATTGTTGTGAGAAAAGACACACTCTCAACCTTTTTATAGCACTCCGAAGATTGTAAGAGTGATACAATTAACATTTACCATGATTAATTCATCCAATGAAAGAGGGATAATACCATCATCCTCTGCAGTGCTACCTATTTTTTCTTTTCATTTATGCAATGATGGACAATGTGATGAGACATTGAATAAGTCAGGGGAATCTTTGCTCAGAAAGAAACAATTGCAGCTTAACAAAAAAAAGCAAAAAACAAACTGGAAAAGTATTGAAAAAACAGATCAAATACATTAACACCTGTCAAGAGAAAATATTGATGATGCCCAGGGTATAGACCAAAGGTTCACATCTCAAATATTGATCTCTGATTTTCTTTCAATATGCTGAAGGACCTTCTTTGTATTTTCAGAAATTCCTGTTTCTCTTTACAATTAAAATAACAAGTTAAAAAAAAAGCCCATTAACATGCTCATGCCAGTTTTAATGAAACAATGGGACAAAGTAGGAGATATAGTAATGATAATTTAATAATTGTACATTTGCTAACATTTCTTCCATATCTCTAAGTATTGACCTTTCCTTTTATACTATTGACCGTTTGGTTAATTTAGTTTATTTCTGTAATATCTGGAACATATAGAACTTGGAAAATCAATGGACACCTGGCTGTATGATTGACAGTGACAATAATCACCTTTAATTAAAAGGATTTCAGATGCTACTTTATACATTCCTTGTTTGCTTCTTTTCTTAAGACATTGGCCCCAGCATTGAAAATAACTTGGGTGGGAATGGGAAATTCAAATGCAAAAATCTCCCACAGGTCCCATTGATTTTAAAAGTCAGACCTGTCTTAAAGTTTTCAATAGGTTTCCCACCTAACAGCCTGCTTGGCTGTCAGATACAAAGCTGAATAACAAATTGGAGGTAAGTTAGGCTTCCATTCTTTGCTGGCAAAAGAAATTGAACACTGAGTTAGTAGGAGGATTCAGACCATTCAAGGGGCTAGGGAGATTGGGCCATTGCTGAGATGAGAGTTGGCTGATTGTGGAGATCCCATAGCTGTGGATAAAAATTAAGGTTTGCTGGGCTGTAAGGAAGGACTGTTGCAATGTTGGGCAAACATTACTACCTAGACATCTGGACATTCTCACTTTCTGTTCCTGACACTTGGGAAACCTGTCTACAGTAATTATTGAAGATGGACAATGTATCAGATGGAGGCATGAGGCCTCCCTTAAATGATTTAAGGGTCAGCCTACTTCCTGACAGAGGCTGTCGGTTTACCTTCACCACCCTTTCAACCAAACCTGACTCAGCTCTGTTAAAGCTGAAAATGAGTGAATTGGAAGCAAGCTGAAGTTGAGTTGACCATAGTTTATTTTGAAACCAACCTCCACCCACTCAGGATGTTAACATTTTTCCCCTGAAATTAGAAAAGCAAAATGATTATTTAGCTATAGCAATTAAGCAGACAACGCCATCAAATATAAATGCTGAATTGTGGAAACTATGCTGATATATTAATATATTTAAATTTCATGTATATGGCATTGATAGAAAATGATTTTAGCAGTAATGCTTGTAATAAGAGCATCATGACCGGCAATAATGTAAAGGACATAGAAGTGGTATTTCTACAGTTGGATAATAATATTGTCCGAATTTAAGTTTACGTTTTAACTGGGGATTTACTTCATTTGTGGGTTATCTGGACAAGAATTGACTTTATTGTAGATTGTATTTCCTGAAGAAGGGCTTATGCCCAAAACGTCGATTCTCCTGCTCCTCGGATGCTGCCTGGCCTGCTGTGTTTTTCCAGCACCACATTTTTCAACTTTATTGTAGATTGGTAAACTTTTAAGTGAAGTGGCCATTTGACCCATTCTAACTGTGCCCACTCCCCCGTAGCTCCATTATTTTCTCCCCTCAAATATTTATCTAATTTCCATTTGAAAGCTACTCTTGAATCTACTTCCTCTATTCATTCAGGCAGAGAACTTCAAATCATGATGTGCTGATGTCTTTTCAGATATTCCTTTACACTGTGGATCACAGCCAATATTGCCACCTACTTACCTACCACTGGGAGACTCAAAGAATGATAACCAGTTGAATATCACAATAACTGTCAGAAACAGTGCGGGCTCCATTACAAGTGTTATTACTACAGTGGTGGTAAGTTGTTGGGATGTTATCAATTAGATCAATTTTTCACTCTGTGTGGGATCGCAGTCAAATCATGAATTTTAATATGAACTCACCATTCAAATCTTTCTTTTCAGTCGTTTTTGAATTGAAATCGTTGATGATTAATCTTCAGGATTAGTTGCTAATTAACCTGCCTTTGAGAGAGTCTAATGAGGAGACTTGGGTGCTTGACAATTATTACTTTCATTACCATTATTTTAGTCTGAGAATGCTAAGTGGCCTGCATAGAGTGGAAGTGGAGACTGTTTCCACTGGTAGGAAAGACTAGGACACAAGGGCACAGCCTCAGAGTGAAGGGGCAACCCTTTAGAACTGAATTGAGGAGGAATTTCTTCAGTCAGAGGGTAATGAATCTGTGGAACTCATTGCCACAGAAGGCTGTGGAGGCCAAGTCTTTGAGTGCATTTAAGACAGCAATAGACAGGTTCTTTATTAGTAAGAGGATCAAAGGTTATGGGGAGAAGTCAGGAGAATGAGATTAAGAATCACATCAGTCATGGTTGAATGTAAACTCATTGGGCCAAATGGCTTATTTCTGCTCCTATGTCTTATAATCTTATGTAGGGGAATGAGTCTGGGTGGGTTACTCTTTGGAGGGTCGGTGTGGACTTGTTGGGCCGAAGGGCCTGTTTCCACACTGTAGGGAATCTAATCTAATCTAATCTATTTGGGATCTTGACTGAGGAAATCATTGTAGCTTTACCATCAGGTCAGCAAAATGAGTAGAGGAACTGGACTAGAAGAGGCTCAGACATTTTAGCGTTTTTTTTAACTAATGTCTGGATCCCACATCATGGTTTTATGCCGGATGCCACTTCCTGCTAGTTTTGGATGAGAAACTAACTCCAGGGTGTCCCAATAAGGTCTTGGATTCACTTGCCTGGGTTTCATCCTGCCAAGGTTTTGCTAAGTTTACCTTTGCCCTTTCAAATTATAGGCCACACCTGGAGTACTGCTTGCAGTTTTAGTCTCGTTACTTGAGAAAGGATTAGATTAGATTAGATTATTTACAGTGTGGAAACAGGCCCTTCGGCCCAACAAGTCCACACCGACCCTGCGAAGAGCAACCCACCCAGATCCATTCCCCTACATTTAGCCCTTCACCTAACACTACGGACAATTTAGCATGGCCAATTCACCTAACCTGCACATTTTTGGACTGTGGGAGGAAACCGGAGCACCCAGAGGAATCCCACGCAGACATGGGGAGAATGTACAAACTCCACGCAGACAGTTGCCTGAGGCAGGAATTGAACCCGGGTCTCTGGCGCTCTGAGGCAGCAGTGCTAACCACTGTGCCACCGTGCCGCCCACTGGCACCAGACGGGGTGCAGAGGAGGTTCACTAGGTTGATTCCAGAGTTGAGGGAGTTGGCTTATGAGTTGGCTTACTGAGTAGACTGGGATTACATTCATTGGCATTTAGAATGAGGGGGGATCTTATAGAAACAAATAAAATTATGAAGAAAATAAATAAGATAGAAGTAGAGAGGATGTTTCCACTAGAGGGTGAAAATTGGACAAGAGGGCATAGCCTCAAAATTAGAGGGAGCAGATTTTGGAGTGAATTGAGGAGGAACTTCTTCACCCAGAGGGTTGTGAATCGAAGGAATTCCCTGCCCAGTGAAGTAGTTGAGGCTTCCTCGACAAATGCTTTCAAAGCTAAGATAGATAATTTTTTGAACAGTAAAGCAATTAAGGGTTACTGTGAGAGGGTTGATAAGTAGAGCTAGGCCACAAAAGGATCAGCCATGATCTTACTGAATGGTGGAGCAGGCTCGAAGGGCCACATGGTCTACTCCTGCTCCTAGTTCTTATGATCTAATGTATAGGATGCATTTATTCATCGCCCTCCTGTATCTATTCATCTGTCTCCTGAATGTATTCATTTTTCTCCTGCATCTGGCTGTGGTATCTTACATAAGGAAGCAGCCTTTCCTCTTTGTTGGCCACACAAAACCTCCATAGTATGCATGTAATATTTTTGATTTAGAGGGAAAATTGACTTAGAAAATATGGCTTCATTTATCCTCATGGCAATGTTGCACACAATAACCTTATATTTATGTGGAAATACTAATGAGCTATTCTTTATTTCAAATCCCTTTTATTTTAGGAGTAAATGGGCTGTTTACAATTCTATACGCACAAAACTATTCTGGGACTTTGGGAGACTCAGAGTCAATTCAGAGATGATTAGCCATTGTCTCCAAGCATGTATGCTTCACACTTTTTCTCAGCAAAACAATCTAAATCATCCTTTGACTCTAACAATGAAATCATTCAGGTTTTCTCTAACTACAAAAGATATTATTTATTTTTCCTCAATTTAAAACTACCAGACTCAAAATATGGGTAAAGTCACCATGATTGTACCAGACTAAAGGGCTGCTCTCTTGTCAGAGACAAAGAGAGAGATGACCGGTGGTGGTTTAATCTGAAGGTCACCATACCTCAGGCAAGGGGAAAGGTTGAGAAAAACAATCAGCAAGTGCAAGAATAGAACTCATGCTGTTGTCATCACTCTGCATTGCAAACCAGCCATCCAACTAATTCATACCTTACCCAAAATAACTGATAAATATTCTAATCACATCATTATAGATTAATGAGGATTAAACATACTAAATGTAATATGGTTGAGGAATAGCTATGTTTAGAAATTAGGGTTAGCACGTGATAAATGGTTTTTGAAAGTATTTGGGCTATGTTGTTAATCCAAGCTTTATCCCATCTGCAGTTGTAATTTCTCCAAATCCAGCATTTTGTAAAAATTAAATTCAAAATCTCACACTACCCTAGTGGGATTTGAATTTTTATTCAGTCGCTGGTAATAAATCTGGTTAATCCTTTCACACTACTTATTCTAACTTGTAAATAATATTGTATGTGGACAATAGATTGGGGTCACAGAAGAATCATGTGTTTAGAAAGAGACATGTTGTTCGATTTATTTTTTTCCCCATTCTAACCGCAGGTTCGTAAGTTCTCAAACACTGGTCATGCCAAGGACCTGGCAACACTCTTTTCAGAAAATTTAGAAGATATATCAAATTCAACAACCAACAGTTCTTTACTAATCCAGCTGTTTGAGTCTGTCTCTTCTGAGCTAAATCAAGACGCCGGTGCAGGAATCATGGGCAAACTGGCACTAGAAGACAAAAAACAGGTGACAATTTTTCTTAAAAGTGGTGATTGTACAAATGAATAAAGCACTGACAACTACTACCTTTAGTTCTGAATGGGAGCTCAAGTTCATAATAGCCAAATCCACCAATTTAAAGATTGAATTAAAAAGTTTGAAGTGCTGGAATTGTGACAGCCATTTATTTTGATCATATAATATCAATAACATATGAAAATTAGACTTGAATGTATCATATATTCATGGTGTTTTAATGTTCGCTTCATTTATGATGCATAGACTCCCTAACTAATGTCTGGTTGTCAATTATTGTAAAGATGTTTCCTACGGTTGTAGGAGGTACAACTGTTTTCACTCACCAGGGAGTAAAAGAGAAATCAACTAGGAGAAAGTGAGGACTGCAGATGCTGGAGATCAGAGCTGAAAATGTGTTGCTGGAAGAGCGCAGCATTTCCAACGCCCCTCCCCCAAGTCCCTCCTCCCTACCTTTTATCTTAGCCTGCTTGGCACACTTTCCTCATTCCTGAAGAAGGGCTCATGCCCGAAACATCGATTCTCCTGCTCCTTGGATGCTGCCTGACCTGCTGCGCTTTTCCAGCAACACATTTTCAGTAAAAGAGAAATGGTAACATCTTAAAGCTGCTGGAGTTCAACTCTAATCTGTGTCACTTGAATTAACTCAGTTCGATGGATCTTGGTTAAGTGAGAACAGATGTCCATTCAAATTTGATTTGCTCATAAGCAGAAATATATTTTCAGAGCATTTTGAGCAACAGATGAAGCTGGCCATTTCATGCAGTAGTAATACAAACAGTATTTTCCACTAGCAGAAGGCTGCAGTCAAAAACACATTGTGCCTGCCACACAAATGAAAAGTGTGGTGTGTGAATTTCACTGCTGGTGTGATGCATGGTACATTGTCCATACATCCTAATGTCAAATTTTACTAGCAAGGTTCTTGTTTGAACAGGAAGAACCTTGCTAGTAATTGGCCAGATGCACATACATCTCTTTCATACTGAATCTTGCCTCATTGATATGCAGTTTCCTATTCTCCCACCTGCCAGAAAAATACAGCACCAATTCACAACATGGAAATCAGAGTGGGTTCCAGTTTGGAAGAGTGGATCCCTGGGCAGCATGGTGGCTCAGTGGTTAGCACTGCTGCCTCACAGCACCAGGGACCCGAATTCAATTCTGGCCTCAGGTGACTGTCTGTATGGAATTTGCATGTTCTCCCTATGTCTGCGTGGGTTTCCTTTGGGTACTCTCGCTTCCTACCACAGTCTAAAGATGTGCAGGTTTGGTGTACCGGCTATGGGAAATGCAAGGTTACAGGGCTAGGGTAGGGAGGTGGGTCAAGGTGGGATGTTCTTTGCAGGATCAGTGTGGACTTGATGGGCTGAAAAGCCTGTGTCCACACTGTAGGGATTCTGTGATTTTATCAGTAGGTTCCTGGTGGCTTCAGCTTGGAGGAGAGGGATTCTGGTGGCTCCAGCTCAGAGAAGTATGTTCCCTGATGGCTTGGAGAAGTCTCCACTTTGGCCAATAGTCCCCAATTACTCAGGGTATGTCCTGTTGGCAGTGAGTGCCTTCACGTCCCCATCCAAGAACATTGACATAGGGCAAGCACTAGCACAATGACAGCACATCTCTGATTCACTTAGAATATAGTTATCCACTTTAATGCTGCTAAATGACCAACAATTGTCATTGCAATGCTGCTGCTAAACAACACCATTACCATCATCTATCCCACTGGCAGGACAGACCCAGCAGAGGTGGTCGCACAGTGGTATACAGTTGAGAGGGAGTGACCCTGAAAATCTCATGTCTTCAGGTCATATATGAGCAAAGAAACCTTTGCTAATTACCATGTACTGCCTCCCCTTAGCTGATGAATCAGTACTCCTCTATGTTCAATGATACTTAAAAGAAGTACTGAGGGTGGCAAGGGTGCAGAATGCACATTGTGGGCGGGGGAGAGCTTCAATGTCTATCACCAACAGTGGCTTAGCAGCACCACTTCTGATCAAGCTGGTCAAGTCCTTGAGGACATAATTGCTAGACTGGGTCCACAACAGGTGATGAGGCAACCAACAAGAACGAATCACATATTTGACCTAATCCTACCAATCTGCCTGCTGCAGATGCAAATGTCCATGATATTATGGGCAAAAGTGACCACCTTGCAGGCCTTATGGAGACTAAATTTTGACTTCACGTTAAGATATCCTCCAGTATGTTGTGTGGCACTATCACTGTGATAAATGAATAGACTTTGAACAGATCTAGCAACTCATGCTTGATTATTTATATGGCATTTATAATGGGGTAAGCAGCAGCAAATGACATGAGAAAAGTCACAAGGCTCAAAAAGAGGAATGCTCCATGAAGCTCGTCAAAATTGTGACTTTGCCAATTTTTGATAAAAGTCAGCCCAATGTCTAACTTTGGATGTGATTCTGCAATTGAATAAATTGAATTTGGTTAAATGTACACTAATTTAATGTTATCACTCAGCTTTGCAATGTTGCTCACTCACACTTAGTGGAATTTACATACATTCATACACATAGGCTTGTCCTTTTGAAGAAAAATAATCACATCCAAGCATTACAACTTTTTAGAATTAAATAAAAGAACATGAGGGACAATATTTGCAGATGCATTTTCCATAACAATATCTGAAACCCATCAGAGTCAATTTGCCAGGTCATGTGGTAAAAGTTTTTGTTCCCAATGAAATTGGCATTCTTGTCTGTCCTGATGAGAGCAAGACAAAAAACGTCAATAGTGTGCTTTATTTTCAGCAACACTGTATTCAGATTCTGTGCTGCCAAGTGCTATAAATATATGTTAATTTTACAAAGAGGAATTTATTGGAAAATAATACAAATATGTCTGTTTTTGTTTGCTGCTGTCAAAAACATCCCCACAAGTTGAGGGAAACCATGCTTTCAAACTTGTCTGTTGTGGATGTCTCATCACTGCACATGGCTGTTCAAGTTTCAGAAGTTCTGAAACAGCTAACCTACAAGTCTGATGAACTCACATCTACATCACAGGTAACTCTAGTCTTGTTCAATTACATTTTTACTGCTTCCCAATATCCCCCCCTCCCCTATGATCCTGACTGCTCTTGCTATTCTGCCTTCTGCAGAAAGACTCTGTACTATAGTAGTTGTACTATCCTGCACAATTCAGTGAGCAGAAGTTTAATTTGTTCATCTGTGGTTTTCTGAAAACTGGAATCTTAGCTCATTGCCTGTAATTGCTTCACCTTGAATTGGTCCCTTGGCGATATTATTTCTCTGGTGGATGATTGCCATTGCCTACCAGTATCAGGAGTTGTGATAAGGAATGTCGCAAAGCTACCTTCTACCAGAATAGAAATTAAACTGGCATTAACCTGAAAGACACATTAACTATACAGCCAATTGAGCTAACCAATAAGAAATAAATAGTCTGCCCCAAGACATTCATCCCTAAAGTGAAAAACTCCTCCAAATATTAATGCCCAATTTTTGATAGAAAACATAATTGTAAATTAAAATAAAACTAAGAGGTTAAATGCACTTAAATAAAGTGGCACTGTGATTCAGTGGTTAGCACTGCTGTCTCACACCACAGAGACCTGGATTCTAGTTCACCCTCAGGTGACTGTCTGTGTGGAGTTTGCACATTCTCCCCGTGTCTGCGTGGGTTTCTTCAAGGTACTCTGGTTTCCTCCCGCAGTCCAAAGATGTGCAGGTTAAGGTGGATTGGCCATGCTAAATTGCCCATAGTGTCAGGGATGCGCAAGCTAGGTGGATTAGCCATGGGAAATGCAGAGTTACAGGGAAAGTGTAGGGGGGTGTGTTTGGGTGGAGTGCTCTTTGGAGGGTCGCTGCAGACTTGATGGACCAAATGGCCTGCTTCCACACTGTCAAGCTTCTACAATTCTCAATTAATGATTTGCTCCCTTATGTCAAAGCAGAATATTGAACTATCTGTATCTCTTTCCTGTCTCCTGTTAAGTTGGAAGCCAGTTCAACACTTCTAAACATGGGAAAATCATTGCTGACTTTCAGTGTTGAGGATGATGAAGATCCTGAGAAAAGAATTATTGCAGCAAATACCCTCTTTACTGTGGTTAATAATGTTTTGGAAGCTTCAGTAGAAAATGATGCTCAAGAAGACTTGGCCATGGATACGGTAAATATAACTAAATGTGAAGCGGGATGTGCTCAGACTTTCGTAATTAGATCGTGGTACAATTAAAAGTTAAGGAATTATGGGATGCACCATATTAAAGATGTGCTTTTATCTTTCAGCAAAAAGTGATATCAGAGAAGTTATTGGACACAATTGACCATTTGCAGGCTGTGGTGCTGAATGAGGCAATAGCAGACCAAGAACCTGTTCTAATGATGATGCCCTCAGTAAGCATGTATCTACAGAGGTAAACAGAGAACTTTAATCATTTGCTTTATAACCAGTAAGTCTAAAAATGTAACAACATCATGTTATCATATGGAATGATGACATTTAATGGGGTATTAACTATCAGCTATTTGTAGAGAGGATGTTGATATACAGGAACAGAATCCATCCCACTTCTACATATTCAGTGTCAGGTATTCCAGGCAGGTTATATCACAGCCAGGTGCAGATTAAATTGCCCATAACTCTTCCCCATTATAATCAATATATTTACCCACCTGACACCTATTTTACAGGTGCTAATCAATTGACTCAGCCCCCAGACTGACAACCAGGAACAGTTGGACGAGGAAATAATAGAATCCTGTATTTCTTGCACCTGTCCATGGTAAATTTTTCATCAGCCCAACACTTCATTGATTGCAAGCTGGATGGACGAGATGACACCATTGGCAAGAAGGCACCTCATGTGATGTGTTCTTCCCATTCATAGATGATAATTGTTCAGTTATCACTGTTACCCTCCAATTTGTGGCCATTGATATTTCCTCCCCACTTTGACAAAGTTTTTGAAACTGAACCAAACAAAATCTTTTTAGCTATATTTTGGCAACAAATTTTGTTTGCTATTGCTCCTGTGAATGTTTTGCTGGGATCAATTTAATAAATTGAAATTGTTGTTGAAAAGGTAAAAATATTGTATTTAATATGAGATACTGTGGTTCTAGATTACATTAAACCACTACATGCTGAAGTGTAATGAATAGTTGCTGTGGTGATAAGCATTACTTATCTGGTAAACAAAGTCCTGGTAGACAAAGTTCAATGTCAAGTTTTACTTTATTGTTTATGCCAAGATGGCCAATCAATCAGAGCTGAAAATAAACAGTGAAGTAAAAAAAAATTATATGAACAACATGACAGATTGACAAGTTTCCTTCCAATTCAATAAACCCGTCATTCTAACCAGAGAAAATGGTAGCTATTACATTAGCTCTTGCTTTCTTTCATTACTCTCATGAGCAGATCACAATGTTTGGGTTTTTTTCAGGCACGTCTTCAGGCCTTGTTCTTCACAGTTAGTTCAAAGTTCAGAGTGGTTACTTCATCATGCATGTATTTGTTGCAGCTTAATGGTCTTTTATCTCAAGACCGTATCATTCTGTTCTGCTGAGTCCGTAGCAGCAAACATTGTCTTGATTACCAGCTGCTTATGTCTGAACAGACCCTAAACCCCAGAATGAGACAATGGCTGCACTTCTGGCCTTTACACTTTGTACCAGCTGTATATATAGCCATTAACCCTTGTAACCCCATGTCCTCTCATACTTTCACACCACCTCCATGCTTTCATTCCACCCCTTCATTACTATTCATCCAGAATCCATAAAAAAAAGAACTGTGGATGCTGGAAAGCAGAAACCGAAGCAGAAATTACTGAAAAAACTCAACAGGATTCTTCAAAAGGGTCACTGGACCTGAAACATCAGATGATAGAAATGTAGAAGGCAAAGATTCAAGTGTCTTAAAATTACATAGGTCATTTGCCCATCCTTCCCCTAAAATGTTAAAATTTCAGTGAAGGATGCAGGAATAATGGATGGAAGTGCAATACGTTCATGGAAGAAATAAAAGATAGACACGAGATTTAAAAGAATCACAAATACCAGCTGTAGCAGTAAACTGTAAAAGGATAAAACAAGGCTGTTGGCATGACATTTTGAAGAAAACCTAATTGCAGGTCATAGAGTCATAGAGATGTACAGCATGGAATCAGACCCTTCAGTCCAACCCGTCCATGCCAACCAGATATTCCAACCCAATCTAGTCCTACCTGCCAGCACCTAGCCCATATCCCTCCCAATCCTTCCTAATCATATACCAATCCAAATGCCTCTTAAATGTTGCAATTGTACCAGCCTCCACTACTTCCTCTGGCAGCTCATTCCATACACGTACCATCCTCTGTGTGAAAAGGTTGCCCCTTAGGTCTCTTTTATATCTTTCCCTTCTCACCCTAAACCTATGCCCTCTAGTTCTGGACTCCCTGACCCCAGGGAAAAGACTTTGGCTATTTACCCAAACCTGAATAAGACTTCATAGAAAAGCCGCCTTGCTGATCTTTGAGGGGCCCTATTCTCTCCCTAGTTACCCTTTTGTCCTTAATGTATTTGTAAAAACTGTTTGGATTCTCCTTAATTCTGTTAGGTAAAGCAATCTGAAAGATTTGCTTGGCTTTAATTCGCAATAAAAGCTTAGGCGTGTTCATCAATTGATATTGAAGCTGTATTTCTGCAGTGAAATCAGCCCAACAGGGAAGTGTTTCTTTACTCTCCAGATGAGGTACTGAACATAGTAGGGACACACTAGATGTTAAATCAATGTGTTTGTAGCCTAAATTATGCCTTTAGAGTTTATTACTTCTCAGTGAGGACTATCATATTGAAAGTGGGCTGTCTTCAATTAGAAGCCGGTAATATTTTACCAGCACTGTGAGGGATAGTTTTCAGGCATCTTAATTTTGCCTGTGTGTATTTTTTTGTTCAGTAGGTGCAGTGAATTTGGAGACATTGTCATAAATATGCTGAAAGCAGCATTCAAGATTGGAAGTCAGGTTTCTGGGACTTTTAAGCACAATGGATTAGAAATCAGGCAGAATGGAGCAAGTGTCACTTTGCATCAGGAATCCTATTTGGAATATATTAACCCCATTATTATTAGTCAAAGCAAGGTCTCACAGAAAGATGCAGCACCTTCCCAAACAGAAATAGAGAAATTGGTGAGTCTAATTGAACATCTGAATTGGCTAGGCATCCAAATTAGACAATTTTCCTGTTTTAAGGTCTTGGAGTTGGGTACAATTATGAAAAATCCAAAAGAGAAAGATTTTGTTTCGGTAAACAAAACATTGAAAATGTTAGAAATGGAGAATTGTGTTTTGAATTTTCCATTATTGGGAGATGCCAGGAACATAAGCTTTGATTTTGATAATGCTTCTTATGCAAATCTCTGTGATGAGCTCTCAAGAACTGTAGTCAAAAAGTGTGGTGCTGGAAATGCACAAGTCAGGCAGGTAGCATCCGAGGAGCAGGAGAGTCAACGTTTCGAACATATACTCTTCAGAAACATTCCTGATGAAGAGCTTATGATTGAAATGTCATCTGTCCTGTTCCTCGGATGCTGCCTGACTGGCTGTGCTTTTCCAGCACCACACTTTTTGACTCAGATCTCCAGCATCTGCAGTCCTCACTTTCTCCTCTCAAGAGCAATAGGGTTCATTATATTTTCTGCAGGGAAGAGAGGTAATTTTTGTTCTGTTTCGGAAGACCATTTTGCATAGTAACGTTGCAGTATGCTGCTTTGCAGAGTGATCTGGGTGTTCTTGTGTATGAATCACAAAACATTTGTTTTCAGGTGAGGCAGGTAATTAGGAAGGCAAATAGAATATTGTCCTTCACTACTAAAGGATGGAGTTTAAAAATAGGGATGTTATTCTGTATAGGGTGCTGGTGAGACCACACTTGGAGTACTTTGTACAGTTTTGATCTCCTTACTAGAGAAAGGATGTTCTGGCACTGGAGGGGGTGGAGAGGAGTTTCACTGGCTTGATTCCAGGGATTCCTGAAGAAGGGCTTATGCCCAAAACATCGATTCTCCTATTCCTTGGATGCTGCCTGACCTGCTGCGCTTTTCCAGCAACACATTTTCAGCTCTGATCTCCAGCATCTGCAGCCCTCACTTTCTCCTCGAAGATTTTAACCTACTGTGATTCCAGGGATTGCCTTATGAGGAGAGATTGAGCAGTCTGGTACTATACTCATTGGAATTTAGAAGACTGAGGGGTTCTTATAAAAACACGTAAAATTATGAAGGAAATAGACAAGATAGAAGTAGAGAGGTCATGTCCACTAGTGGGTGCAACTAGAACTCGGGGGCATGGCCTCAAAATAAGGGGAAGCAGATTTAGATTAGATTAGATTACTTACAGTGTGGAAACAGGCCCTTTGGCCCAACAAGTCCACACCGCCCTGCCAAAGCGCAACCCACCCATACCCCTACATTTACCCCTTACCTAACACTATGGTCAATTTAGCATGGCCAATTCACCTGACCTGCACATCTTTGGACTGTGGGAGGAAACCGGAGCACCCGGAGGAAACCCACGCAGACACAGGGAGAACGTGCAAACTCTACACAGTCAGTCGCCTGAGGCGGGAATTGAACCCAGGTTTCTGGCGCTGTGAGGCAGCAGTGCTAACCACCGTGCCGCCCATCAACTTAGGACTGAGTTGTGTAGGAACATCTTCACACAAAGAGTTGTGAATCTGTGAAATTCCCTGCCCAGTGAAGCAGTTCAGCCTACTGTGTTGAATGTTTTTAAGGAAAAGATATATTTTTGAATAGTAAAATGATTTAAGGGTCACAGTGAATGGACGGATAAGTGGAGCTGAGTCCATGAAAAGATCATCCATGATCTTATTGAATAATGAAGCAGGCTTGAAGGGCCAGATGGAGAGCTAGTGATCAGTAAGGTGTGAGTTTAATGGCATAAGATTAACTGAAATAAAACTCTCACTAAAAGTTTGGAGTTAGACTCTTCAAAAAAATTTGGCTTCTCATGTATAATTTAGCCTTTCTTGGTGCAAACACATTTACCGTCTTCCTAGTTTAGAAAGGAACATAGTGTTGTCAATCCAATTTCTGGTGACAGTAACAAGTATGAGGGACACAACAGTGTAGTTTGATGAGATCTGTATCATTGGATTGTGTATTTGTGAACAACCAAAGATTAAGTTTGAACAATTATACTCTCAACATATTTATGATTAGCTTTAAAAATGAAATAAATGTTACATCATGAATTGAAAAGAAAGCCAGTAAAAATACAAGCTTAACATTGTTTTTGGAACAAAATACAGGAAGTATTTTTGTAATTAAGTTCTTCATCATTTCAGTTTGGATCCTTAGTTTTCCTTTATCGTTGCCAAAGTATTTGGTGCCCCAAAGACTGGCTGGTAGCAAAGGAGACTTATCAAGAAAGTACCTCGTTAATGTATTGAAATTTAGAGAATATATCAAGAGACATCATTCTCATCTAACATAACCTAACACTTGGAATGGTTGCAAGATCTGGTTCTTTTGTTATGAAAATGGGAAAAAAAGCTTCAAAAAAGGTTCTGGGTCAAAACTATATATTAATTATCATGAATTGTATCTGGGTTTTATACAATCAGCAATCCCTGGAGAAATCTCTCAAAAAGGATTAAATCCTATTAAGTTTCCCAACAGATGTTTTCTTTCACTTTTGTATATTTAAATCAAAAATATAAAAACATGTTTCTACTTACTTATTTTCCGAATATTAATAATCCCACTGTTGGCAAAAACAATACAACTGAGAGCGTGACACCTGCCAAATCATGTTTAAGGCTCAGGTGCTTTAAAGTGACTTCAAGTGCAAATAAGATATGGAAAGTGTAAATTTAAAAGAAATTTATAACAGAAATTTCACTAGATTTATCCAAGGAAACCTTAGTATCCTTTCGATCATTGGAATTCCAGGTAAATGGTATTAGCATTGTTTATTGAGAAAATGGCCTCATCCTGTTTCAATTAGCACCACCTGGTGGATGTAATTATTTATGAATTGAATTTAGAAATCTGCCCATCTGAATAAGCATCAAGCATCGAGTCTCAGAGATGTACAGCATGGAAATAGACCCTTCCGTCTAACTCATCCATTCCAACCAGATATCCCAATCCAATCTAGTCCCACCTGCCAGCACCCAGCCCATATCTCTCCAAACCCTTCCTATTCATATACCCATCTGAATGCCTTTTAAATGTTGCAATTGTACCAGCCTCCACCACTTCCTCTGACAGCCCATTCCACACACACACCACACTCTGAATGAAAAAGTTGCCCCTTAGGTCTCTTTTATATCTTTCTCCTCTCACCCTAAACCTATGCCCTCTAATTCTGGATTCCCCCACCCCAGGGTAAAGACCTTGTCTATTTATCCTATCCTTTCCCCTCATGATTTTATAAATCTCTATAAGGTCACCCCTCAGCCTCCGATGCTCCAAGGAAAACAGTCCTAGCCTATTCAACCTTTCCCTATAGCTCAAATTCTCCAACCCTGACAATATCCTTGTAAATCTTTTCTGAATCTTTTCAAGTTTCACAACATCCTTCAGATAGCAAAAGACCAGATTTGCATGCAATATTCCAAAAGTGGCCTAACCAATGCCCTATACAGCATATCAAGACCTCACAACTCCTGTACTCAATATTCTGACCAGTAAATTAAAACATACCAAGCGCCTTCTTCATTATCCTATCTACCTGCAACTCCACTTTCAAGGAGCTATGAACCTGCACTCCAAGAAAGAATTGTCTTAGTGCAGCTCTTTGGGCATCCTCAGTGTCGAAGAGCACTTCACAGTAAGTCAAGCATTTTGGAAGCTCACTCACTAATATTAGGTATACATACATAAAAACTATTTTGAGCTCAACAAAGGTTTCACCCAGAGAATTAAGGTGAGTTACCAATGTTGAGTGCATTGTCGTTGCCTGCAAAGTTATCTGCACAGTTGACAAAGTCCATTTTCAGCCAGGACCTCCAATTGGATTGGTGCAGCCTCTCCTGGTGAGGCAATGGAAGGAGATGACACTCAATCCCCATTTTAACAACACTACCTGATGCAGTCAGGTACTTTTTACTGGTCTCAAGTTTTTGAATGAGTGTGGGTTAATGCATGAGCCAATCGGTGGGAGGCTGAATCAGTGAGTGGGTGAGTCACTGACTCGATGAATGTGTAAGTGAGCAAGTGGATAGACAAGTGCGTGAGCTGTCGGGTGTATACTAGTCAGGCCAGGAGAATAATTTGAGTGGGGAGAGGGATCGGATCATTGGTCAATCAGTGATGGGGGGTTAGTAGGTTTAGAGTTAATCAGGTTGGGGATGGATGACTGAATTGGGTCGGGAGTTGGTTGAGTCAGGGGGATAATCAGATCAGAGGTTGGCTGGGCATGGGTCAGTCAGATCAGGGGGTATAGTTGGTTACATCACATTGGTGGGAGATTATCTGGAGAGGATAGTAAGTCGGCATACCTGATCCAAGTGAGTAACTCTGAACTCAGTGTCAGAGACACTTGTGTACTCTCTCGAGCAACGCACATCAGTCCATCAGAGGGTTAACTTCCAGGACAATTAAAGCATGTGTACTTGTACTAAAACTTCCACAGGGTCCTAACTCACAACACAGACCTAATGTTAGATTTCATTATTCTGAGCATCAGGGGATTTTGAATAATGTATTCTATGACTGAGATAAACATTACACTGGACATCAATAAAGATTCCCTGCTTTTCTACATGTAGCCACAAGACATCTTGTACAGTCGTCTGAATAGGCAGACAACAGGGTAGAAATTTAATCTTGTTGCACCATTGAGCCAGTCCAAAATATAGCTACAACAAGGGTCAGTGTCCCCTTCCCAAGTTCATTTAAAGATGTTGGATCTTAAATTATGCAGACCATTTCTAAAATGCCTATGCCAGTGGACTAAAACCGGCATTGTGTTTACACATATGAAAGTCAGGAACATAATTTCTCTCCCTTGGGAGCAGGAAATGTGGAGAACAATATTGACCACATGCCGCACTTGGAATTCAGTACGATTGAAGTCAGTGGAACTGAGTATCGGGCAGGAGACCTGACATATGATATGATTCCCACTGCTGTCTTCGACTGAGTTCTCCCTCAAAGAATTTCCACAAAGGTGAAGTCTATGTTAATGGACCTTTGGTAGCCCTAACATATGAATAGAGCACAAATTGTGTTCAAATTTACATCTAAAGCTGTTTATGAAAGAATAATAACATGAATAGTATGATCAAAAATTGAGAAATTATTACTGTTTAATCAATAATTATTATGAATATTTGTTTTTGGCTTTGATCATGCAGGATGTATGTCATTATCAAATAAAGGGTGACATAAAGTGAATTGCTGTTGCTTTTGTTTGAAGGCTCCCAGCAGACAGCACAGAAGTAAATTCCATTATTCTTTCTGATTCCACGGTGACAAGTTTCACTCTTCCAGCATTCCACTCTCTGAACATTCAGGATGACATGGACACCATTGATGTGCGGGTGGGTAAAAATGTACCATAAATGAACTATACCAGTTACATTCTCTTACATATTTGTTTGAATGGAAAAGTAGGAAATTTCAACCTTTCCTAAGGTCCGCTAAACACCAGATGAGCACATGACAGCCAATAAGATGAAAAGTTGTTTTTGAGCAAGTTCCTTTGTTAATTCCGTCAGCAAACAAGACACCTGATAATTTCCTGACCTGGTCATAAATCTGTGAAAAATATACTCAGCAGTTTATCCAGTTCATGACTGACCTAGTGGCTAGTCTGATCCATGCCAAATGTGCATAGTGCATCAGGGTCCTGAAATCTCTGCAGGACTTCCAATTTACTGGGAGCATGGGCTCCCAGATGAAAGAGCTGGGCAATTAGTTTGTCCATGTGATCCCAGTGGAAATGCTAGCATTAGATAGTGAGTGTAACTGGAACAGGGAATTCAGCATCACAATGGTTGGACCATTCCTTGCCTATTACCATCTGAAAACAATGGCAAAAATCAGCTCCGTGGTTTCTGTACGCACATAACCTTTAAACTGAATATAATACTCAGCCACAAGATGAAACACTCTTTGGGTAAACCTGTTGAATGTCCATGCAGCATTTCAAGTCTTAGACAATCTTTTGATACATTCAAATTGCTATCCCCTGACAAATCAAGGGAAATGCAAAATAATAACATCTCATTTACTTTGATTCATTTATCATCTAAATTTACCATCCATATTTGACAACACATCTTGAATTTCTTTATAACACATAATTGTCTGCAAAGTATCTTCTAATTAATTGCTATTGTTGGAATAGAGGGAAGCAATCACCCTGTTTGAAAGTAGTCTCTAGAATAAGATGGAATTTATGGAAATGGGGTAGAACTGGTGCCAGGGTGGAGCAATGTTTATCAGCAAGGTCTTTCAATTAGCATAATTTAAAATGTGATCAGAGTCAGAGGTATACTGCATCATGTATGAACTCAAGCTGGTGTGAGGAAGTCACTTACAGGGGTACTGTACCTTGTGGTTACATGCACTCTGTAGTTTATTATGGTATACCACCACTTTTATATTGTGTTCATTGCAACCTCAATCAAATAAAGGAAAAAGATTTTAGTGGTGTTTCAACACTGATTTGTCTTTTAAATCAGAAGTAAATGTCTAAAAGAGCACTTTTTATTCAAAGCACTGCCCCACTTTGTTGAAGAATATAAAAATATGATCATAATTTTTAGTCTTTAATAAAGGACATAAATTTGATTAACAATATGGAAAGTCTCTGAATCAATGAGAAACCTGAATCTAAAATTTCAGGGCTAGAGAAGGTGTAAGATCTCACTTAGGTTCCCAGATGAATGTTTTGAATACAGATTGGATCGTGATTCTGTGAAGATTGGGACAAGATCTTTAAATTCCAGTTGAAGGACCTTGGCATACTTTACACCTGTTCCTCACTGTGAGAAGGGGGCACCTCAGGGTATTTATAACAAAGAACAAAGAAAATTTACAGCCCAGGAACAGGCCATTCGACCCTTCGATTCAAATCCATTGTCTAAACCAATCGCCCAATCCCTAAGGATCTGTATCCCTCTGCTCCTCACCTACTCATGCATTTATCCAGGCGCACCTTAAATGAATTTACGGTGCCTGTCTCTACTACCTCTGCTGGCAACACGTTCCAGGCACCTACCACCCTCTGTGTAAAATACTTTCCACTTTGTATCCCCTTCAAACTTTTCTCCTCTCAACATGAACGCGTGACCTCTTGTTATTGAATCCCCCACTTTGGAAAAAGCTTATGTCTATCCATCCTGTCTGTACCCTTCATGATTTTGTTGACCTGAATCAGGTTCCCTGTCAATCTCCTTTTGTCTAATGAAAACAATCCTAACCTACTCAACCTCTCTTCATAGCTAGCACCTTCCATACCAGGCAACATCCTCGTAAACCTTCTCAGCACTCTCTGCAAAGCGTCCACATCCTTTTGGTAATGTGGCGGCCAGAACTGCACACAGTATTCTAAATGCGGCCGAACCAAAGTCTTGTACAATTTTAACATGACCTGCCAGCTCTTATACTCAATAGTCCGTCTGAAGAAGGGAAGCATACCATATGCCTCCTTGACCACTCTATCCACCTGTGCAGGCATCTTCAGTGTACAATGAACCTGAGTGCCCAGATCTCTCTGCTTATCAACCTTTCCCAAGGCTCTTCTGTTTACAGTATAGTTTGCTCCGGAATTAGACCTTTCAAAATGCATCACCTCACACTTGCCCAGATTGAACTCCATCTGCCAATTCTCTGCCTAACTCTCCAGTCTTGAGCAAGACTTAGGAGGTATAGAATGGGGCAGCAAAATGCAGGGGATGGGGACAATCGAAATGTGGAGCTGGTTTAAGATATTGCATGTCTTTGATAGGTATGTCCCTATCAGGCAAAGAAGAAGTGATAAGGTAAGGGAACTGTGGTTTACTAAAGAAACTGTATCTTTTGTTAAGCAGAAGATGGAGGTTTTTGTGACGTTGAGGCAAGATGGTTTAGATGAAGCGATGAAGAGTTACAGAGTAGCGAGGAAGGATTTAAAGAGAGTGTTTAAGAAGAGAAAGTAGAGTACATGAGCAGTCTTTAGCAGGTAGAATAAAGGAGAACCCTAAAGGTTTCTATAGATATGTGAGGAATAAAAGGATGATGACGGTAGGAGTAGGGCCTGTCAAAGCTAGAAGCGGAAGGTTGTGTGTGGACGCTGTGGAGATCGTAGAGGTGCTAAATGAATACTTCTCAACTGTTTTCACTCAGGAAAAGGAGACTATTGTAGAGGAGAAGACTGAGATATGGGCTATTAGACTAGAAAGGATTGAGGTTAGTAAGGAGGAGGTGTTATCAATTCTGGAAGGTGTGAAAGTAGATAAGTCCGCTGGGCTGGGTGGGATTTTTCTGAGAATTTGCTGGAAAGCTAGGAAGGAGGTGGCCGAGCCTTTGGCCTTGATCTTTGAGTCATCATTGTCTACAGATTTAGTACTGAAAATGTGTTGCTGGAAAAGCGCAGCAGGTCAGGCAGCATCCAAGGAGCAGGAGAATCGACGTTTCGGGCATGAGGCCATCTTCAGGAATGAGGAAAGTGTGTCCAGCAGGCTAAGATAAAAGGTAGGGAGGAGGGACTGGGGGAGGGGCGTTGGAAATGCGATAGGTGGAAGGAGGTTAAGGTGAGGGTGATAGGCCGGAGTGGAGGGTGGGGGCGGAGAGGTCAGGAAGAATATTGCAGGTTAGGAAGGCGGTGCTGAGTTCGAGGGTTGGGACTGAGACAAGGTGGGGGGAGGGGAAATGACGAAACTGGAGAAATCTGAGTTCATCCCTTGTGGTTGGAGGGTTCCTAGGCGGAAGATGCGGCGCTGTTCCTCCAGCTGTCATGTTGCTATGGTCTGGCGATGGAGGAGTCCAAGGACCTGCATGTCCTTGGTGGAGTGTGAGGGGGAGTTGAAGTGTTGAGCCACGGGGTGGTTGGGTTGGTTGGTCCGGGTGTCCCAGAGGTGTTCTCTGAAACGTTCCGCAAGTAGGTGGCCTGTCTCCCCAATATAGAGGAGGCCACATCGGGTGCAGTGGATGCAGTAAATGTGGAGGTGCAGGTGAATTTGTGGCGAATATGGAAGGATCCCTTAGGGCCTTGGAGGGAGGTAAGGGGGGAGGTGTGGGCGCAAGTTTTGCATTTCTTGCGGTTGCAGGGGAAGGTGCCAGGAGTGAAGGTTGGGTTGGTGGGGAGTGTGGACCTGACGAGGGAGTCACGGAAGGAGTGGTCTTTTCGGAACGCTAATGGGGGAGGGGAGGGAAATATATCCCTGATGGTGGGGTCCGTTTGGAGGTGGCGGAAATGACGACAGATGATACGATGTATATGGAGGTTGGTGGGGTGGTAGGTGAGGACCAGTGGGGTTCCGTCCTGGTGCCGATTAGAGGGGTGGGGCTCAAGGGCGGAGGAGCGGGAAGTGGAGGAGATGCGGTGGAGAGCATCGTCGATCACGTCTGGGGGGAAATTGCGGTCTTTGAAGAAGGAGGCCATCTGGGTTGTACGGTATTGGAACTGGTCCTCCTGGGAGCAGATGCAGTGGAGACGAAGGAATTGGGAATATGGGATGGCGTTTTTACAGGGGGCAGGGTGGGAGGAGGTGTAGTCTAGGTAGCTGTGGGAGTCGGTCGGTTTATAGTAAATGTCCGTGTTGATTCAGTTGCCCGAGATAAAAATGGAGAGGTCTAGGAAGGGGAGGGAGGAGTCTGAGACAGTCCAGGTGAATTTGAGGTCGAGGTGGAAGGTGTTGGTAAAGTGGATGAATTGTTCAACCTCCTCGTGGGAGAACGAGGCAGCGCAGATACAGTCATTGATGTAGCGGAGGAAAAGGTGGGGGGTGGTGCCAGTGTAGCTGCGGAAGATGGACTGTTCCACATATCCTACGAAGAGGCAGGCATAGCTGGGGCCCATGCGGGTGCCCATGGCTACTCCTTTGGTTTGGAGGAAGTGGGAGGATTGGAAAGAGAAGTTGTTCAGGGTGAGGACCAGTTCAGTCAGTCGAAGGAGGGTGTCAGTGGAAGGGTACTGGTTGGTACCAGAGTACTGGAGGATTGTAAATGTTGTGCCCTTGTTCAAGAAGAACAGTACAGATAACCCAGGTAATTAAAAACCAGTGAGCCCTTACATCTGTTGGAGGAAAAGGTTTGGAAAGGATTATAAGTGATAGGATTTATAATCATCTCACAAGCAACAATTTGATTAGAAATTGTCAACATTGATTCGTCAAGGGTAGGTTGTGTCTCACAAATCTCATTGAGTTTTTTGAGAAGGTGACCAAGCATGTAGATGAGGGTAGGGCAGTTGACGTGGTGTACATGGGCTTCAGCAAAGCCTTTGATAAGATTCCACATGGCAGGCTACTGGATAAAATATGGAGGCATGGAATTGAAGGCGGTTTAGCAGTTTGAATTAGAAACTGGCTTTCTGTAAGTGGTGGTTGATGGCAAATATTCAGCCTGGAGTCCGGTTACTAGTGGTGTGCCACAAGGATCTGTTTTGGGACCACTGCTGTTTGTCATTTTTATAAATGACTTTGACGCAGGCATGGTGGATAGGTTAGTAAGTTTGCAGATGACGCTAAAGTCAGTGAAGTGGTGGACAGTGTGGTTGCAGATTGCAGGGAGACTCTGATAAACTGCTGATCTGGGCTGAAAGGTGGCAAATGGAGTTCAATACAGAAAAATGTGAGGTGATCCACTTTGTGAAGAATAACAGGAAGGCAGAATAATGGGTCAATGAAAAGATTCTTGGTAGTGTGGATGTGCAGAGGGATCTTGGTGTCCATGTACATAGATCCCTGAAAGTTGCCACTCAGATTGGTAGTGCTGTTAAGAAGGCATACTGTGTGTTAGGTCTTATTGGTAGAGGGATTGAGTTCCAGAGTTGTGATGTCATGCTGCACCTATACAAACCGCTAGTACAGCCTCGCGTAGAGTATTGTGTGCAGTTCTGGTCGCCCCATTACAGGAAGGATGTGGAAGCATTGGAAAAGGTGCAGAGGAGATTTACCAGGGTGTTGCCTGGTCTGAAGCTAAGATCATATGAGGAAAGGCTGATGGACTTGGATCTGTTCTCATTGGAGAGAAGAAGGCTAAGAGGGGATTTAATCGAGACATCCAAGATGATCAGACGATTAGATAGGGTAGGAAGTGAGAGTCATTTTCCTAGGATGATGATGATGTCAGCCTGTACGAGGGGGCATAGCTGCAAATTGAGGGGTGATAGATTTAAGACAAGTGTTAGAGGCAGGTTCTTCACTCAGAGAGTGGTAAGGGCGTGGAATGTCCTGCCTGCCAATGTAGTTAACTCAGCCACATTAGGGGCATTTAAACAGTCCTTGGATAAGCACATGGATGATGATGTGGTAGTGTAGGTTGATGCACTTAGATTAGTTCACAGGTTGACACAACAACAAGGGCCAAACAGCCTGTTCTGTGCTGTATTGTTCTATGTCTATCTATAATCTCCTGTATTCTTTGACAGTCCCCTATGCTTTCTGCTACTCCACCAATGTTCATATCATCTGCAAACTTACTGATCAGACAACCAATTCCCTCTCCCAGATCATTTATGTACATCACAAACAACAGTGGCCCCAACACTGATTCCTGTGGAACGCCACTGGTCACTCTTCTCCATTTCGAGAAACTCCCTTCAACTACTACTCTCTGTCTCGTGTTGCTCAACCAGTTCTTTATTCAACTAGCTAGAACACTCTGCACACCATGTAGCTTCACTTTCTCCATTAATTTACCATGGGGAACCTTATTAAACGCCTTACTAAAGTCCATGTATATGACATCTACAGCCCTTCCTTCATCTATCAACTTGGTCACTTCATCAAAGAACTCTATTAAGTTGGTAAGGCATGATCTCCCCCCACACAAAAACATGTTGCCTATCACTAAGTCCATTTTCTTCCAAATATAAATAGATTCTATCCCTCAGTACCTTCTCCAGCAACTTTCCCACCATGTCGTTACATGGATTATCCCTACTATCCTTCTTGAACAGAGAGAAAATGTTAGCAACTCTTCAGTCCTCCAGCACTTCACCTGTGTTTAAGGATGCTACAAAGATATCTTTCAAAGCCCCAGCTATTTCCTCTCTCACCTCCCACAGCAACCTGGGATAGAGTCCACCAGTCCTGAGGATTTGTCCACCTTAATATCCTTAATTGAAACAGAACTGAAATTGATGAAGAATTGAAGAGTCATACTTGTCTCAAAACATCAACTGTCTTTCTCTGTTCACAAATGCTGTCATAACTGCTGAGTTTCTCCAGCCTTCTCTGGTATTTGAATCATTGTTTTGTGGACCACATTTTGCCATGTTCTCCTTTTTTCATTGAAAATCACAGTGATAGTAACTGAAATTTTGCAAGAACTAAAGGTTTGCTCTTGTTTAGATGGTGAGTTTTTCAGTGAATCCATTCATGTGGACAAGGAAGAATGAAGTCTCAGGAGCTGTAAGCGGTCTGACATTGACATCAATAAATGGAACAATTCATTCTGTCCAGAATCTGACAAAGGACATTGAGGTAAATTGACAAATTACATCATAATAGTTATAATGAAGTACTGTTGATGCTGGAGCCCTGAAATAAAACAGAAAGTGCTGGAGAAACTCAATAGGAAAGGCAGAAGCTGTTTAGAGAGAAACAGAATTACTATGATTATTCTTCAGAACTGAAGCTGGGCTAGAAAAGTTATGAATTTTATGTGTAGATAAAAAGTGGAGAAGGAGCAAATGAAACAGATGATAAAGATGCACTGGAGGAAAAATACAGTTACATGCGAACCAGGAGCAGGAGTATGGAATTCAGCCTTTGAGCCTGCTCCACCATTTGATATGATCATGGCTAATCTCATCTCAGCCTCAATTCCTTTCTTGACCACTCTCCATAACCTTCAACCCATTACTAATTAAAACTCGGGTCAGGGATGTCACCAATCATTAGATTCTTAATTCCAGATTTTTATTGAATTGAAATTCTACCATCTTCCATGGTAGAGTTTGAAGCTGGGTTCTCAGAACATGACCTGGGTCTCTTGATTAACAGTCCAGCAATAATACCTCAAGGCCATCACCTCCCCCAAGTTAATATAGTTATCATTAGTGAATCCCCCATGATGAACATTCTGGGGTTTACCATTGACTAGAAACTGAACTAATCCAGCCATTAAAACTGTGACTCCAAGAGTAGATGTGAGGCTCCAGATACTTGATCAGTGATTCACCTCCATAATCCTCAAACATAATCAGGAGCATAAGACTGAGGAGCAGGAGTAGGCCATTTGGTTCTTTGTGTCTGTTATGTTACAACATGAGATTTGGTTGTGGTCTCAACTCTACTTTCCTGCCTGTTCCTTATAATGCTTTACTCCCTTGTCTATCAAAATTCATTCCAACTCAAATGGATAAATTCAATGGCCAAACCTGCACTGCTTTATATGGAAAAGAATTCCCCAGATTAATGATCATTTGAGAGGAAATAAATTCTTGTCTACTGCTTCATCAAATGGATGCCTCTTGTGCTTTAGCTGCATCCACTAAATGTAATCTTATCTGCAAGAGGAAATATCCGTCTCATTTCAACCTTATCACATTCCCTTGGGATAATTTGTTTCAATAAGATTGCATTTCTTTCTTCTAACTCCAATACTGTAGGCCTAACCTCTTTCTACATAGAATGAGAGCTTCATCCCAGGAAAGCTGATCTGCAAGTCAGGTAGTACTCTCCACTTGTCTGGCTGAATATAGCTCCAGCAACTCAAGAAGCTCAAGGGCATCCAAGACAAAGCATTCACTTGATCAGTACTCCATGCACTGCATTACAAATTTGTGTCCTCTACCACCGATTCACAGTGGCAACAATGTGTACCACCCACAAAAAACATTGTAGCAGCTCACTAAACCGTCAATGACAGGACCTTCCAAACTGGCAGCCTCCAGCTATACTAGAACAGCTTGACTAGAGATACAAATAGTTCTGGTACTTTCAATACACAAGTGTGTGTAGGAAATGTAGCAGTTTAAAAAGACAGCTTACTGTATATCTTCTCAAGGACAATTAGCAATGGGCAATAAATGTAGCCTTGCTGGTGATATTTACTTCCCAAAATTAAATAATAATATCAAAAAAACATACTCTTAGCAAAAATTATTCTTAAAAATGTGCATTAAATATCAATTACTGTGGTGTGTCACACAACTGAAACCTAAATTCGCCTTGATTACTTGTAATTAAGATTTCAACATCATTACGGCATTTCTAGTAATATTGGAGTGAAATTGCTTCAATAAGCTATTGTTGACAAAAAAAAACATGGCTTTGGGTTCCAAACATCAAATAGATCATCATTGATTGTTAAGTTCCTTAAAATAGGTCTTGGCACAGCATGCGTGTATCTGAAAATAATGTATGGAGACAATTGGAAAAGAAGAATTTGATAGCATTATGTTGAGCTCTTCCAGAAAACTCTAAAATAAATTGAGGATATTCACTGTTAAATCTTGGGACCACATTTCCACAACATTTGATTATAAAAAAGATTGTTTCCATCACAGATAATGCTTCCTAGGTCCAATGTGATGCATGAGAATCGGACAGAATTTCGGTTGGGAAACAATCTTACCACCATTCAAGTGAATGTAACATCAGACAGTGGAACTCTGTTGATTCACGTGGAACCTGAGCAAAGCATTCCCCTGCTCCTATACTTCAACTATGCAGATGAACCGAATGAAACCAACTTTCTAGTTTCCACACAGCTACCTAATACTCAATACACTGGAGGTAAGGTCAAGAGAAAAGTAAAGGACTAAGAAATAGTAGCATCAGCAAATTTGAACATGGGAACAGGCTACAAGAAATTATGCAAAACTCTTTTGCTTTAAAGAGTCCAGGCTTGCTTCTGTTAATGTATGTATGGAGTTGCACATTTTTCATAGCTCCTTGAAAGTGGAATCGCAGGTAGATAGGATAGTGAAGAAGGCGTTTGGTATGCTTTCTTTTGTTGGTCAGAGTATTGAGTACAGGAGTTGGGAGGTCATGTTGCGGCTGTACAGGACATTGGTTAGGCCACTGTTGGAATACTGCGTGCAATTCCGGTCTCCTTCCTATCGGAAAGATGTTGTGAAACTTGAAAGGGTTCAGAAAAGATTTACAAGGCTGTTGCCAGGGTTGGAGGAATTGAGCTATAGGGAGAGGCTGAACAGGTTGGGGCTGTTTTCTCTGGAGTGTCAGAGTTTGAGGGGTGACCTTAAAGAGGTTTACAAAATCATGAGGGGCATGGATAGGGTAAATAGGCAAAGTCTTTTCCCTGGGGTTGGGGAGTCCAGAACTAGAGGGCATAGGTTTAGGGTGAGAGGGGAAAGATATAAAAGAGACCTAAGGGGCAATGTTTTCACACAGAGGGTGGTACGTGTATGGAATGAGCTGCCAGAGGATGTGGTGGAGGCTGGTACAATTGCAACATTTAAAAGTCATTTGGATGGGTATATGAATAGGAAGGGTTTGGAGGGATATGGGCCGGGTGCTGGCAGGTGGAACTAGATTGGTTTGGGGTATCTGGTTGGCATGGACGGATTTGACTGAAGCGTCTGTTTCCGTGCTGTACATCTCTATGATTCTATGATTCTATGACTGAGGGCATAATGATCGGCACGGGTTTGGAGGGCTGTAGGGCCTATTCCTGTGCTGTACTTCTCTTTGATTATTGATTGCTAAATGCCTTATTAGTAGCAGAACACACTTCATTAATATTCAGCTTCCAATTTTATCAAATGTGGAATTCTCGACATGAAAGTCAGAGTGGGCATCCAACAATTTTCGCTTGCCCCATGCTCCATTTAGGATATAGCACCAATGTCTCACTACATTTCAAAGTTATGGTGCTCTCTATATGAGGGGTGACTAGCCAAAGGTTGGGCACCCTGCCACCTGATGACTCTTTCTGTCTTATTATGGGCTGTTGCCATTCTGGAATGAGAGAGGTAGATATGAGGGCAGTGAAACAGGTGGCACTGTTGGTGCATATGATAAAGTAGCCCTAGCATGTGAGGGGGCAGTGCAGAAGGCATACAGGTTTAAAGCTTTCAGGACTTGTGGTGGGTGACAGTGAATGGGGAAGATGCTGCTGGCAGTACTGAAGAGTGATAGAGTGATAGTCTTTGGGGGAGGTGGGTACAGAGGCAGACATAGAGTGAGTGTAAGGTATGGAAGAACAGATGGCAGAGTGGAAAAGGTGATTGACCTTCTTCAAACACTGCAGTGCATTCTTCCAGATGAAAGCGACTGCACTGATGTGGCTGCACCTTCAGACCAGTCTGGCACAGTCTGGCGTTATGGTCTTCACTGCTGGTCCTGGAATAAGAAGATGTCCTGTCCGTGCATCACCCCATCCACACCCCTCGGACAATGTGGAGCAGCAATTTCCCCTTGTTTGACATATACGGGATAAATATCAGGAATTGCATAGGGCAGCTCCACATCCATAATGCTTGTTTGGGTGCACAGAGGGCTTTTAAAGATGGCATAAGATGTTGGTTTCTCATTGGATATCTGCTTAGTGGCATCTTGTTCTGGGAATGGTGCATGGTAAGATGGTAAGATGGAATCAGATGAAGGGTGGATAGTTAATGAGGTCAGTTCAGTAAGATGCAGTGAGAAGTCTCACTAGGCCTCGCAGTGAGAAACTCTCCAAAAAGAAACTCACACCCAATAAGATTCAACCCCTAGAGCTTTATGGCATTTGAGCAGATAGTTCTATCCACCCCACTGTACCAGTTGTCTGAAACAGCCATCTCCTGCATCCTATTTCTTTAATCTTTCACCAGAATCTTTCATTTTCTTTTCAAACATTTATTCACTTTCCTGTCAAAATGTTATTATGAAATCTGTTTACAGTTCTGTACTGTTTTTAGTTCAACGTGCCATGTTTTAATCTTTTAATCTGAAAATCTTTTAAAGAAAGAACAATGTCGAGGGACTGAAGAGATAAAAAGGAGAATTGTTATGAACCGTAATACACAGTTTAGAATTTCAATGTTACTGAAACTTGGCTGGGAGTAGAAAATGTAACAGTGGATTATTCAAAAATCTAGGCCAAAGGCTACACCAAGTAAGCCAGCAGATAGGTTGGAGGCAGAAGTAAAAGTAGGGTCTCAGAAGGTTGAGAATATTTAAAGTCATTACTCAGCATTTTGAATTAAATGGAGGGTAATGTGAAATTGAGAAAACGCCACTTGAACTAGCAAAGTTGCAGATTTGAATTTTGTTAAAAATTGGATTAAAAGTAAAAGATCATTTTTTTAAGAGCTTACATTGAAATTAAGAGCAAGCAATGGAAACAAAGGAGAATGAAAGAACAAGAGCAAAGGACAGAGAGATTTAATTTGAAAGAATAGAAAAAAAATTAAAGAAATAAATATAAAGGGAAGAGCAATGGAAGGGGAATTTAAGAAGCTTGAACTGCAAAAAAGATAGGGAGGTAAAGCAACATGAGTTGAAGAAAGAAAGAAATAAAATAAAAAACTATAAATAAATTAGAGTAAAGCCATAAGACATAGGAGTAGAATTAAGCTTTTTGAACCCATCAAGTCTATTCCACCACTTGATCCTGGCTGGTATATTTCTCAACCCTATTTTCCTGCCTTCTTACTTAACCAATGATCTCCTTACAAATCAAGAATCTATCTGTCTCATCTTAAACACACTCACTGACTTGGCTTCCACAGCCATCAGCAGCAATGAGTTCCACATGTTTGCCACCCTCCGGCTAAAGAAATTCCTCCAAATCTCAGTTCTAAAGAAAGATGATGTTATATCTTGGAGAACTACTCTGATGCTCATGAAGATTTATTTTAAAGAGAAATCTACGTATAGTGTCTAAATTTGCAGAGGCAACAAACATATTTCATCCCATTTGGAAAGGTAACTGGGAAGATAAAGAAGCCAAAAGATATTTAGATCTTAATGTTACAGTTTGTTTTGGCAGGTATAGCTATGAATGTGTACACAAGTTTGTCTGAAGAAAAATCTGCAGACTATAAAACTCTTAAAGGACAACATTAATTTCTTATGGGCATATTTCTGAATCTTATCAATAGAATGTTAAGATATTAAAAAGGAAATCTAATTAGACATTTGTAGAATTTGCAAAGGGAAAAGAAATCCAATAAAATCATTGTTTCACATCACTGAAATTAAAGAAAAAGTTTGAGAATACAAATCAAATTGTGATTAAGGAAGACTTCTGAAATAATATTTGATAATCTTGAAGAGTAATTTAGATGAAGCATCAAATATCAAAGATCTGAAACTTTTGGCAAATATCTATAGTACTTCACATAGACAGTTGCGTTGGGAAATATTCATAAGGGAATCAACAAGAAATTGGGAGAAACAGAAAATCTGGAGATGAAAAGGTATTCATCTTAGAATGTAAACAGAAGGATGCCAACATAATAAAGGAGAACGGTCAGGCCTAAAACTGTTGTAAAGAAAACAATATGCTTCCATTGTAATATGACTGGATATATTAAAACTAATTGTTTGGAAGTTAAATAAGGCAGCAGTAATAATAGGAACAGATGGAATCCTTAAGAAGGGTGCATCAGAAAAAGGAACTGGTTTTAAACTCCGCAGCAGTACACAGGTAAGCGTGTTTATTTTAATAATTTAATTTACTGTTTTGCTGCATTGATTTCTGAGCATTTGTGTCTTCACATTGGACATTTCTTGGAAGAAAATTTTATTCTGCTCAAATCCAAATATGCAGAAATGTTCATTCAAATATTAATAAAAATGATACTGTTTTTTCTAATGTGTTTACGTTTTTCTCCATATTTTTCAATAAGATGCAAAATATACCTGGCTTATTTCTGCTGCTGAGTTGGTGTATGGAGTGGGAATATATTATTTGTCTGTGAAGCCTGCTCCAGATCGAAACTCTTCACAATTGACAAATATTACTGTGGCTTTCACTTCTTTTATATCCCAGTGTGTATACTGGGATGAAGTTTACAACAACTGGAGTTCATCTGGATGTCGTGTGAGTATCTTACATTGTATTATAGCTGTCTCTGTGAGATGTTGTCCAAATTATGTGATTTCAGAAAGTGCTTCTGTAATTTATTAAATATCATTCATTCTATATCACAACTTACTGGTACAGCATCATTGTGACTTTACATGGTGTAACTTCCAATCCATAAATGTTAAAAACATCACAGTTGAACTAAATACTAATATTTTTAGCCTCGTGTGTCATATAAATCAATCACTCCTTTATAATTGACTGAATGCACCACTGGAACTTGGAATATTTCTCTGACTAGTTACTGCTTGTTTTGGAGGTAACTATAGACAGTGCTGCTGAACTATTTTAAGTTACCAATATTCTTTTCTCAATAATTATATAAGGAATTTCCTGTAAATAATGTGCACTGTGAAATCGGATCTATTTATTACAAGTTCTGATCCCAACTCATGTTATTATTAGAAAGGTCAGATCCCAGATTGTAATCTGGTTTAAAAGTATATTGTTTTTCATTTAATGAAGTGGTTTTTCACTGTACCACAAATATGCAGTACTGCAGATTTCATTTTAACAATAAAATAGAAGTTAATTACATTGAAGAAAAAACAAAATAAACCAAACTATTTACGTACAATGCAATTTAAAATATTTCAAAGCACACATTTATCCTGTCACCATCATGTTACAGTACTCAAACACTAGAGAGAATCTGCTTCTCTTTCATCTCAATGGGTGTAATCTTTTAGTTTATTTCAATTCCAAGTTTTGAGAGTTTAGTAGCTTCTTCCATGATTAGCCATATAATTAACTTTAGACTTTTTCAGCTTTGAATAACTCCTTCAAGGCTCGAAGCAAACTGAAATCCCTACACCGAGATAACCTATATCCTAACTTTTCTGGACAAACACTTTTCTTTGGAAGAAATTGTGATGTTTCTTCATGCATCTAACTTCAACCAGGATTTCTGTGAACTGGCAAACAAAACTTCCCATGCTAGGGGTTATTCCCATAAACAA
The DNA here is from genome assembly GCF_037043375.1 of Chiloscyllium plagiosum. NCBI lineage: Eukaryota > Metazoa > Chordata > Chondrichthyes > Orectolobiformes > Hemiscylliidae > Chiloscyllium > Chiloscyllium plagiosum. The sequence goes on along the minus strand of NW_028270155.1, from coordinate 26,150,521 downwards.
AAAAAATCAATTCCTGATCCTTCCAACCGAATCAAGCTAATGCTCTTCAATGTTTACTTTCCTAAGCTGCTAATGTGGCGTATGCAAACAAATCATCATTTTCTCTCCAGAAAGTCTTTCTACCTAGAACAAAGAAAATTACAGCACAGGAACTGGCCCTGCAGTCCTCCAAGCCTACGCTGATCCAGATCCACCATCTAAAGCTGTCGCCTATTTTCTAAGGAACTGTATCCATCTGCTCCCTGTCGATTCATGTGTCTGTTTAGATACATCTTAAATTATGCTAACGTGCCCGCCATTATCACCTCTCCTGGCAACGTGTTCCAGGTACTCACCACCCTCTGTGTAAAGTACTTTCCACACACATCTCCCTAAAGCTTTTCCCTTCTCACCTTGAACTTGTGACCACTAGTAATTGAGTCCCCCAACGTGGGAAAAAGTTTCTTGCTATCCACCCTGTCTATACCTCTCATGATTTTGTTGACTTCACTCAGGTCCCCCCCCAACCTCCGACTTTCTCATGAAAATAAACCTAATCTACTCAACCTCTCTTCATAGCTAAAGCCCTTCATTCTAGGCAATATCCTGGTGAACCTCCTCTGCACCCTCTCCAAAGCATCCATATCCTTTCGGTAATGTGGTGACTAGAACTGTATGCAGTATTCCAAATGCAGCTGAACCAAAGTCCTATACAATTATAACATGACCTGCCAACTCTTGTAGTCAATACCCCATCCAATGAAGGAAAGCATGCCATATGCCTTCTTGACCACTTTACTGACCTGCACTGTCAGCTTCAGGGAACAATGGACCTGAACACCCAGATTGCCCCAGGATTTTTCCATTTATTGTATAGTTTGCTCTTGAATTGGATGTCCCAAAATGCATCACCTCACATTTGCCTGAATTGAACTCCATCTGCCACTTCTCTGCCCACTTCTCCAATCTATCTATATTCTGCTGTATTCTCTGACAGACCCCTTCACTATCTGCTACTCCACCAATCTTGCTGTCATCTGCAAACTTAGTAATCAGGCAACCAATAACTTCCTCCAAATCATTTATGTATATCACAAACAACAGTGGTCCCAACACTGGTCGCTGTGGAACACAACTGGTCACAAGTCTACATTTTGAGAAACTCCCTTCCACTACTACTATCTGTCTTCAGTTGCCCAGCCAGTTCTCTATCCATCCAGCTAGTACACCCTGAACATGCGACTTCACCTTCTCCATCAGGCTACCATGGGAAACCTTATCAAATACCTTACTAAAGTCCATGTATATGACATCTACAGCCCATCCCCCATCAATCAACTTTGCCACTTCCTCAAAGAATTCCATTAGGTTTGTAAGACATAACCTTCCCTGCACAAACCATGCTGCCCATTACTGATAAGCCCATTTTCTTCCAAATAGGAATAGATCCTATCCCTCAGTATCTTCTCCAGCAGCTTCCCTACCACTGACGTCAGGCTCACTGGTCTATAATTACCTGGAGTATCCTGCTACCCTCCTTAAACAAGGGGACAACATCAGCAATTCTCCAGTCCTCTGAGACCTCACCTGTGTTCAAGAATGCTGCAAAGATATCTGTTAAAGCCCCAGCTATTTCCACTCTTACTTCCCTCAGTAACCTGGCGTAGATCCCATCCAGACCTGAAGACTTGTCTACCTTAATGCCTTTTAGAGTACCCAAAACTACCTCCCTCCTTATGCTGATTTGACCTGGAGTACTCGAAGATCTATCCCTAATCTCAAAATCCATCATGTCCCTCTCCTCAGTGAATACCGATGCAAAGTACTCATTAAGAATCTCAATCATTTTCTCTGACTACACTTATAACTTTCCTCCTTTGTCCTTGATTGGGCCAACTCTTTCTCTAGTTATTCTCTTGCCCCTTATATATGAAAAAATGCTTTGGGATTTTCCTTAACCCTATTCGCTAAAGATATCTCATGACCCCTTTTCGCCCTCTTAATTCCTCATTTCACATTGGTCCTACATTCCCGATATTCTTCCAAACCTTTGTCTGTCTTCAGTAGCCTAGACCTTATGTACGCATCCTTTTTCCTCTTAGCTAGTCTCACAATTTCACCTGTCATCCAAGGTTTCCTAATCTTGCCATTTCGATCCCTCATTTTCACAGGAACATACCTCTCCTGAACTCTAATTAACGTCTCTTTAAAAGCCTCCCACATATCAAATGTGGATTTCCCTTCAAACAGCTGCTCCCAATCTACATTCCCCAGCTCCTGCCGAATTTTGGTATAGTTGGCCTTCCACCAATTGAGCATTCTTCCTTTAGGACCATTCTCGTCTTTGTCCATGAGTATTCTAAAACTTATGAAATTGTGATCTTTATTCCCAAAGTAATCCCTTACTGAAACATCAACAAACTGGCCAGGCTCATTTCCCAACACCAAGTCAATTATGGCCCCTTCCTGATTTGGACCATTTGCATACTGCTCTAGAAAACCCTCCTGGATGCTCCTTACAAATGCTGCTCCACCTAGACCCCTAACACTAAGTGAATCCCAGTCAATGTTGGGAAAATTAAAATCTCCTATCACCACCACCCTGTTGCTCCTATATCTTTCCATGATCTGTTTATATATTTGCACCTCTATCTCACGTTTGCTGTTGGCAGGCCTGTAGTACAGCCTCAACATTGTTACCGCACCCTTCTGATTTCTGAACTCTGCCCATATTGCCTCACTGCTCGAGTCTTCCATCGTGCCCTCCCTCAACACAGCAGTGATAATTTCTTTGACCAGTAATGCAACTCCTCCACCCCTTTTACCTTCCACTCTATCCCACCTCTCACACTGGTTCCAGAAAGCCTGAGAAGTTAATCATCAAACCCCTTTGTATACACTGACTGAAACTCTCATGCTGCTCACTCAAAATCCAAACACTAAAATAAATTTTATATATATATATGTATAAGTCATACACCTTATATCACACATGCAACAGCAATGTAGTAAGACTGGAATATAGAATGTTAAGATTGTTAGATCTGCATCTTTCTACTTTTGTAACATTACCAGCAAAGGAGCTAGAATAACACAAAACTTCTTTGGACATGACAATAATTAACCTCTCAAACCTTGTTCACCAATTAATTCAATCATGATTAATACATAGTAAATTTGGTTAAGGAAGCATAATATCATGCTTAACAAAATTTATCCTCCTGTCACATTATTTCTCCTAAAAAAAAACCAAGTACTATATTATTTACAATCCCTCATTTTAAAAAAAAATCTTGTATTCCATTGCATTTGAATAATTTTACCATTACTAATGTATAATAATTAATTTGTCAGATTAGCTGTAAAGATGTTTCCAAAAATGCAATAAGAATTGAGTTGAGACATACAGATCAGGAACAAAATGACTATAAATTAAATTTTGTTTGTTTGAGCGTTTTTTGTTTAAGCAGCTCTTCCATTGTTTTAATTGTCTTATGTTCACTTTGTTCCGCTGTCATTTTAAGGAGTTAGAGTGTGTTGCTGGAAAAGCACAGCAGATCAGGCAGCATCCAAGGAGCTGGAGAATCGACGTTTCGGGCAAAAGCCCTTCAGTGATTCAAGTTCAATTAGTGATCAGGGACAACAGGGTGTTATTGCAAGTGAGGCAGGTAGAGGGATCCTGAGTTCAGGAATCAAGAAGCCTCAGTTTTTGACCTTATCCAACAGGTATGAGATTCTTGCTCCCTGTATGGATGAGGAAAAGGGTTGCGGGGAGGATGAGCCAGCTGACCACAACACCATGGTGCAGAAGGCCATTCAAGAGGGGGGAGCAAAAAGACAAGTGGTAATTATAGAGGATTCTATAATTAGGGGGACAGATAGAATCCTTTGCAAGCTGGATCTGAAATCTGTGTGGTATGTTGCCTCCCCGGTGCCAGGGTGCAGGATATCTCTGACCAGCTTGAAAGGATACTGGAGTGGGAGGGGGAGGTCCACGTTGGGACTAACAACATAGGCAAGGCGAGGATGAAGGACCTGAAAATATGTTGCTGGAAAAGCACAGCAGATCAAGCAGCATCCAAGGAGCTGGAGAATCGACGTTTCGGGCAAAAGCCCTCAGTGATTCAAGTTCAGTTAGTGATCAGGGACAACAGGGTGTTATTGCAAGGGAGGCAGGTAGAGGGATCCTGAGTTCAGGAGTCAAGGAGCCTCAGTGTTTGACCATATCCAACAGGTATGAGATTCTTGCTTCCTGTGTGGCTGAGGAAAAGGGTTGTGGGGAGGATGAGCCAGCTGACCACAACACCATGGTGCAGAAGGCCATTCAAGAGGGGGGAGCAAAAAGACAAGTGGTAATTATAGAGGATTCTATAATTAGGGGGACAGATAGAATCCTTTGCAAGCTGGATCTGAAATCTGCGTGGTATGTTGCCTGCCCGGTTCCAGGGTGCAGGATATCTCTGACCAGCTTGAAAGGATACTGGAGTGGGAGGGGGAGATCCACGTTGGGACTAACAACATAGGCAAGGCTAGAATGGAGGACCTGAAAATGTGTTGCTGGAAAAGTGCAGCAGGTCAGGCAGCATCCAAGGAGCAGGAGAATCGACGTTTCAGGCATGAGCATTCCTGAAGAAGGGCTCATGCCCGAAATGTCGATTCTCCTGCTCCTTGGATGCTGCCTGACCTGCTGCGCTTTTCCAGCAACACATTTTCAGCCCTGATCTCCAGCATCTGCAGTCCTCACTTTCTCCTAGGATGGAGGACCTGTTTGGGGATTATCGAGCACTAGGAACTAAATTAAGGAACAGGTCCTCAAAGGTCATAATCTCTGGATTACTGCCCGAGCCACGTGCAAATTGTCTTAGGGACAAGAAAATTAGGGAAGTAAAAATGTGGCTAAGGGAATAGTGTGGGAAAGGAGGGTTCCACTTCGTGGGGCATTGGTATCAGTTTTGGAACTAGGCAGATCTGCGCTGATGGGATGGTCTCCACCTGAACCGATCTGGAACCAGTCTTCTAACGAAAAGGATAAATAGGGTGGTCACGAGGACTTTAAACTTGTGATTTGTGGGGAAGGGAAACAAAAAGCAACAGTAAGTATGGTGATAAATGAAAAGGTAAGCAGCAGGTTAATATGTATGCAGACAGGTTTAAGTACAAGGCAGACTATGATAAAAGCAAAAATGAAGGAGATGTTACAGATGTTGTGAATCATGACAGTAAGAAAGCTAGCATAAAGGCACTGTAGCTGAATGCTCATAGCATTCGTAACACGGTTGATGAGTTACTGGCATGAATCATCGTGAACGCATATGATTTGGTAGCCATCATGGAGACATGGTTGCAGAATGGTCATGACTGGGCATTAAATATTCTGGAGTACCAGACTATTTGGAAGGACAGACAGGAATGCAGGGAGGTGGTGTAGTTCTGATATTCAAGGGCAACATCAGGGCAGTGCTGAGAGATGATATAGGTTCAATAGAGCATGAAGTTGAATCCATTTGGTTGGAAGTTAGGAATTTCGAGAAGAAAATGTCACTGATAGGTGTAGTCTATAGGCCACCAAATAATAACATCACATTGGAGTGGGCAATAAATAAGGAAATAATTAATGCCGGCAAAAAAGGTATGGCTATTATCATGGGAGATTTTAACCTGCATATAGATTGATTGAACCAGCTTGGTCAGGGTACCCTTGAGCGGGGTTTGTTGAGAGTATCCATGATAGTTTTCTTGAACAGTATGTAATGGAACCAACGAGGGAGCAAGCTATCCTAGATCTGGTCCTGTGTAATGAGACAGGAATAATTAATGACCTCATAGTCGGGATCCTCTTGGAAGGAGTGATCACAGTATGATTGAATTTAAAATAAAGCTGGAGAGTGTGAAGATAAAATCCTATAGCAGGGTCCTGTGCTTGAATAAGGGGGCTATGATAGAATGAGGGAGGAGCTGGCTAGAGTAGACTGGAAACAGAGACTTTATAATGCGACAGTTGACGAGCAGTGGAGGACCTTCCAAGAAATGTTTCGAAGTGCTCAGCAAAAGTATATTCTGGTGAGAAGAAAGGACGGTAAGAGGAGAGATAAGCTGCCATGGATGTCAAAGGAAATAAGGCAGGCTATCAAAGTGAGAGAAAAGGCATACAGAGTGGCCAAAATCAGCAGGAGTCTAGAAGATTGGAAAAGTTTAAGGGTCAACAGAAAGCCACAAAAAAGAGCTTTAAAGAAAAGTAAGCTAGAGTATGAGAAAAAAAAAACTAGCACAGAATATAAAGACAGATAGCAAAAGTTTCTATGAATATATAAAATGAAGAATAGTGGCTAAGTAAATGTTGATTCTTCAGAGGCTGAGAAGGGGCAATTAGTTATGGGACATGATGAAATGGCCGAGGCATTGAACAGGTAATTTGTATCTGTCTTCCCAGTGGAGGATACTAATAACATGCCAGTAAGTGACGAAGAGACGAAAGTAGGTGAGGACCTGGAAACAATTATTATTATAGAAGTGTTAGTGTTGGGTAATCCAAAGATAAGTAAGTCTCCTGGCCCTGATGGAATGTATCTCAGGGTACTAAAAGAGATGGTGGGAGAAATAGCAAGTGGACTGGTGGTGATTTTCTAAAATTCGTTTGACTCTGGGCAGTCCCAGCAGATTGGAAAATTGTAAATATGACACCACTGTTTAAAAATGGAAGTAGACAAAGGTGGGGAATTCTAGACTATTGAGCTTAACCACTGCAGTGGGGAAGATGCTTGTGTCTGTTATCAAGAAAGAAATAGTAGAGCATCTCGAAAGAAATTGTCCCATTGTACAGATGCAGCATAGTTCACCAAGGGCAGGTCATGCTTCACAAATCTTTTGGAAAATTATGAAGACATTTCAAGCAAGGTGAATAACGGGGGACCCAGTGGATGTGATGTACCTAGATTTCCAAAAGGCCTTTGACAAGGTGCTGCACATGAGGCTGCTGCATAAGATAAGGATGCATGGTGTTAGGAGTCAAGTATTAGTGTGGATTGGGGATTGGTTGACTGACAGGAAGCACACAGTGGGGATAAATGAGTGCTATTCTGACGGGCAATCAGTGACTAGTGGTGTGCCTCAGGGATCCGTGTTGGGACCACAATTATTTACAATTTATATAGATGATTTGGAGTTGGAGACCACGTGTATTGTGTCAAAGTTTGCCGATGACACAAAGATGAGTGGCAGAGCAAAGTATGCAGAAGACTGTGAATCTTTGCAAGAAACATAGATACATTGAATGGAAGGGTCCTTCCACATCCATCAAAGTGTCACCTGCACTTCCACAAATGTTATTTACACTGTCTATTGCTCCCTATGCTGTCTCCTCTACATTGGGGAGACAGGACGCTTACTTACAGAGAGCTTCGAAAACATCTCCAGGACACCTGCACCAACCAACCCCACCGCCCCTTGGCCGAACACATCTATTGCCCCTCCCACTCCGGCAAGGGCATGCAGGTCTTGGGCCTCCTCCATCACCACTCCCTTACCATCCAACGACGGAGGAAGAACGCCTCATCTTTTGTCTTGGCACCCTCCAACCACATGGCATCAATGTGGATTTCACCAGTTTCCTCATTTCCCCTCCCCCCACCTTATCCCAGTTCCAACCTTCCAGCTCAGCACTACCCTCATGCCCAGTCCCACCTGTCCATCTTCCTTCCCACCTATCTGCACCACCCTCCCCTCTGACCTATTACCTTAACCCCCCCCATCCACCTAATGCAATCTCAGCTACCTTCTCCCCAGCCCCAGCCTCCTCCCATTTATCTCTCCACCCCTGGGGCTCCCAGCCTCATTCCTGATGAAGGGCTTTTGTCCTTTAATTTTCCTGCTCCTCAGATGCTGCCTGACCTGCTGTGCTTTTCCAGCACCACACTCTCGACTCTAATCTCCAGCATCTGCAGTCCTCACTTTCACCTTAAGAAAGGATTTACTGGCACTGGAGGGGGTGCAGAGGAGGTTCACTAAGTTGATTCTGGAGTTGACAGGGTTGGCTTATGAGGGGAAGCTGAATACACTGGGATTATGTTCATTGGAATTCAGAAGAATGAGGCGGGACCTTATAGAAACATAACATTATGAAGGGAATTAATAAAATAGAAATAGGTAGGATGTTTCTACTGGTGGTAGAAAGTGGGGACGGCAGATGCTGGAGATCAGAGTCGAAAGTGCGGTGCTGGAAAAGCACAGCAGGTCAGGCAGCATCCGAGGAGCAGGAGAATCGACGTTTTAGGCATAAGCCCTTCATCAGGAATAATTTTTCTGCTGGTGGGTGAGACTAGGACAAGAGGACATGGCCTCAAGATTAGAGGAAACAGGTTTAGAATTGAACTGAAAAGGAACTTCTTCATCCAGAGGGTTGTTAATCTATGGAACTCCTTGCCCAGGGAAGTAGTTGACGCTACTTCAGTAATCACTTTTAAAGCTAAGGTAGATACCTTTTTGAAAAATAAAGGAATTAAGGGATATGTTAAAAACACGGGTAAGTGGAGTTGAGTCCACGACAAGATTAGCCGTGATCTTATTGAGTGGCAGAGCAGGCTCGAAGGCCAAATGGCCTACTCCTGCTCCTAGTTCTTATGTTCTATCCCTGCAACTGCCGAAGTTGTAACACCTGCACATTTTTCTCCTCCCTCCTTAGTATTCAAAGGCCCAAATATTACCTTGCAGGTGATGCACTTTACCTGCACCTCTCACAATCTAGCATTCATTGCTCACAATGTGGTCTTCTCTACACTGGGGAAATGAAGCATAGACTGGGTGACCACTTTGCAGCACATCTATGTTCCACCCACAAAATAAACCATGAGGTTTCAGTTGTCTTCCACTTGATGTAGTGGCTCACAGCACCAGGGACCCAGGTTTGATTCCCACCTTGGGTGACTGCCTGTGTGGAATTTTAACATTCTCTCCGTATTTGTGTGGGTTTCCTCTGGGTGCTTTGGCTTCCTCCCACAGTCCAAAGATGTGCAGGCCAGGTGAATTGGCCATGCTAAATTGCCCATAGTGTTCAGGGATGTGTAGTATATGTGCATTAGTCGGGGGTAAATATAGGGGAATAGATCTGTGTGGGTTACTCTTTGGAGAGTCAGAGTGGACTTGTTGGGCTGAAGGTCCTGTTTCCATACTGTAGGGAATCTAATCTAATCTTTAACACACCATCCTGTTCTCTGACCAACATCTCTGTGTCAGGCTTGCTGCAGTGCTCCAGTGAAGCTCAATACAAGCTGGAAGAACAGCACCTCATTTTCCACTTGGGTACCCTGTAGCTCTCTGGACTCAATATCAAGTTCAATAATTTTAGGGCCTGAACTCTCCTATACCCTACCCCACACACCAAACCTTGTTATTACATGGTCTAACATTACACTCTACCTATTATTATCCATTAACGGTCTCCATTAACAGCTAGTCACCCTCAAAGATAGATCATTATCCACTGTTTTATCTGTCCAACTGTTCTAATCTCTCTTTGGGCTGTAACACCACCTATCGTTTACTACTTACTCCCTCACCCCACCATATCTTCTGCATATAAACCGACATTTTCCCTAGCTATGGTCAATCTGAGGAAAGGTCACCAGACCCGATACGTTAATTCTGATCTCTTTTCACAGATGCTGCCAGACCTGATGAGCTCTTCCAGCAATTTATTTTTGTTTCAGCAGGAAGATGCATGTTTGTTAGTGTATGTTTCCTAATTTTTCTGTTCTATATTCAAGGTGGGCCCTTTAACAACACTGCAGAATACTCAGTGCCTTTGCAACCACCTCACCTTCTTCAGCAGCTCCTTTTTTGTCATGCCCAATGCAGTTGATGTCAGCAAGACAGCAGAACTGTTCGCCACTTTTGTTGATAACCCAGTTGTTGTTACAACAGTTGCCTGCATTTTTGGGCTGTACATCCTTGCTGTGGTTTGGGCAAGAAGGAAAGATAAGCAAGATATGACCAAGGTGAGTTATATAGTCAGTCAGTTTAAAAATCTCCACTTTCAATCTCTTTCTCTCTTTTGCCTCTCAGCCATTTCATCTCATTGTGTGTTTCTCTCTTTAAACAGAAGTGATTCCAATAAGTGATTCCAATTTTAAACACAACATTTATTTGACATCATGCAGCTGGAATTTAACGTACTTCCCAGTAGCAAGCTTGATGGTGGGCGGCATTAATTATGTGGGAGAGAGTGGATTGTGTTGCCTGGCAACCACCACTCCAATTAAACCCAAGGCAAGAAAACCTTAAATGGGCATTTAATTCCTCCTTAATGGCCTCATCTTGCTATCAGTGGATCTTCGTTTGGGAACACAGTAAGCAAGCAAGCCAATACTGGGCTACTTGTAGGTCTAATTGGAGTGTGCTTGGGCTGGGGGTGTGTCCTTTGTTCAAACACTCAATGTCTGATAGAAGGACTCAGCATTGGGAAGAGAGACTCCCTTTTTAGAGTCATCACCCAGGTATTGCTGTGACATAGTCTCCTACAATCCTTACCCTGTAAACACCTACCCACCATTGCTTGCTTGATGCCCAGATCATTCCATGATCCTGATCCTCAGGAGGGTGTCTTTTCTGCAGCAGCCACAGCCTCCCATCAGTGCTGTTGAGCAAGCACAGTTGCCAGCTCCTGATTGGCCAGCAGTTCCTCAAGGGTAGAAGTCAAGGTTAGAGTGGTGCTGGAAAAGCACAACAGGTCAAGCAGCATCCGAGGAGCAGGAAAATCGACATTTCAGGCAATAGTCCTTCATTCCTGATTGAAGGACTTTTGCCCGAAATGTCGATTTTCCTGCTCCTCGGATGCTGCCTGACCTGCTGTGCTTTTCAAGCACCACTCTAATCTTGATTCTGATCTCCAGCATCTGCAGTCCTCACTTTCACCTCAAGGGTAGAAACTCTGTCCTGAGATTCCTGGTTCCCAGGAAGGGCCTAGGGTAGCATGAGAACCGGTCAGCCTTCCTGAAGAGAAGAGATCTGGAGGTGTCATCAGCTCTCCAGCTGACAATCAAGAACTCTTATCACTTCCACTACATCCAACCCAGTAATGGATGAACCGTACCATGCTGTCAGAGAGCATTCGACCAGACAATTAAGGACAATGCCATACCAATCCAGGAGTGTGCATTAAGGCTGGTTCAGGGAGTTAGGAGCATTTGTCATTTTGGCAACCTCATACATAATTTGTGATTATTAATGTGTAATGGTTGTGATGTGATTTGATGATTTTCTGAAATTGTGATCGATAAATTAGCCAAATCAGAAAATAAACATTGAGGCACCAGAAATAAACTACAGGGACAAATACACTTAATATAAACAAATTAATTTTAAATTCAAATGTCTATACTTGGCATATTTAATTAGCTACATTTTTATGTAATGGCACCCTTGTATCATTTGTCCAACTATCTACTTTTCCAGCAGATATCTGGTCTGTTACAGTGCAGTCTGTGCACTCTAACAATCTCACATTTACCATTTATCTCTTTACTTTCCCATGGTCCTGTCAATCACAAAGCCTAACTAGGTAAAGAAAACTTACAAATAGATAGCATAAGGTATAAAACCCCTTAAGACTTGGGAAGTGCTAACATATTATTGTTATCAAAATTATACGACTGTCTACTGTTTTTCTTTAAAATAAGACTTTGCTCAAGTGAACTGTATTTGAGACTCTGTCATTTTTAAAATCCAATTCTCTTTCTTTTCAACTTGAAAATGAAAGGCGAAAATAACAGTACTTGCTGATAATGACCCATTTGCCCAGTACCGCTATTTGGTGACGGTTTTTACAGGACATCGCCGAGGAGCAAGTACAACAGCTAAGGTGTGCAATCATTTCAAGATCTGTGCAATTTACCATTGCTGCTTTTAATATTGGATGCAGAATTGACAACTGATGAATTCTTTTGTGCTTTACACATTATGGCTGTACTTATAGACTCATAACGACCAGTTGTACATTGTGAAAGTAGAATAACTTGTTAGCTTGCAAGTTTTAATCTGCTCACATGGGTGTTCTGCAGGGTGTGTTCTGAACTCTGGTCAAACTGCTGATTTTTATTTGTGCTGTGAACATGAAATGCAACATTCGCTGAGAAAAAGAATTCTGTAAAAAATCCATAATGGTCTCTGCAGATCCAAAGAACTGCTTGAGAGCTTGTTAAATGAAATAAAATTAGAATCACATTTTAGTTAATGAAAATCCTGAATGGTGCAAGGTATCCTCCTGGAAAGAATTTATTTAACACTGCTTTCTGCTTGCATGTTGGGTTTTTGATCACAACTTGTACCTTTCAAGTTGATTTACACCGCAGTCTGATTGCAAAATTAGAATTATAACCAAAACTCATGACTCCTTCAAGATTAAGATGGAGAAGTTCTCGTGAGTAAACAATCAGCCAGTTCTTGAACAAAATCACCAAAGAATTTAACTCCCTGAAGCTCTTGATGGTGATTGATTGCAAAACATGCATGAATACCTTTTTTTAAAAGAATAGAGTAGAAATTTATTGTCACGTGTACTTTTACATGAAAAGTACAATGAGAAGTTTTAGAAGTTGCCGCATCACGGCACCTACATTAGTGACAGAAGTCATACACAGTATTAAAAAAAAGTAAAATTAAGACAAAATTCATCACAGTTCAGTTAACACTCCTGGTTTCAGGTAAGCCGATTAAGGAATGATGAAATCCCCTAAGATACAGCTGAGATAAGATCAGCATTCCAGGATGAGAACACCATGCCAGGCCACTGGAATACTGAGCCAAAGCCTCCACTGAAGAAAACCACCATGCCAGGTCGAGACCACCTCGCCTTATGACTCAGTGTGTACTGGTCTCCATTTGGGCAAGTCAGATGTGCAAGCATTAGAACTATACTTTGAAAATATACTGAGTAGATGGGTTATGACATCAGTCAGTGCATGACACTGGGTAGAAATTTACAGGAGCCTGAACAACATGGGCTGTGGTGCGATTGGCTGCACAGTGAGCTCAGTTTCTTGCTGTGCAGCAAGCAGCAAGTTGCCTAAAAAGGGGTATTATGGCTTGTTAAAGATCTTATTAATGCCAAGACCTTTGTCATTAATAAGTGGCCACACACCAATCAGTTTCATTTGTAAACAGCCACTCGGCTCCAATCCATCAGGACGTTGCTGGAACCCACTGCAAAATAAAATGAGATTGCAAAAGGCATCAGATTATTTGCTTTCAAAACATGCAGTCATCCTTGTAAATCCATGGTTTCAAATCAGTTCTTGCTCATTTCTGTTCACAGTTAAAGAGCACAAAAATACAATATCATGATCTTTACAACAATTAAAGCAGGGACTAGGGTGAGAGAATGGGGTTTCATGTGTGAGGGAGTGTCAGGCATGATGGCGATGTGCTCTACACAACATGGTTTTGTGGCTTCTGGGTTATTATGTTTCCATAGAGGGGCATTACTGGACTGCCAGCTGTTGTCCAGGTGCACAACAGTTGGTCTTTTAGCAGATGTTTACTGAGCATTGCGACATTCTGGGAACAATGGTAAATTGGAACTAGAATTGATCATGAGGGACTCCATAAGAGCAGGATAGGTAGTTAATGAGGCAATTTTAGTTCAATATTGCAAGGCATCTCAAATGGTCGTATGGTGAAAAACCCTCCTAAAACTTGATTCAACCCGCACTTGGCCAGAAAACCCGAAGATTAACCCACTGAGTTAACATCAAATTTACGATTTTCAACTTCACTATTCTAACTAACCATTCTCTTAAAAACACACAACTGAAGATGCATTTAACAGCAGGAATGACTCCTGCAGAGCTATGTAAAAGAATCATCAATAAATCTTGTGAGTAGTGAGCAGGTATGTGCCCTCATGATGGCCACAGTGTGGAGAACGCAAAACAGACTCCATGAATCAGAAGATAACTCCAGTGAGTAACAGGGGGCTTCTCTCTCCCCTGTTTTGTCCATTGCCTCAGGAACTGATGGTCTGTTGCAGAGTGTCTCTCATTGTAGGATTGTTGCCTTTATGCACATTGAAAAGCCCTTGTCACCAACAAGACTTTCCTGGGGCAACATGGTGACTTGGAGAATGCTGATGGAGACATAATGCATTGTGATTTGTTGCCAGAGTAATGGGAATCCACCGGCATGATATTTCAATATGGTCACATACCAACTGTAATTCAGTGAGTAGGAGACTTTGGATTGTGGTTTATCTCCCCATTAAGATGCAGTGGCAGCAGCCTGATGTGCCTGTATCTAATGGCTCTCGATAGAATGGAGAATTTCAAATCCTGGCAAAATCTTGCATCAATTCTACCTTTTTTGCATGGCATCAATGACCTGGCTACATTATCACCTGACCAGGGATAAGCAGTGAACTAGAATTGTTGGTAATGGCATCGGCTTCTATCAGGAAGGAAGCGCGAGAGATCAAACAAAGGGCTGCAGTGACCTTGACAACCACCAATGGGGCTATTTACAATCTCCAAAGCAGCTACCCCAAGCACTGAGGATGTCACCGAGACAGGGGATGAAACGTTTGCAACAAAAACTTCCAGCTCGGCGAACAGAACCACAGCAGCTACCATTGGAGTTTGAGGAGGAGGCACTGTTCAATGCACTAGCCTTCTCACTAATTTGTGACCAGATGAAAACGTTTTAGACCATAGTGCTTCTCTAATAGGACTGGGCTATAAATGAGGCAAAGTATCAGACAAAGGTAAATAATCACCACAAATAATATGCCACTTGATGCAGCTGGTGCTAGACTAAATGTGTGCATATGCATACGCAGAGGCAAAAACAAACCGACACAGACACACAGAGCATTCCTCTTACTCCAAAACAAAATCTCTCTTTCTTGAATATCTCCAGTGGCTTAGACTCCACAGATTCTGAAGTAGAGAATTGCACGGGTGACTACCCTCTGAGTGAAGAAATTCTTCCCTATCTCAGTCCAAAATGGCCTACATTGTGTCCTGAGATTGTGACCTCTGGTTCTACACTACTTTGTTAAACCCTTTACATCAGGATCCCATCTCATTCTTCTAAACTCCAGTAAATACAAGCAACCTCTTCTCATACGACAATATTACTATCCTCAGTATCAGCTTAGTGAACCTTTGCTGCACTCCCTTTATGGCAAATACATTCATTTCTTAGGTAGGGCAACCAAATCTGCATGTAAAATTCCAGATATGGACTCAGCATGACATCTCTACAACTTCAAATCTTTTCCAATGAGGCCAATATTCTATTTGACTTTCTAATTGCTTGCTGTGCCTGCCTATCTACTTTTCTTGACTGGTGTACAAGAACACCCAGATCCCTTTGTACACCTGTTTTTCACACCAAACTGTACAAGTACACATTTAGCCACGCTGTCCTGCATCTGCCATGTTTGCTCATTCACATAACATCTCTTGGTGATCTTGAGGCCTTCACACTTCCTCCTCACAACTCACACTCCCTCCCAGTTTTGTGCCATCAGCATATATAAGATAGTAGAAAATCTTAATATGTCCTTTGCGATGAGGAAGAGAATTTGTTCAATAGCAGTGTTATATAGAATGTGATTTTTCTTGAAAAACTTGAATTTGTTGCAAACCAGTTATAATTTTGAAATTATAATTTTGAAATGATGTTTGAAATTTCTAAAGATCTGGGTTTGGTTTTGTTTATTATATTTTGATATCTTTTGTTATCCAGGTGACTATTACATTATATGGCTCAGAGGGAGAGAGTGACCCACATTTCCTTACTGACCTTGAAAAACCTAACTTTGAGAGAGGAGGGGTTGATGGATTTCTTCTAACGACACTTTTCCCACTTGGGGATCTCCAAAGCATTCGACTATGGCATGACAATTCAGGATCTAGTCCATCCTGGTAAGCACTTCTAGGCAAATTAGCAGAGAGGATTTTACATGGAGGCATAGTAACAGGCACTGTTCAGATATAACTCGCCCCACCCACTAGAATGAAAGCACTTTAGATGTATACAGTAATATTGAACTTCCTGAGCAAAATATTTGGATTAAAAATGATGAAATCCACATTAACATCACCTTCAAATCCAAAGTATGTCAACCTCGTTACTAAAGTGCATTTTGGTTGTTAAGACTGGCTTTTTCCCAATTGCTGTTGATAAAGTATAGTAATGTTGTACCAAAGATTGTTCCTTTCTTTGACGTTCTGTTGAGTTGTGCTAAAATACTGACTTCTTTAAACTGGAACATGACAAAGATATTTATCCATAAATATGATGCAATAAGATTAAATAATGTGTAAAATGTTTAGTCCAGGATATTTCTGAGCAATTAAACTACCAGCATTTGATAACGCAAGAACAGTCCTTGTTTTAAACCTGCATAAAGCCTTCAAAACTTAAGCAGAGTGTGAACTTTGAATTTTTCCAAATTTCCCTCAGTATGGCTTCATCAGTAGATATCTGTAATTAAACAAATTATTGGACAGAATCCAAAAACTGTCTGATCCATCTTGCCTTTAATGTGTAGCTTAGAATTAAAAAACGTAAAATCTCATAGGCCATTCAGCTCGTTGTGCCTATGCTGGTTCTTTAGTTCCACACCCCACTATTTTTTAACTGTAGTCCCTTTCAAGTGTATATCCAATTGCCCTTTAATAGTTGCTATGGATTTTGAATATACCAACCTTTGAAGTTCATCCCAGAGGAGAAAGTGAGGGCTGCAGATGCTGGAGATCAGAGCTGAAAATGTGTTGCTGGAAAAAGCGCAGCAGGTCAGGCAGCATACAAAGAGCAGGAGAATCAATGTTTCGGGCATGAGCCCTTCTTCAGGAATGAGCCTTTCCTGAAGAAGGGCTCATGCCCGAAACGTCGATTCTCCTGCTCCTTGGATGCTGCCTGACCTGCTGCGCTTTTTCTAGCAACACATTTTCAGTTCATCCCAGAGCTTGCAATCCTCAGTGTGAAAAAAAACTCCTCATTTGTCCATCTGGTTATTTTTGACAGCTGTTTTAAGTCTGTGACTGATGATCCCAAATGCATTGCCAGAGGAAACTATTTCTCAGTGCTTGCTTGATTAAAACCCTTCATAATTTTGAACACCTCTATTAGTTTCCCCCTTAACTATATCTGTTTTAGGAGAACAGTCTCAACTTCTCTAACCTCTTTATATCCATAGAATCCCTACAGTGTTGAAACAGGCCATTTGGCCCAAAAAGTCCACACTGACCCTCTGAAGAGCATCCCATCCAGACCCATCCCCCTACCCTTTCCTGTAACCCTCATTTCTCATGGCTAACATACCTAACTTTTACATCCCTGAATACTGTGGGCAATTTAACATGGCCAGTCCACCTAACTTGTACATCTTTGGATAAAACTGAAGTCCTTCATGCCTGGTATGTAAACTACTAGTTCCTTAATGTATTTGGATTTCTCATGGTGTTTGGAATCCCTGGGATATAACAGTTTAACACATTGAATGGCAAGACATGACCTTCAATTTTAAAGTGACTGATAGGAATAAGCAACCCAATTACTTTGACATAAAAATGTAATATTAAAACAGCATGGCTCTTGCACATATCCCAAATTCAGACTAGACAAAATCACCACAGACTGACTAAAGAAAGCACAAAAATTATTGCAGTAATGAATAAAGCAGCAAGAGAACAGGGAGAAGTTTTTTTGTTTCAAAATTTTGAAGTGTCCAATCCAAAAGATGATTGCCATTTAGACATATGTAAAACTGAATTTTGCTATTTGAATTACGTTCCAGGTATGTGAATCGTGTAACAGTGCTTGACTTAGAAACAGATGAGCGATGGTGTTTCCTGTGTAACTCCTGGTTGGCTATTGATGTTGGAGACTGTCTTTTAGACAAAACTTTTCCAGTTGCAACTGAGATGGACCTGAAACGATTTAGGTACCAGAAGCTCATATACACATACAGATTATCCAATGTATTTTTGTTCAATTATTCTGTAACTATGATTCCTTATTTTTGTGGTAATACATTAATGGAGATATCAACCTTGGTTGGATTTAACACACTTCCTTCTAAGTCAGATAGTCATAAATTCAATTCCATTTGAGCATAAAATCTGGAGTGGGCACACCAGTAAAGAATCATGCAAGGGCTGACTGTCAAAGTTGTGATCTTTAGGATAAACCAAGACAACTGGGCGGCACGGTGGCACAGTGGTTAGCACTGCCGCCTCACAGTGCCAGAAACCTAGGTTCAATTCCCGCCTCAGGCAATTGTCTGTGTGGAGTTTGCACATTCTCCCCGTGTCTGCGTGGGTTTCCTCCGGGTGCTCCGGTTTCCTCCCACAGTCCAAAAATGTGCAGGTTAGGTGAATTAGCCATGCCAAATTGTCCGTAGTGTTAGGTGAAGGGATAAATGTAGGGGAATGGGTCTGGGTGGATTGCTCTTCGCAGGGTCGGTGTGGACTTGTTGGGCCGAAGGGCCTGTTTCCACACTGTAAGTAATCTAATCTAATCTAAGTGAACAAGCCTCTTGACTCAAGGCACTATTCAAAACAGAGCAACGAGGTAATCTAATGATCATGAAAACAGATCAACTGATAGTTATTTTGTTGCTGTTTGGGGGACTTTGGTGTGCTCAAATTAGCTATTCCACATTGTTACATTACAAAGGAACTGTACTTCAAAAGCTCTTCATTGGTTGTAAATACTTTGGAAAAAATATTATCAAAACATATATTCCTCCTTTATGTACTTAACGGTGATCACAAAATATTAGTCTTGAGCTAGTCAATCATTGCACCAGACTAGGGTTGATCATTAACGCCTGTCCAACAGAGTGCCTTGTTATGCCAGTTAGCTGTTGAGAATAAAATAACATAGGTACATATACATAGCCCATTCTCTTTACTGAATGGATAATTAATCAGTTCATTGCTTTCTGCACAAATTCTGGACTCTAGCAGTCCCTTGCTCTTAATTCTGGCATCCAGGTTTGCCAAACACTGCCAGTTAAGCAAAGACAAGCAGTTTGGTGCATGACATTAGGATAAGATAATTTTTTTATGACTTGTTATGGAGTTGGTATCACAGGGAGAGGTAGGTCAGGGAAGTAAAGCCAAGACAGTGTAGTAATTAGAAGTGCCCATCCTAAGCTGGTTGTGAGATCACCCTGGCAGGACACTAGTCACCATTTTTTCACCTGTCTGGAAGGTGGGTAATCAAGGAGGTAGTGAGTTGGGGCTCTTAAGCGGCATTTGTTGACCACATACAGGCCTTAATTGGTGGCAGGTCAGGAAAGCCTGCAGTGGATATTTTCTCCCAGAGATTAGTTGGTGATGTGGCAGACAGAGGTAAGTATAACACCAGGGCCAATTCATCCAATTAATTCCTGCTTTCAGCTCTTCCCTCATCACCTAAAGAGGAGGAGCTATTCCATCCATCATGTATTCTTGGATAGTATAGAATTCTTAAAAGATGGTTAAGATGCAGTTACTTTTGCAGATACTGTTGTGTTTGAATGCCCTCTGATATCGAGCTGTGAGCCTATAGCATTGGAACAACTTGTCATCCACTCTTGGCTCTATGAGTTCTTATTCTTTCCACTATTTCCTCACTAAGACTAAAGGAAATTCATCTTCTTGTCACCCAACAGTAACCTGTTCTTCATGAAGACTGCTAAGGATTTTCGGGATGGACATATTTGGTATTCAGTTCTAAACCGCCCACCGAGGAGTCCCTTTACAAGAGTACAACGTGTGTCGTGCTGTTTCTCCTTGCTTCTCTGTACAATGTTAACAAGTATTATATTCTGGGGAGTGCCAAAGGATCCTGCCCAGCAAAAAATGGATCTAGGTAAAGTCAATAATTATTTGCTAAAATGTCTTTTCGTGAGATTGGATTTGCGAATGAAATTGGCCATTTATAGCATGTGGAAATGTTAGATCAGCGCTATGTTAAAAATGAAGAGCATATGGAAAAGCCTGTATAAGAGTGAGGTGTTGCAGAGATAAACAAAATAGTTTACAGAAACCTTTCAGAGTCAGCCAGTAGCCACTAATAACTAAGGAAGTCATCATTAGCATCACATACAACTGGAAGAGACAGTAAGAGCCTCAGATCATGTGGGACAGAACTTCAAGTCCTATCCTAATGGCTGCTCAAACCCTGAGGATACCTCAAATTAATATACACTGTCATAAAAATATTCATCCTTTAACAGAAATGAGTGTTGAGTATTTAATCTGTTAGGCTGTACTTGGTGTACTGTGCACAGTTTTCATCTTCATAATATGATAATGACATGGAAGCATTTGAAAAAGTAGGAAGAAGATGGTAGCAGCAGTGAGAGATTACAGATATCAGGAAATATTGATCAGGTAAAACCCTCCTCTTTTGAAAAGAGAGGATGACCTTGGTGTTTAAAGTAATGATTGAGTAGAACAGGACAAATGTGAGTGAACATTTTTTTTATTTGCTCATGGGATGATGTCAAGACAAGGCCAGTATTTATTTCCCTTCAGAAAGTGGTTGTAAGCTGCTTTCATGAATCACTGCAGTCCATGTGGCTTAGGGAATTATAGGACAATGCAAAACTAGGGACCATCTAGAGTGAGAAAAAACAGCATTACTTGGAAATGAGCTGATTGGTTGTACTGGAGCTCCATTTTGAAGTACACAAGACGAGTGAGACCACATTAAAACAAGATTGTGACTAAGAAATTAGATAGGGAAATAAATAGAAATATTAGATTTTATTTACCATCAAATTGTGTTAATGATCCATATCCTTTTCATGATCATTAACTATTTCCTTTCGCAAAGGGATACTGATTTCACTTTTTAAAAGTGGTAAGCCACTTCCTTGTATTGCAAAGAAAACCAGAGAGTAGAGCTATGACAGCAACATGTACAAATGTTGTGACGACACAGTGGTGTTCAAACTTGTATCATATCAACTTGTGAAAATATATCTCTCTGAAAATTATGGCACTTTATGACTAAGTAAATGGAATATAAATCCAAATACTTTGCAGGTTTTCTGAAATGTCCATAATGGATTACATATTCCAGGCAATGTGCTATGAGCAATTACCTTTGATTGATGTAATCTGTTTGCTGTCTAATTTTTAAATTGCAGGTAAACTAATGTTTAAATAGTAAATATCATCTCAATTGTGTACATTTTAACCTTCATTTCTTTTTACTATTTTCCTTGTTTTTCATAACTTTCTTGCAAATATAAAATTTATTAACTAAGATCCTTTTAAGCGCCTGATTTATAAAGAACACAGTCAATATTTTTATTCCCACAAAGCCTTATGGGTTCTTCCTTTCTCATTTGATCTAACTTTACTTTCTACACAGGCAAGATTGAATTTACCTGGCAGCAAGTGGTGATTGGTTTTGAAAGCTCACTGCTTATGTTCCCCATCAATCTTCTCATCGTGCAGATTTTCAGAAACATCCGGCCAAGATCTAAAGGGAAGCATATGGAAAGGAAACAAGGCAAACATGGCCGCATATCGCCTTCCTTACCAGCCTCTTCTCAAAGTCTACAAACTTGCTCGCTCACACCTCAAGCTGTTATAAAGGTTGTCAAAAAAAATCAAAAAATCTGTGTGTCACCTTCTCATATTAAGAAAATTGATATCTTGTTAATCATCAATAATTACAACTTTTAACAAATAACACTATTTGTAATTATATCACATCTAAGCATTGAGAACAGCCTTCAACAATATCACAGATAGTTGTAAGGGAAATACTGCACAACAGAGAAAGAGGTTAGAAAGGGTCTGGACGCTTAGCCAGTCAGATTTTGAGACAATTTTTAAAGGAGATTTTAAAGAGTCTGAGGGATCTGAGGAGAGTTTTACTGAGAACAAGATTCCAGCAATCGACACAGTTACCACCAATAATAACATAAAAGGAATGGGAACCACTAAATCTCCGAATTGAAGGATTGAAGTCATAATTTGCATAGAGTCATAGAGTTATACAGCATGGAAACAGACCCTTCGGTCCAACTCACCCATACTGACCAGATATCCTAACCTAATCTAGTCCCATTTGCCAGCTCTTGGTCCATATCTCTCTAAACCCTTCCTATTCATACACCCATCGAGATGCCTTTTAAATGCTGCTATTGTACCAGCCTCTACTACTTCCTCTGGCAGCTCATTCCATACACTCAAAACCCTCTGCGTGAAAATGTTGCCCCTTAGGTCCCTTTTATATCTTTCCCCTCTTACCATAAACCTATGTCCCCTAGTTCGAAACTCCCCCACCCGGGGAAAAGATCGTGTCTATTTATCCTATCCATGCCCCTCATGATTTTATAGACCTCTATAAAGTCGCCCCTCAGTCTCCGATACTCCAGGGAAAACAGCCCCAGCATATTCAGCCTCTCCCTGTAGCTCAAATCCTCCAACCCGGGCAACATCCTTGTAAATCTTTTCTGAACCCTTTTAAGTTTCACAATATCCTTCCGATCGGAAGGAGACCAGAATTGCGTGCAACATTTTAAAGTGGCCTAACCAATGTCCTGTACAGCAGCAACGTGACCTCCCAACTCCTACAGTCAATACTCAGACAATAAAGGGAAGCATACCAAATGCCTGCTTCACTATCCTATTTACCTGCAACTCTACTTTCAAGGAACAATGAACTCCAAGGTCTCTTTGTTCAGCAACACTCCCTAGGACCTTACCATTAAGTGTATAAGTCCTGCTAAGATTTGCTTTTCCAAAATGCAGCACCTCATTTATCTTTAAACGAGATCTTAAAGTGTAAATTGTCCTTCAAACAATTTCTTCTCCTGATTATTATTTGAATAAAAATGAGGTTTATTACTTTAAAAACAAACAGATCAGTAGTTCAAAGGCTGGAATTGAAAATCATTTGCTATTTAAGTAAATTTGTTACCATTCCAGAAGAGATGGAAGAAAGGTAAAGATGAAATGGAAATAGTATGTTACATTTCATGAAAGCACTAAGATGAGTAAATTATATTGCACACTTAGGACATCCAGAGAATTGCAAACTCACTAACAAAAACATTGAAGAACCCGTTACCAACACTGGATAAGGATTTGAGGCAAACAACTGATATCAACAAACTTTTGGCACTAGTTGAAAGTATTATCCGGGAACAAAATAGAATGGACCATGAGTTTTACAATGAGAGTCGCAAGAAAGAGGATACACTCATTCTCAGCCTTGGATCAGTTGACTTACAAGGTGAGTTTGAAGGTGTCTGGTAACAGTGGACAGAATTTAATGAAGGTAATGAGAGTCTCACCTTCTGGTTGGAGAGTTGGAGAAAGCTGCATGTCTCTGCTACATTAACTGGCAGTGGCGGAACTTATCTGGGACCTCATGGGCAAACGTCCCAACTACTGAGAGCTGCAATCAGCCACTAGTTGGCAACTCTTCATTTCTCAACACTGCCTTAGGCAAGGTGGTGGCTGCTAATGGTAATCCACTCACCCAAAACTAAGAATCACCACAGAGGCAGACAATGATAGGGTGGTGGATTAAGGAGGAGTCAGGTGCAATGGTCAGGGACTTGACTCTCAGCCATTCCCTCCTTCCTGATGCTGGGTCCTTTGATCCGGCATAGAGTGTCTTTAAATGAGTGACGCAGCTGGGAAGCCTGAAACAATCCCAACAGAGTTTGCTTTTTGGACATGCCGAATGAGAAGTCTTCCATGGCAGGATGAGGCACAAAGGAGGGCATTCATTGATTCCAGATTCACACCAATGGTGTTAAATGTTTCTGAAATGACAAAGTTTGCCACTCAGTTTCAGGGCAGTTAGAATAGGCAATAAATGAAGACCTTTTCAGCAATTCCATCAAAGGATACAAATTAATGAAACGTTCTATGATTTCTAGTTGATTGCAGTCTGGAGATGTTTCAACAAAACATCACTGACTGCAACTTCTGCACTTCTTCATTTAGCTACAGATGTACAGATTCCAGATTTCACTATGAGTTTGAGTGAAACACTGAGTGTAACAAACATTGAGAATTCATCCATTATTTCTCCAATGTAAAATCCAGGCTAGATCCTGGATTAACTCATACTTCTGTCTGAGGCAAGAGTGCTGCTATTGTGTCAAGTTAACCCCTTTCTAAAATTGTTCTTAGCTTGTGCACAGTGTTCCAACTAGGTATGATTTTAAATTGTAGCAGGAGTGACAAAAATGATATTTGTATCGTTAATCTGTACTTAACTGCTGGATAAAACACCTTTAATGCTTTTTACATTCAAGTACTTATTCATATTATTGCTAACATACTCATGGTTTGTTTTTAATCTTGCCCACTTTCAGCAAGATATCCTCATTAAAGGACACAACAGCATTATCACAGTCCAAATATTACAGCAATGTAATTATATTGATCTAACTTCATTCTTAGAACCTTGACACAATGCAAACAGTGTAACTTACGCAACTGACAGCCATTTTCTAGTGAGCAATCAATTGTAAAATATGCTCCATTCAACCAGTAGTCACTAACTCTCCCTTACTGCTTTCAGAACACACCACAAGCTCTGATTCTGAAAAGGGTGTGATGGATAAACAAAGGCGAAGTGATTAT
This sequence comes from Chiloscyllium plagiosum, assembly GCF_037043375.1. Lineage (NCBI taxonomy): Eukaryota > Metazoa > Chordata > Chondrichthyes > Orectolobiformes > Hemiscylliidae > Chiloscyllium > Chiloscyllium plagiosum. Next base: position 26,125,937 of record NW_028270155.1, on the reverse strand, counting down.
AATCGTTATCTATACCTGCAGCTCCAGCATGTGGAGAATGAACTGGATTTTCTGGATTCGAGCAAATTCCAGAATCCACAGAGCTACACTCGAGCTGTCCGGCAGGTTCACCACATGAAGGACCTTCTGGAGAATGCTATCCTCTGCTCCAATTCAGTTTCAGAAAGGTGGGAATTCCTTTCTGGGATTATAAGAAAGAGGGTAACTCCTTAATAGTATATCAGTGTGACATAATCCCCCAGGTGAGGTTTGAACCCATATCTATCCAGGCAAGATTATTGCTTAGATTTTTTGTTAAAATTATCAAAGTGACTGTGGGAGAAGAGAAACTGGGTACAGGATATTTGGGAAAGACAGATAGGAAAAGGTGGAAGGATGACTTTGAGAAATAATTATGCTGTAAATACAATAGAGAGGCATTAGCTAAACTCAGGAAACCAATGCGCAGAAGTGGTTTGGATTGAGATGACAAATGATAAAGTCAAGAATTCACTTGTGAGAATGGTGTGCAGGCTCACAACAGGAAGCACTCTGTACAATGGAGTAAAAAGGAAGAGATAATAGGAGATTCTCCAAAACATATGGTGATAATGATGGGGTATTTTAGTCAACATATAAAATGGAACAATTAGATGGGCAAGAGTAACCAAGAAGAGAAGTTCAGAGAATACTTTCAGAATAGTTTCTTTGAACAGCATATCCTGGAGCTGACCAGACAGCAACCTAATAATATGGATAAATGTGAGGTTATCCACTTTGGTGGCAAAAACAGGAAGGCAGATTATTATCTGAATGGACTTAAGTTGAGAGAGGGAAATGTGCAATGAGACCTAAATATCCTTAAACTCCAGTTACTGAAGGTAAGCATGCAGGTGCAGTAGGCGGTAAAGAAGGCAAATTGTTTGTTGTCCTTAATAGTGAGAGGATTTATGTACAGGAGCAGGGATATGTTGCTGCAATTGTATGGGGCATTGGTGAGACCACACCAAGGAATATTGTGTGCAGTTTTGGACCTTGTCTGAGAATGGACATTTTTGCTTTTGAAGGATCGCAGCAAAGATTTACCAGATTGATTCCTGGGATGGCGGGACTGACTTATGAGGAGAGATTGAACCAGTTTGGATTGCTGTTCAGAATAATGAGGAAGGAATTTCATGGAAACTTATAACATTCTAACAGGACTAGACAGGGGACATGTAGAAAGGATATTCCCATTGACGGAGGAGTCCAGAATCAAGGGTCACAATCTAAAGATGTTGGGTAAATCATTTAGGACTGAGATGAAGGGAAATTTCTCCACCTGAGAGTGATGAACCTGTGTAATTCACTACTACAGAAAGCAGTCATCACCAAAACATTATGAGAGTTCAAGAAGGAGTTTACTGAAGCACTTGTGACTAAAGGAATCAAAGTATATGGGGAAAAGTAGGAGTGGGCTAGTGAGTTAGATGATCAGCGATGATCATAATGAATGGCAGAGTAGGCTTAAAGGGCCAAATGACCTACTCCTGCCTCAATTTTCTGGTTCCATGAAAGCTAACTGTATTATTATAAAGGGAACTCAATCCAAAAGTAGGACGCTTTCAGTTTCATAGGGCACTGGTAAGATCTGGAGTACTGTGTACGTTGTTGGTCTCCTTATTTAGGAAGGATATAAATGTGTTGGAGGCAGTTCAGATAAGGTTTACTAGAATAATGCCTGGAATCGGAATGTTGTCTTAAGAGGATGGGGTGCATCAACTTGGGTTGTATCTGCTGGAGTATGAACTGTAAGAGGAGACTTGATTCAAGTATTATGTCAAATTTGTTCATGAATTGTTGGTACCGCTGGTTAGGTCTGCACTTTACTGTGCAGAAGGCACTTAAGATTCAACTGAATTGCTTTGCGTCTGGAGTCAAATATAAGCCAGACCAGGTAAAGATGGCAGGTTTCCTTCTCCAAAAAGAATGAGTTAACTAGAGGGGAACCTCAGTGGATGAACTGGCTCATGCTGCTCCCACGTACATCTCGGACCATCTTGGACACCTCACTCCTCTTTCTTGACCACTCCATTTCCATCTCCAGCAGCAGTCTCCTGATGGATGTTTACTATAAACCCACAGACTCTCACAACTACCTGGACTACAGCTCCTCCCACCTTGTATCCTGCAAGAATTCCATCCTGTTCTCCCAATTCCTCCGCTTCTGCCACATCTGTTCAGATGAGGAGGCATTCCACTCCCAAGCATCCCAAATGTCCACCTATTTTGAACAATATGCTTTTACCACTTTGTCATCCAGACAGCCCTCCACCACACCACCTCCATTTCCCATTCCATTGCTATGAAGCCTCCCCTTCTAAACACAAACCCCCCCTTGTCCTCACCTACCACGCCACCAGTCTCCACATTCAACGCATTATCCTTAAACACTTCCCCCAACTCCAACTAGACCTCACCACCAAGAACACCTTACCCTCCCACCCTTCTCTGCCTTCTGCAAGGACCGTTCCCTTTGATTGTCCTTGGTTTCTGCCACTCTCCACACCAACCCCTGAACCTGTAGGTACCTTCCCCTGCAACCGGAAATGATGCAAAACCTGCTGGTACACCACACCCCTCACCTTCATCCAAGGCCCCAACCAGTCCTTCCAGGTGAGACAGAGGTTCACCTGCCTCTCTTCCAACCTAGTTTACTGTATCTGATGCTCCCGATGTGGTCTTCTCTGCATCAGAGAGACCAAACATAAACTAAGGGAATGTGTCGCCGAGCATCTCAGCTGGGCCCACAGGGGCTGACCAAACCTCCCAGTCACTGCCCATTTTAATTTCCCTTCCCACTTTCTTTCCGACATGGGCGGCACGGTGGCACAGTGGGGCGGCACGGTGGCACAGTGGTTACTACTGCTGCTTCACAGCGCCAGAGACCTGGGTTCAATTCCTGTCTCAAGGGACTCTCTGTGTGGAGTTTGTACATTCTCCCCGTGTCTGCGTGGGTTTCCTCCGGGTGCTCCGGTTTCCTCCCACAATCCAAAAAATGTGCAGGTTAGGTGAATTGGCCAGGCTAAATTGCCTGTAGTGTTAGGCGAAGGGGTAAACGTAGGTGAATGGGACTGGGTGGGTTGTGCTTCGGTGGGTCGGTGTGGACTTGTTGGGCCGAAGGACCTGTTTCCACACTGTAAGTAATCTAATCTAAAAAAAAGACCATCCTTGGCGTCCTCCATTGCCACAACGAACCACACTGCAAATTGGAGGAACAACATCTCACCTTCCACCTGGGCAGCCTACAGCCCGGAAGATAAAACATTGAGTTCTCCAATATTCAAATAACCTCACTTCCCTTCCCCCGACTCCCTTCCCAGCCTTTCCCCCTCCCTTCCACTCCTCCCAGCCACCAACCGGATTCATTCCTCCCATTGACCAACCACGTCATACCCTCTACCTGTCTTCACCTATCCCACTTCACCACCCTGACCCTGCCACCCCCTTTATCTGCAGTTCCCTGATACCTACCCCAAGTTCTAAAGAAGGGTTATGCCCGAAACGTGAACTTGTCCAGCTCCTGATGCTGCCTAACTTGCTGTGTTCTTCCAGCATCCTGCTTGTCTGCTCACATACATTTCAGCAGCTAACTCCAGAGCAGCACCAATCAAAGCTCACCAACCTGTCCTGCATGGGAATCTTTAAGAAAGGAAAGGTAAACTATAAATACATTTTTTAAAAGAATCCTAGATGTACTTTTTACTCTAATATTTTCTGGGTAGAATTTAATGTTGAGAAGTTCACTGGAACCATTACATTAATCCAAATGTTAAAGGTTGTCTAATTATCAGTTTTTATCCGTAACCTCTCATTCCTTTCTCTGCAGGTTCTCTCCTACCCCTAGTCTTTCTGAAGACAGCAAAAAAGGACATTGTTCGAAAGGGTTACCCTGGTGGTTTGTCTTCATTGGATGGGCTTTGGTTGCAGTGACCAGTGGTGTATCAGCCTTCTTTACCATGCTGTATGGATTACACTATGGCAAAGACAGTTCAATCAAATGGCTCATCTCCATGGCCATCTCCTTCTTTGAAAGTGTTCTAATTACACAACCTTTGAAGGTAATAGACAGATGGTGTGCACTTGAACCCAGTTGCATCATCAAATGTGATGATAATGAAGTGTTCTTCTCTATGTTAGTGAGTTACTACAGTTATGGTAAATTATAAGACATAATTTGGGGATATGCAGGAATATAGAGTTGAGGGCAAAATCAGATCAGCCAGGATCTTATTAATGCGGCTTACACAATTTCCTTGTTTGTACTGTTCACATAACTTACAGATATATTGTATAAGTGATCGTGGAGGATGAGGGGACACATCCTTAATCTCCAGGATTGCTTTTTACTTCCAAAATATCCTCCCAGCCTATGGATAGAATCACAAACATGCATGTTTTAGGACACCAAGGGTATAGATGAAAATGAAGATGGAGGGTTTAGGAAATGGAGGCAGTTAGAGATGGGAAAGTAAATAGTCATTAATTGACAGCATTATGTTCTCAATAGCAGTGGGTGGAAAGTTCAGCCATGGGCTCACTTACTCCTGACTTAATCCTGACAAAGGGGAGAAGAGCTGAAAATGTGTTGCTGGAAAAGCGCAGCTTTTCAGCTCTGATCTCCAGCGTCTGCAGTCCTCACTTTTTCCTCTCCAAAGAGGAGAGAGGGCAGTTGACTTCACCGGTAGTGTTAGACCACATTTTAAAATTGGTGGGCACCCATTTAAGACAGAGATAAGTAATTTTTTTTCTCTCAGTCAGTCCTTTGAATTCTCTTTTTTGAAAAGGCAATGGATGCAGAATCTTTAAACATTTTTAAGGTAGAGCTACATAGATTCTTGATTACCAGATGCATGAAAGATGATCAGGCATAAGCAGGAACGTAGAGTTGAGATTAATATTGGATCAACTATGATCTTATTGAATGGTGGAGCAGGCTTGAAGGAGTAAGTGACCTACTTTTGTTCCTTGTTCGTATGCTGACACACATCTAATTCAAAGCCCTTTGCACATCCAAATCATAAGGGAGGGCAGAAGTGTTTGCCCTAGGACTTTTTAGTTACAGACACTTCAGTGCAGGAAACAGCTGCCCAGCATCTACCTTATCAAGCTTCTCAAAGATTTTAGTATGTTTCAATCAGGTCACCTCATATTCTTCTAAACTCCAAACAGCATTGGCCCATTCCACTCTATTTTTTCTCAACCCATACTAATAATCAATCCAGTGAGTCTTAACTGCACTACCTCCAAGACAGACAGACCTTTCTGTAGATGAAGAGATCAGTACTGTATACAGCACTCCAACTATAGTGTCACCAAATCTGTTATGATTGAAACAAGACTTCTTCACTGATATATTGCAATCCCTTGCAATAAAGATCAAAATAGAATTTGTTTTCCTGCACATTAACATTGAGATTGATGTATGAGGACCCCCAAGTCTCTCGCTGCCAACTAGCATTTTATGAGTCTTGCACCATTTAAAAACATTCTGTTTCCCCATTTTCTTACAAATGTGGATAATTTTGTATTTCCCTATTAGTCTCCACTTTCCAGTATCCTGCCAGACACTTACCTTGCTCAGAGATCATTGTTAGCCTCTTCTCAGCTTACTTTCCTACCTGGCTGTGCATCGCCAACAAATATGGGAATAGTATATTCCATCCCTTATTTAAGTAATTGATACAGATTTTCAGAAGCGGTGAACCCCAAACATTGATGGCTGCACTCTGCTAGATAGTCATTTCCAATGCAAAATAAACTGTTTATTCTCACTCTTGTCTGTGTTCACTCAACCTCAAACCATGCTAATATATTACCAACCTCATGACCCCATATATCGTCTCATTAAACTTTACTAACCTCATTAAGATTTCTTAAAACCCATATTTCATTTTGCCAATCAAAACAAAGTAACAACAACTACAAAAGATTTAGCAGAAGCAGCATTTTATTTGGGCCAGTGCTCCAGCTCACAGAGCTGAATAGGCAAGGGCTCAATTTCAATGGATTTGAGACAATTGGATCAAATTAATTCAACTTCCAAAGAACTCTTACATAACTCATGTTAAATAATGAGATGGCTGCATTCATGCATGAATTAAGCCGAATTACTGTACCATTGAAATATACCACTGTACATTCTTTTACGAAAAAACTACTTAGTTCAAGCGAATTGGTAAAAACATGTACATTTTTAGACGTAGTCAAGATATACCACCAGAAGAAATATGGAAGGCAACTGAATGTAATTTAAAATGTGAATACATAGCAATAATGAATGAAAGCAAAAGATTCAATTTGTAGCTGGAAATGTTCAATGTACTGGAATAAATCTGACTCATGTGTACTTATGAAAAAAATCTACGATGTTTCTGTTGCTTCAGGTTTTGGGTTTTGCTGCTTTCTTTGCATTGGTTTTGAAGAAAGTGGAACAGGAAGATGATGGCGAAGGTCCAATTGACAGCACATTATCAACTTCAGGTGATTTCTCTAAACTAAATGTATTGCATGGTGCTTTTCTCCTTTCCTTAACTGAACTTGAATGAAATTAATGCTATGTTATGGACCAGACCAAACCCCCTCAAAATATTTTAAGAAGATGCCTAGATCCTAACTTTTTTTTATTTTATAGATAAATGTGAAGTGTCATGTTCTAGAAACAATGCAACTCATCAAACTACTCAACATTACGAAAAACACAATTTAATGAAACATTCTAGTTAAAATAATTAAAAGGAGGAATTTTGAATAACTTAATGATTGGAAAACTTAATCAAATATTAGATGCATTACTAATTCACAGTTTCAGTTCAGTAACATCCCATAAACACAGCCCCTGGCAAAAAGGCAAATTCAGACACAGATTCTTACACGTAGTTCTCCAAACCAGGAGGAAACAATATCAAGAGGTATTTCAGAAAGAGTAGCAGCTAGGAAGCATTCACTGAAGCTCCCAACTCTTTTGAGATTCCAATGGCTTCTGATGCCACTGAAAAACTAAAACCCAGCAATCTGTGAGAGCTAGCCACACCCAGGCTGGTTCCATTGTTCCAACTCTGAAAGACCCCAAGGCCTCACAATTTGTTTTCTTAAGTTGTCTTCAGTAGCTAGTTTGGCACCCCTGCTTTACAACCTCTCTTCAAAAAAAAGCAGGACAAAATAATCTTTTAAAGTGACATGCGAAAAAGCTGATTTAGGAGGTTATACCTCCACATGCAAGTCATATAAAAATAGGCCTTTGTGCCTATGTGCTTGAAGGGAAGCAACATTTATTTTCTGGCAAAGATTTTTGTATCTGACAGGAGAAGCTGAACTGTAGGTCAGGTGAAACATTACTAACAATAGGTAAATATGTCTTTTTCTGCCTGAGCTCAACCATATAGAATGGTTGATAATAAATCTTGTGATGTAACGTATAGTTCCACAAATCTAACTTATACTCTCATAAGTCTAGGTCTCTCAAAATGGAGGCTTAACTGTCCCAGCTACAATAAATACTGTGCAATTTTAAAATTTTTATTCTGGAATTCCAATGCTTCAAAGCTATGTTTATCGAGTTTCAATCACATTTAAGACTAATATGGTATGTTATATCTTTTAGTAAAATCAATAAAAGGAAAAAGGTATCTTCTATTTATTTTGGTTCCCTTCTTGGTTCTTGGATGAACTGTTTCACAGAAGCAGAGAATTTTTGCGGGGAGAAGGAATAAAATGCCCTTTCTCCTGCCAAATGTAGTTACGTGGATATGCTATGGTGCAGTCTGTCAAGATCAATCATTGTAGTGAGGTAGAACAGTGTGGTGCTGGGAACACATCTAAAAATAGGAGTGGCCATTCAGCCCTGCTCTGCTATTCAGTATCATTATAGCTTACCATCCAAGTCAGTACCCTGTTCCTGCTTTCTCCCCATATCCTTTGATATCTTTAGCCCTAAGAACTATGTCTAAGTTTCTCCTGAAAACATTCAATGTTTTGGCTTCAACACTTTCTGTGGCAGACATCTCTACGCTATGGTGAGGAAATATCTCCTCGTCTCACTCATACGTGGCTTACCCTGAATCTTCAAACTCTAGACCCTGGTTCTGGATGTTTGAAAAAAAAGTTTGGTTTCAGAAAAGTAGTAGAAATGTATGAAAATAGGATTCATTTTCATAACATATGGTTTTCTGAAGGAGACCCCAACGCACTGCTAACAACTCGCAGAGACAGCAGCAATAATATCTACCAGCCACCACCTCAGAGTGAAGTCGAACACATGAAGAAAAATTCCATTAAAGAGCAGAAAGTATTTGGCTTGATCAGGGAAATACTTGGTAAGAAAATACCTTCTTAAATGCTATTTCTTCTAACCTTTCAACTTCTTTCACATGTTTACATTAAGATAGTAACAAGGAAGGGACAAGTTGGCTAGTCTGCAGTTATTAAACCTTCTGTTAATGGAGCCCAGAGTGGCCAGAGATTACAAGATTCATATAATTCGGTGGCTTGCTTAACTCTTGGCCTCATTGGATCACAAAATGATGAAAGATAGAACCCACTGGAAGGAGATTTGTAAAAGAAAAATGTGAAAATGTAAATAAACAGGATTAAGAAAAAAACTACTTTCACAAGATTCCAAGGGAGCTGTTAAAAGCACATTATACAATCCCACTATAAATAGAGTCATTATGATCTACAGCACTGAAAATGGCTCTTCAGCCCATCAAGTCTGCCCCATAAGCTAAAAAGTTACTCACTTTTGACAGTTAACAAGAGCTTCTTCGGGATGTTCTCAAGTAAAGATCTTTATTCCAGTAAATGTTCAGTCTGACTCCACAATTAGTGGTGATGGCATGGTTTTGTTGTGAGATGCAAACATCTTGAATGCTTATTCAAGATGAATAAGCATATTGTTCAGTTTCCTTGATCTAATAATGGAGATTTTAGGATCAAGAAATGAGTTAGCAAGTAAACTACCAGAAACTTGAGCTAAGTGTACGCTTGATCTATTCACTACTGATTAATTTCCGGGTAAAGATTTGTTTAATTTGACAGTATGTTCCTCAATAATGATTAAAGCAGCTTAATGTCTGTTTTAGATGGCCATCCAAACTATTTTTTTCAAAAAAGATTCTATTGAATTTAGCAGCCATTCGGATTTAGACATAGATTATGTGTGTATTGCCATATTGTTCAATTGTTATCTATGCTTTATATTGGTGAGGAAGGTAACAGAATGTTAAATTTCTCTTACAGTATTGCTAGTTTACAGTTAAGATATTAAGGAATATGGTTTGGATTTCCACAAATAAAATGGGTAGCTGAAGTTAGAACATGTTACAGCCCATAGATTCACCTCAGTTGAAATGATCCTGTCACTTTGGGGAGGTAGGGGCAGAATAGACTCAAGCCTGCCAATCCCAGAAACATGGGAGTAGATGTGTGCCAAGGCAGGGATGATTAGAAAACCTGCTGTGATTGTCTGGAGATTCATCCAGTTATTAGGCTCTGTAGCCAGCAGTACTCACAGCTCCTCATCTGCCAGTACTTCTGTGTGCTCTCATATACCCATTTCCACCTCACTGCCAATTTATGTCTCCCTCACCTACTTTCTTGCTCCTTATGCTTTCCATGCCACTTGCATAGCTGCTGACTATGTATAAATTAAGCCAACAATCTAATATAGACCCCTGAGTTGAGTGATTTGTAGTTTTTGAACTAAGCTGAAAAATGTGTTGCTGGAAAAGCACAGCAGGTCAGGCAGCATCCAAGGAGCAGGAGAATCGACGTTTTGGGCATAAGCCCTTCTTCAGGAAGAAGGTCTTATGCCCGAAACGTCGATTCTCTTGCTCCTTGGATGCTGCCTGACCTGCTGTGCTTTTCCAGCAACACATTTTTCAGCTCTGATCTCCAGCATCTGCAGTCCTCACTTTCTCCTAATTTTTGAACTAAGCCAATTATGACATTATGACTGCCATTGGGAAATTTCATCAAAGAGTTCTATTGAATAATGTGGAACAGATGATCATTTTCTTTATCTATCCTGTATCAGGTGGCCTGTCCATCAAAATCAATGGCACTTTGGTTTAAGTCCCAATGACAGGTTATGTCTTTTTGTTTCAAGATTAAAGAGCAAGGGATTTTTTTTAAAAAATTCAAATCATGGTACTAATCCAACCTTCAAGAGCATCTGTATCTATTCCATCTGCGAAGAACCTTGGAGGTCCATGCAGCAACAAGAAAAATTACAAAAAGCATCAGTTTGGGATCACAGAACTGCCAAAACAATTTGAACTCAGCACCAAGTTCAAATGACCCTGTTTTATTTGGGTTTCCCACCTGTTTGAAGCATACCTGGCCCTTTCCCCAGTTAGAAAATTGAGATCTGTTGGGAAGGGGTAGAAGATCCGTATCTGATTTTCTCCCACTTTTTCAATGGTCCATAGAATCTTCCTCATCTCACAACAATCCACTTGTTATATTTTCTTAATCTTTTTCTGTACTTTATCCCTTGAAATACATATTTGATAAAGATACACCAATAATATAATTTATTAATGCTTACATATTGAAGTATATGTCTTATGTCCTGGAATAAGATCATCTTCTGTTCAATATTTCCTGTTATAACTGGCTGCTTTACTATGTATTATCAAGGTAATGAATAAATAATGCAAATTGCAAAATATATCAAATAACAGACATTTGTTAGAATGCAATACAGTGAATAATATTAAGTACATAGCCACATTTTTATATTGGAATTCTACAATCCTTGATTGGATTAGTTGATGTTTTAACAAATTTGAATTATTGTGATATTTGATTACAGCAATCGTTTGATGTCATACTTTTTATCACCTTGATTTTTTTTCCAGTGTATTTGGGATTTCTGTGGATGTTGCTGTTGGTTGCGTATGGTCAGCGAGATCCAAATTCTTATTATCTAAATAAAGCCATTGAAAACAGCTTCACAAGTGGTTTTGACGACATCATGAGTTACAATGATTTCTTCAAGTGGGCAAACAGTACACTCATTACAAATTTATTTGGTTTCTACCCAGGTGAGGCAAACAATTGTGTTTCTAAAATATGGGATCATGCATCTATTGTTTTCTACTTATAATGAACAAAAAGACTAGAATTATTAAAGCTGCCACTACCTGAATTAAACTATGTAGTATCACATGATCAAATGTTTTTAATAACAACTATGGAGAAATGAACAGCTGAATATCAACATGCGAGATCTTACTTTAATAATTTTCTACCACCATGTTGAAGAATTCCAGAGTTGTAATAGGAGCATTTTTAATTCTATTTCCTGACCAAATGTGCCATTATCAAGCAACTTGAGCTCAGGCATAAACAAGATCATCATTTACCAAATACTTCAAGGAATTAACCAATGTATTTTACTATTCTGCTAAATTACTGCTCAAACATAAATGTGGGTGAGACTAAGGACATCTCAGACCCTAAGCAGAGATTGTGGCCCAATAATAAAAGTGGTGATTTTGAGAATAGTTGAATTATTAATGAATCACGGACTAAAATTCAAACTGACTTTTCTCCATTACTAATTAGAAAATGTTGTTTCGCTTGAGGTATTCAAAGTCAGAAGTCACGTGATGCCAGATTATATCCAGCCGATTTATTTGAAATCACAAGCTTTCAGAGTGCTGCTCCTTCATCAGGTGAAGTGTGACATTGATCAAGCAGTACTCTGAAAGCTCATGATTTCAAATAAACCTATTGGACTATAATCTGGAATTTTGTAATATCTGACTTTGTCAACCCCAGTCCAAAACTGGCACCTCCACATCTTGATTGAGGTACAAAGTTAAAAATCACGCAACACCAGGTTATAGTCCAACAGGTTTAATTGGAAGCACTAGCTTTCAGAGCGCCGCTCCTTCATCAGGTGGTTGTGGAGCGGCACTCCGAAAGCTAGTGTGCTTCCAATTAAACCTGTTGGACTATAACCTGGTGTTGTGTGATTTTTTAACTTTGTACACCCCAGTCCAACAGCGGAATCTCCAAATCTTGATTGAGGTACTTACAATATAAACCATCCTCTGCCCAACTCCCAAATCTCTCAGTCATGATCCTCCCCTGAAAGTTGTACCATCAGGTTTTTGCTCACCTGCATGTTAGTTTTAATCAGGAACGTGACTTTATAGGTTGACTATTTAAATTGGAGCCTAAAGCATTTTTAATTATTAGTGAAAGAAGTAATTGTTCACTGGAACATCAGTTAATTAGTACACCATCTAATAATGACCTAACACGGGCACTGGCATTGGCACTGCTATTTCCCACGTGCTCCTGTTTATCATCAAAATGCTAAGAAATGGAGAAGGTAAGTGAAGAACCCTGCTTGATTTTATCGCTTATAGTTTTATACAATTTGGTAACCTGGATTTAAAAGAAGGCAAACAGTTTCTTTTCTGTTAATTATGAATGTTTTACACACAGTTTCCATTGTATTGCCTAATAATTATAATGAACAGCTCAATTCAATGATTTTTAAAATGTTTACACCAACTTTCCATTTCAAGCAGCATTGTATACATTTCATATTGTACAATGATGATTGGAAAATTAAATCACAATCTGTTCTTTCAAAATATAAATACAAATTGTAACACAACTTTCAAAGAATCTTGCTTGTGTGTTTGATGCTAAGCCATTGGGCAGATCATAAGTCATGATCTTAACTATTCAGCCCAAGAGTGAGATAAAACTAGATTTACACGTTTTGCTTAATGACAAGTGTACCTTCGTTCAGCTGCACAGTTTAGCCATAATAATAGCAAATGATTTTGAGGAATTTGTGTTGGGAGGTATTGCAGGGATGTAACTACCACACAATTCAGAGTGGGGAGTAGTGAAGGCAGAACCATATGTAAGTGGCATTATCTCAGGAGTAAGCAAATTTCCTGTTGCTGAGTAGAGATGTCAAAGTGAGTCAGATTTGGAATATCAAGATGTAATCAAGGAAACAGATCAGGAGCAGAGATGGGACAGATGGTAACTGAGGTTGTTTTGTTGCAGGCACTTGTTTGAGACAAGTATTAATAATGATAGCTGTGGGGATTGTTCAATTGCTCAGGTTTGATTCTAACCTCAGGTTGTCTGGAGTTTGCACATTCTCCTCATGTCCACATGGGTTTCTTCCCACAGTCCAAAGATGTGCAGGGTAGGTTGATTGGCCATGAGACATGCAGGGGTACAGGGATAGGATGTGTTTGAGTGGATGCTCTTTGGAGGGTTGGTACAGACTTGCTGGGCAGAATGGCTTGTTTCCAAACTGTAGGGGTTCTATGAGGGGGGACAGCATTTTTCCTCTTTTCAGGCCTTGGGCAGTGCTAATATATGTACTTACCTCTACCATGCAACAGTCCTTGCCTCCACTTAGCTGCCAGAATTGCTGTGCTGCATGGAACCCAGATAGCAAGGGTAAAACCTCGTTGAGAAATAAAGTAGAAAATACAGAGGCACTTCAAAATATTTAAAACAAGCTGCCCCCTGTACGTGGCTGGTTGTCTATTTTGTCCCAGTCCTCCCTCCTTTTAATTCTGAAGTGAGTATGTTCAAACCTATGGAGTTTGAATTTGAGATTTGTAAAAGATTTCATCATCCCACTTGACACAAAACTACCTGTTCTTGCTCATTAAAATTATCTTTGTAATTTCTCTCTTGAATAATCCACATCGAAAGTACTTCAGGGAGTCTGTAGCAATAAATTAATGAGAAAGCAGATAATTTTATTTTTTAAATTTCAGGTTTTGTCACCGATGGCAACTCTAAGCTGGTTGGGTCTGCCCGCATTCGCCAACTGAGAATAAAGAATAATATTTGTTGCGTACCAAAAAAACTGAGGAGTTCTATAAAAGAATGCCATGCTCTGTATTCCTTGGATAATGAAGACCTCTCTGACTACAGCCTCCAGTGGAATGCGTCAGTATCTCTGAATTCCTCAGACCTGGATTATGTCTGGCAATATCAGAGCCAATCAGAATTGCGTAGTTATCCAATCTGGGGCAAACTTGCCATGTACAGAGGGGGTGGCTATGTTGCAGAGTTGGGTACAGATGCACAGGATGCTTACAGGTAACTGGCTTTAGCTGACTGCTTTCAACTCTTCAGGTGCCATTTCCTTTAATCAGTTGACCACAGTTATGCATCATACCAAATAACTGCAAGAGTGTTAACATTCAACAGAGAGACATTTGATACTCAGATTAGACATTCATACAACAAAACAACTGGTAACAATTTGAAGACTATAACTTCTCTTCCTTTAAATTCATTATGTATGTTTTTTCTCACTATAATTATTTTGCCTTTTAAGTAATGTGTGCAATTTCCTGTTTGAGATGTTAGATAGTGAAAGTTCTGGCAAAGATGCTGGGAAGTGCAATAAATGCACAAGATCCATGTAGAATTATGCAATTTGACTCACTCTCTATAATTTTCAAACAAACTTCCCCTTTCTATCCTCCCAGGCTCTTACTGAGCAATCTTCTCTTCACACCGAACCTCCTGGCAACCCGCATTGTCAAAATAACTAGTTTGTTAAATAAAATCAAACACTTAGGATGAGAATTTAAGGTTAGGAGTTCTAGCTTCAAGTCTCTCCTACTCTGGAGGTGTTTCATTACATCCCTGATAGGTTGATTAATTTTAAGTTTGATGGATTTTAATCTTTTCTCATTCAGTAGCTCTATGCTCCTGTGAAGTTGCAAAATTCAAGAATGAGATTTCCCAATGTTAATTTTGAACAGGCTACTAGGCTGAAGAAAACTATTTCGCAAACATTCCCTTTCTCCAACTTGATTCTTCCATTTTCTCACCTTTTTACTGATATTCCTATCATGTGTTGAAATTTATCGAGATGTTGGGAGGATAAGACCATAAGACATAGGAGCAGAAATTAGGCTATTCAGCCCATCGGGTTTGCTCCACTATTCAATCAGGGCTGATAGGTTACTCAACCCCATTCTACTACTTTCTCCCCATAGCCCCAAAACAAATGTGCAACAGGTGGGGATTGAACCCACACTCTTTGTTTTTCGAGACCAACACCTTACCACTTGGCCACCATATCTAATCTGCTCATTATTTCTTGAAAGATCTTAACTGCTGGCTGGACACTTGGTGAGAGATCTGCATTGCCTCCTCCAAGCAACCTCACCATAAAGCACACCACTAAGGCAATTAACTGCAGGCCCTTCACAGGATCAAGGATCCTTGGGGCAGAATCCTACTTTCTGACAGCTGCCGAGAGCTGCCGAGGTGACTGAGTGAATTATTTAAATAACCAGTGCCCTTCGTGATGTATTCAATGACATGCATTATTCTCTTTTATTCTACAGAGTTCTCAAATATCTATTTGACCACACCTGGCTGGATACCTACACCAGAGCCGTTTTTGTGGAATTCACAGTCTATAATGCAAATGTGAATCTTTTTTGTATTGCTACATTGATATTAGAAAGTAATGCTATAGGTAAGATGAAAAGCCTCATATTATTAAGATGCTGTTATCCTTTTGAACATTCATCAGCATCAAATATTCACAGTGCCACTACTGTATAAATTGGCCATAAACTTACAGGTGTCTCCATCTGCAACTTCTGCTTATGCCCTGATTTACAAAAAAAAGATTTAGAGTGTTGTATATCCCTGTTACCAACAGCACTAATATATATAAAGCTTCAGCCACTGACTTTCATTAGCAGCAATGACCTAATGGATCCAGTGTTCTGGTATCAGGATGAGATCGTTTTAGCATTTAGCTCCACCCCCCAGACATACAAGTCATAAAACCAGTGGGACCAATAATAGGATCTTTAGTGAATAAAGTAGGTCTTTGGAGAATGGCCCACTGTTTTTAGAGGTGTTAGAGTTGTGACAGATACTAGCTACTACAAACCACTCTTCAGAAATTGGGAGAGTCAGCCTGGGCTTGGTCCATGATCAATATAGGAATTATTTTATCATATCTCCTGTACTCTGGCAGGCCTTTGGTACAGTGTCTGCCAATGCTTCATACTGAGCTATTTCTTTGGCAGTTTTGTTTTTGTCAGTAGTGGTTTGCCAATGCCTTCCATTCTCAGGAACAAGGCAAGGATGCAGTTCCCAAAACTACTTTAGCTGGGGCAGGAATCAAATCTGCTTATTGTTGTTATTCTGAAACATAGGCAACAGACTTAATCAACCCCTGTGACACAGTGAAGAAAGTTATTTTTTTAAAATCAAACTGCACAAAATTAGCATTTTTAAGTGGATCAAATAATAATTCTTAAAGCAGATATTAGTTTTTTTTAATTGCTTGATTGTTTCTGTTCATTACAGATTTTGTATTGTGTAATATGCAACCAGGTTTGAGTGGAAATTCAGGGGAAAAAATATGTTCAGTTGAAAATTTAAAATTGACATCCATGAATGAAAATTGTAAGATGTTTCTATATTTCACTTTAGTCTACAAAGAATGGAACTAGGTAAGTATTACAAATAGGGAAGAGGGGAGCACAGAGATTAGTGAAACATCCAAAAAGTGGACCCCTGGGAAACATAAACAACTTGACACACTGTAAATAGATATCCTTTACATAACTTTATCCTTTCCACATGTTGATTTGGTGAAAACGTAAGACGACAGCAGGATACAACTGTAACAAGCTAAATATTTATATCATACAATCAATTGGGAAAGTTGTTTTGATGAAAGATTAGAGTTAAAGCTGAGTTGCTCACACTTCCACACGTACTTAAACCATTTTGTCAATTTCAATAAAGATCAGTTTCCTCTCCTGATTGAAACTAGTTGGATTCAAATTCAATGTTCTGCTTTCAATGTGGAAGAGGTGGGACTAAACTTAATATGTGATGGATTTTGTGAGGGAAAGCTGCCACTGATGTATTTTTGCAACTGTTAACAGCCTGCCCAAGTATGCAGTTAATTTAATCACTGGATCTGGGGATATATTCTCTGGCCTTTAGTGAGCAAACATGGTGACTTATTCTGGCAAGTGAGCTTATTGCAATTTCCAGAATAGATATTGTAAATAGAGACAAGCATCTAAGCTCATGTCTGAAATCCTTTGCATGTTATTAAGTATGAGGCCAGTCAAGCAATGCACTGATTTTCCATTCTACTTTGCAGGCGCCTTCTTTACACATTCTACTCTTCAGAGTATCCGTCTCTATCAGTACACAAACGGGTTGCACATTTTTGTTGTTGCAGCTGAAGTGGCATATTTCCTCTTCCTCATCTATTACATGGTGATTCAGGTAAATCTACATGCAAGGACACATTAATGCCAGCTACACAATCAGTGATGAATTTCCATTATTCAGAGAAATTGTACTCAAAAATGTAATCACACTGTTGTGGGGAAAATCATCAGTTTTGGAGTCAGAGTCGGGGTTCAATGACAGAGTTTATTGCACAAGGCAATACCGGAGCTCCGGGGAGAGAAATAACACCAGCAGCATAGATGTCAACTGCGAGTCTTCTCTCGGAGAACATGTCGAGAGATTTTTATACACCTTGTGATACAATAGGTCGGTGATGGGATTATTGACGTTATACATGGTTTGTTTACAGTAATCATTACCGAATCCTTGATAGTTTCGATACAGTCTTTGTCAGTCCCAGTGCAGCCTTTGTTAATTTCCGTGCAGTCATTGTCAGTTCCAGTGTAAACAATGTCAGTTTCAATACCTGCACGAAAATCCATTGCTGTAGTAATGGGCGCTAATCGCTCGTCCTGAGAAGGATGATTACTGCAGCCCTGGCTATTAACATTTCGTATTGAGTCTGTAGCAAGTTGTTAGCATTTCTATAAGAGGTGTTGGCTGGACCCAGACACTTCAGCGGGCAGTGTTTGTTACTCATGTTACTCATCCTCTCCCCCACCCACCTTAAACTAATCAAGTGCATTGTGCTCGCATTCTGGTGGCCTCAGGCAGTGTCTGTATCTGCTCTGCTGTTTCTCTTCATGTTGTGATCTGGCAACCATCTTATGTGTCAAGTTGGCCAACTGATGGCTCAGCGGCCATCTTGTGTGTCCGTGTGCCTAGTGTCACCCTGCCCCGTGTCATCTCCCTCTTCACTCCCCTTTTCTGGTCAAGGAGATGACTTTGGAGATCTCCTGCAGATACCCAATTTACATGTAGAGGTAGGTCATCTCTAGGAGCTCCTCCTCCCGAGGGGTATCATGGAGTGCCAATTTCGTTGAGGGCTCTTCCATGGTGACACTTGCTGCTGGCACAGTCCTTGTCAGTACCATCGTGCAGCAGAGCTTTAAACACCCTAGGCCCACACAGAATACCAGCATGAGTGCAATGAGAAAAACTACCCAATGTGCCAAATAGGGTCCCCATGATTTACCTAGCAACCAATTTAGCCAGCTGTCTGTAATTGTGGCTCCCTGTCGAACTGTGCAGCTGGTCTCGGATATTTTTGATGGCTTCTGTAATATTATAAGAGGCATCAATTACATGAGTAATGCAATTGTCACCAATAATTGTGCAAACTCCCCTTGCTGTGCTAATTGATAATCCACCACGTAACGTGTCTGCTGTGTGTAGAGTCTGAGTTCAGCCAGCTCTGTGTTAATTGCTTCCAGAGCTTTCAAGGTGCTATTGCCTAGGATAGTCAGGCCACATACAAGATAATTTCGGTTTTTGGCGCTAATGACCCCTGCTGTGCCTCCCAAAGATAGAGATCACAGGAATCCATATCCCAGAGATGACCCCAAAGTGGTGGGGGTCTGCCAGTCAGCATAAAACTCTTGACTGATGGCGCGGGTCACTGTCCTTCTCTGAAAATGTCCCCCACTGGGGCATGGTACTGTAAGGGACACAATTGTCCCTACTGCAAACAGGTTTGGAGTCTCTGTCACGTAAGTCTCTCTAAATAGGAAAACAAATCCTATCACTGCTCGACAACAGACATTGTTCTGTCCTTCTGTTTGTCCGTCCACCCATGTCGCCCCGATCCCTCTTCCTGTTAAGTATCGAATGGGTATGACATGGGTGCCATTGCATTGATCATGTATGAATTGTCTGCCCGCGGTCATATTTAAGCATGCCTGCTTGCTGCAGGTGCAGATAAACTGTCCCCTAGTGACCATACAGTGCTGATAAGTGCACTGAGTCTGGACGCATGAGTCATTTTTGGGAACCAGGGCATAAACGCACCCCCATCACTGTCCTGTGAAGCAGAGTGGGTAGTTACTGGGTTTTGAATGGGTCTTCTCTTCCATGGGCTGGTGGTCCTGTTCAGCTGCACTCACCTCCCTTGGAGTCCCTGCTTGTATTTCCCTATTTGTCCTTTACATGGGACTCCCGAGGTGTCGTGAGGTGTCTACTGATCGCACCAATGGGTAGCAGACAATTTGGTTCCCATGCAAACTTAGGTGGGTTTTACAGAAGAGGTTATCCTCAAAACCTGGTATGCTTGAGACAATTGTAACACCCAAATACAATGAAATACATGCAAACATATACATCTTGTAGGTAAAGATAAAGTTATCAGTAAAATGTCTCTCTGTCAGGAGGTGCAGTCATGCTCCTGTGTGGCTTGTTCTGTTGCGTTTTCGGTACTCTTCCCAGGATGCCTTTGCTGTTTGCACCTGGGGAATGGTCAATGACATTAGTTTGGTCACAGGAGTCTTTAAATAGCTTTAGTTGGGTCCAATGCTACCATGTGCCTTTCCCTTTAATGTCCAGGCAGGCACAGGTGCTCCCACTTATGACCACGTCATATGGCCGATTCCATTTTGGGGCAAAGCCTGGTTTGTCGGGCAGTGCTCGAACTCAGACGCAGCTTTCTGCTGCTGGCACCTCAGGGAAGACTAGATTAGATTACTTACAGTGTGGAAACAGGCCCTTCAGCCCAACAAGTCCACACTGACCCGCTGAAGTGCAACCACCCAGACCCATTTACCTCTTCACCTAATACTACGTGCAATTTAGCATGGCCAATTCACCTAACCTGCACATTTTTGGATTGTGGGAGGAAACCAGAGCACCCGGAGGAAACCCACGCAGACACGGGGAGAATGTGCAAACTCCAACAGAGAATCACCTGACTTCGAGTTCCCCTGCCTTGCCCTTTCTGTCCTGTTTGTCAATTACAGATTTCTGCATCCCTTTCAATTGGGCACTTAATTCTATAACATATCACTTGTTAAGACGGACCCGGAGGGTCCCGTCTTTGCGTGTTCTTTTGGAAGGAGAGACTCACACGGGCAACTATGATTAGACGCAGACAGCAGTTTATTCACAGAATCTTAACTGATTTTTTTTTAATTTCAAAAATATACTTTATTCATATATATTTAATCTATACAATTGGACTTGTCATCATTCTGTAAACATTCCATTTCTTTACGTATCGAAACAGGGTAATCATTCATATTCACAGGTTAGTGCGATTACATTGAGCTCAGACGCCAGCGGAGCCCAAATGACTGCGTGGGCCCCCTGTTCTTCATTAGGCAGGCAGATGTTAGACGGTGGTCTTTCCCCACCGCGCCTTGGCGGCAGCTGCCCCAAGCTTCAGCGCGTCCCTCAACACGTAGTCCTGGACCATGGAATGTGCCAGTCTGCAACACTCAGTCGGGGTCAACTCCTTCAGCTGGAAGATCAACAGGTTTCGGACCACCCAGAGAGCGTCCTTCACCGAGTTGATGATCCTCCAGGCGCAGTTGATGTTCGTCTCGGTGTGCGTCCCGGGGAACAGGCCGTAGAGCACGGAGTCCCGCGTCACGGCGCTGCTCGGGACGAACCTCGACAGACACCACTGCATTCCTCTCCAGACTTCCTCTGCATAGGCACATTCCAGAAGGAGGTGTGTGACAGTCTCGTCCCCCCCGCAGCCGCTTCGAGGGCAGAGTGCGGTGCGGCAGAGAGTCCGGGCGTGCATAAAGGATCTCACTGGCAGAGCCCTTCTCACCACCAGAATCTTAACTGATACAACGAATCAACAGGCATGCATTCGTTGGAGAAGGCGTTCTGCCTTCCCGTTCAAAGTTGACACAAATATACTTCGCGCTGCCTGGAGTCCCCGGTCAGTTCGCCTTCCCCATTGGTCCATTCATCTGCGCGCGCTGGGGATCCGTCCTCCTATTGGCCGCATCGAAGTGCCTGTCCAGCTCCTGCTGTGCTTGACAATGGCTCAGCCATCCCCGGGAGCGGTTCCGATCCCGTATTCAATAGTCCATTGTTTCAAGGAATTACTATGCGTCTGACAGACTAGCCATTTTCAATAGTTTTAGTTTAACTAAATTGTCAATTACACTTATCAACTTTAGACTTAAATAGAGCCATTCACACTCACTAGTTACAGGTTCCGATAGAGCAATTCACACTTGTCTAACAGTTACAGATTCCGATCAGTTTCTTTATTAATCCCGAGTTTCGATGGGGCAATTGATACTGGCTGGTATTTACAGGCTCCAAGATTTAATTAACATTATGCATATCCCTTACAAGCTCCAGCAGTCATGCAATCGCCTGCAGCAGCTCGCTTGGCTGTTGTTAACCATTTCAGGGCTGGAAGTGTCACCCACCCTAGCCCTACATTAAACACCGCAGTGAAATCTCCCCAACACACTGAATTCTGTCTTTTAGTGGAGCCACATCTGTGCCATATGTGATTATTGTCTCTGGCAATTGCATTGCTCGCCCGGTCATTAATTCATATGGTGTTAGCCCAGTTGCCTGATTCACAGAGGCTCTTGATTTCATCAGTATGGCCAGCAGCACATCAGCCCATGTTCTGCATGAGGCTTGCATAGCCTTTGCTAAAGCATTTTTCAGCGTTCTGTTCATTCTCTCTTACCATCCCTGAGCTCTGGGGTGATAGGGAATGTGAAATTTCTGTCTAATGCCGATTGCTTGGCATACAGTCTTCATGACTCTTCCTGCAAAATGTGTCCCTTGGTCAGAGTTGATCTCAAGGGGTAGGTCCCCCAACCCCCAACCTAGGGATTACCTCCTCCACTAATATTCTGGCCACAGTGGTCGCAGTGCAGCGTTTGGTCGGGAATGCTTCTACCTACCAAGTGAACTCATCGATGATGACCAGGCAGTATGTTTTCCCACAGGAAGGTGATAGTGGTCCTGTAAAATCTATCTGAAGGTGTTCCTAGGGTTCCCTAGGTCTGGGCTGGTATCCCATCCTAACATTTATGGGTCACCCTGGGTTATGATGTGTACAAACCATGCATCTGCAGCAGTACCTGGCCACATCTCGCTACCACAGCCACATCTCCTTCCTCAGCACCTGCCTACGGAACCAACTGACCCCGCATGGACTCCAGACTACATTCAGACCAACACAGTTTGGACTCAACCAGGACAACCAGTACCTGCAACAAATCGGAAACCTCCAGCAACAGACCTCCCTCTGGATCCTCTGCTCCACGCTCACAGCCATGCACCGCTACCTACACTCCCTGCAGTCAGCCCTGCCCCAGCTCAGGACAACACTCTCTCAGACCTGCAAAGGACCTTTGCTGTTCTTCATCCTCAGAAGAATTCATGTACTGAACAAACGCTTTTTCCTAGCCATATCGAACATCAAAGAAAGTAAGTACAAAAACTTTCATGTACTCACCCCCACACTCCGGATTCCTTGACTGTTCCTGAACCTTCTCGCAACCTCCGGAACCGCTCAGGCGCCATTGCCCACGTGGCCGCTGCAGCCACCACCGTCATGGCGAATGGTGACGTTACTTCCGCACCCACGCCGCACGGACAACAGCCACCACCAACCATGCAGCCTCCGCATTCACCATCGCTGCAGCCACTTCCGCCCCCAGAGCTGCCGTCGCCGCAGCCATTTCCGCCCCCAGTAACGTCACTCACCTGCTCAAGGACCACACCGCATGCTACGCCACTCCCACGACTAACTCCGCCCCCATGACCAACTCCGCCCCCACGACTAACTCTGCCCCCACTCCCAGCTCCAGCCCCACACCAGGTCCCAGGTCCTAGCTCCCAGCCCTGCCGTATTTTCACCATCCCTCCAGACCTCCCCCTCTCTGAGGATGAACGATCAGTCCTCAGCAGAGGCCTCATCTTCATCCCCCTACGCTCCCGGATCAATGGGTTCGACACGCGGCTAGACATCGAGCATGTTTTTCCGTCGCCTTCGCCTCCGTGCCTACTTCTTCAACCAGGACTCTCGCCCACCCTCTGACGACCCCTTCTGCCGCCTCCAACACACCCCATCCACCGAGACACCCCGTGCTGGCCTCTTACCCACCATTGATCTCTTCATATCCAATTGCCACCGCGACATTGACCATCTCAACCTGTCCACTCCTCTCACCAACTCCAACCTCACCCTCAAAATGCGCAGCCTTCCGCTCCAACCCCAATCTCACCATCAAACCGGCAGACAAGGGAGGTATAGTGATAGTTTGGCGCACCGATCTTTACACTGCTGAAGCTAGACGCCAACTCGCGGACAACTCCTCCTTCTGCCCCTTGACCATGACCCCACCTCCCACCACCAAACCATCGTCTCCCAGACCATCCAGAACCTCATCACCTCAGGGGATCTCCCATCCACCACCTCCCACCTCATAGTCCCACAACCCCGCACCGCCCGTTTCTACCTCCTGCCCAAAATCCACAAACCTGACTGCCCCGGGCGACCCATTGTCTCAGCCTGCTCCTGCCCCACTGAACTCATCTCTGCATACCTCGACACGGTCCTGTCCCCCTTAGTCCAAGAACTCCCCACCTACATTCGGGACACCACCCACGCCCTCCACCTCCTCCATGATTTTCGCTTCCCCGGCCCCCAACGCCTTACCTTCACGATGGACATCCAGTCCCTATACACTTCCATCCGCCATCACAAAGGCCTCCAAGCCCTCTGCTTCTTCCTCTCCGGCCGACCCAACCAGTATCCTTCTACTGACACCCTCCTTCAACTGACTGAACTCGTCTTCACTCTTAACAACTTCTCCTTCCAGTCCTCCCACTTCCTCCAAACCAAAGGAGTAGCCATGGGCACCCGCATGAGCCCCAGCTATGCCTGCCTCTTCATCGGATATGTGGAACAGTCCGTCTTCCGCAGCTACACTGGCACCATCCCCCACCTTTTCCTCAGCTACATCGATAATTGTATTGGTGCTACCTCGTGCTCCCACGAGGAGGTTGAACAATTCATCCACTTTACTAACAGCTTCCACCCAGATCTCAAATTTACCTGGACAGTCTCAGACTCCTCCCTCCCCCTCCTAGACCTCTCCATTTCTATCTCAGACGACCAACTCAACACAGACATTTACTACAAACCGACCGACTCCCACAGCTACCTAGATTACACCTCCTCCCACCCTGCCCCCTCTAAAAACGCCATCTCATATTCCCAATTCCTTCGCCTCTGCCGCATACGCTCCCAGGAGGATCAGTTCCACTACCGAACAACACAAATGGCCTCCTCCTTCAAAGACCGCAATTTCCTCTCCGACGTGGTCAACAATGCTCTCCACCACATCTCCTCCACTTCCTGCACCTCCGTCCTTGAACCCCGTCCTTCCAATCATCACCAGGACAGAACCCCACTGGTCCTCACCCTCCACCCCACCAACCTCCGGATACATTGTATTATCCTCCATCATTTCCGCCACCTCCAAACAGACCCCACTACCAAGGATATATTTCCCTCCCCACCCCTATTAGCATTCCGGAGAGACCACTCCCTCTGTGACTCCCTCATCAGGTCCACACCCCCCACCAACCCAACCTCCACTCCTAGCACCTTCCCTTGCAACCGCAAGAAGTGCAAAACTTGCGCCCACACCTCCCCCCTCACCTCCCTCCAAGGCCCCAATGGATCCTTCCATATCTGTCGCAAATTCACCTGCACCTCCACTACACATCATTTACTGTATCCACTGCACCCGATGTAGTCTCCTACTTGCTGAACATTTCAGGGAACACCTCTGGGACACCCGCACCAACCAACCCAACCGCCCTGTGGCTGGACACTTTAACTCCGCCTCCCACTCCACCAAGGACATGCAGGTCTTTGGCCTCCTCCATCGCCAGACCCTGGCCATACGACGCCTGGAGGAAGAGCGCCTCATCTTCCACCTAGGAATCCTCCAACCACACGGGATGAATGGAGATTTCTCCAGCTTCCTCATTTCCCCTCGCCCCACCTTATCTCAGACCCAACCCTCGGACTCAGCACCGCCTTCTTGACCTGCAACCTTTTTCCCGACCTCTCCAACCCCACCCCCTCTCCGGCCTATCAACCTCACCTCCTTCCACCTATTGTATTCCCAGCGCCCCTCCCCCAATTTTCCCGTGGTGTAGTTCAAGCCATGTGTTCTGTATACACGCTGGTGCTATCACCTTGTCTGCTCGCCTCCAGACACCATCCTCCCCTTTGAATGCCCCCTGCAGTTTCCATTGTTCTTTGTCTTACTGCAGGGTGTCCTCCTGTAGCTGCTGAATTTGGATAGTGTCCTTTGCTAATTTAATAGTGGCTATTGCAGTCTCGTTAAAGTCTACTTGTTCTAGGGCTTTCTGAGCTGCTCGGTCTACGGCTTGGTTTCGTTTAAATAGTAGCCAGTTTGGGGTCCCTTTGCTGGCTCCTTTTGATAGGCCTTTATTTTTATTACTGCAGCCTCTTTTGGCTGTTCACTGGCATGCAGTCGTGCCTGAATTCCTAACAGGTGTCTGATAGGCGATTCCCCCTGTGGTGGTGAACCCTCTTGTGCCCCATGCCACTATGTTGTCATGGATTATACTGAAGGCATATTTACTATCTGTATATATATTCACGCTTTTTCCTTTTGCTAGTTCTAGTGCTTTAGCGAGTGCTACCAGTTCTGCTACCTGGGCAGACTGACTTCCATCAATCCTGCCGGACAGAACTGTTCCAAATTTATCATTCACCACAG
Source organism: Chiloscyllium plagiosum (assembly GCF_037043375.1). Classification (NCBI taxonomy): domain Eukaryota; kingdom Metazoa; phylum Chordata; class Chondrichthyes; order Orectolobiformes; family Hemiscylliidae; genus Chiloscyllium; species Chiloscyllium plagiosum. The sequence continues at coordinate 26,099,988 of NW_028270155.1, read as the reverse complement.
GCCATCCTGTTGGTGGGGGGGGGGGGGGGGCACCCTGCTATGTATTTTCGTGACCCGTCCATGAAGAGGTTCTCCTTGACTATGTCTAGGGGGGTATCTTTTACTCGGCACCTATCCTCATCCCCATCTATATCTCCACAGTTGTGCAGTTCCCCTGTGTCTGGAATTTCCTCCACAGGGTTTTCTCCCATATCCCTGACTATTACCATGGATAAACCTGGGAGTAAAAGAACTGCCTCCCATTTTGCCCTTCTCATATTGGAAACAGCCCTCCGTTTCCCTGTGCTTAGCATTTCTACTAGGGTCAGTTTATTGTAGAGAATGACATTCCCTGTCATTACTATGGGCTTGCTGACCCTAACGGCCAAAGCAGCACAGTCTAAGGCTGCTATGCACTACTGGCCCTTCTGCAGGTGAGTTGTACCATACCGGCCTTCTCCTGCTACTGTGGTCTTGGGTGACCACTGCGGAATAAAATTCTCCTTCATTACTACAATGGATATGAAAATTCTTGCTGGGGTTCAGCAGCTCTAGCTGGGAGAGCTGATATGAGTTGAGTCTTAAGCTGGCTGTATGCCTCCTCCTGTTCTGGCCCACAAATTACAGGTTCCAAGGCAGGCTTGCCTCCTTTAAATAGTCTCTGGATTGGTTCAGCCAATTTTGCAAACTCTGGTATGAAGCTCCACCTGTCCCCTGACCATGGCGGGTCATGGCTTCTGTTGGATTGCCTTCTTGCGGTTGCTGGGCAATTCTTCAGTCCCTGGGATATGAGGTGAGCCAGGTACAGGACTTGTGTTTTGCCAATCTGTGCCTTTGTGGGGCTGACTTTTAACCCTGCAATTGCCAATTACCACAATGCTAGCCCTAAAGCTTCCTGGTGTCCAGACTCGCACTCTGAGGCAATTAGGATATCATCTACATATTGGAGGGCAGTGCTATCCTCTGGTAAATCTACTCTCTTTAGGATGTCACTCATTAACCTGTGAAGAATAGTGGGGCTTGTTGGTAACTCTTGTCCAGGCAAGTCCACGTGTACTGTCTGCCCCTTACTGTAAAAGCAAATTTGTTCTGGGACTCAGGGTATAACAGAATAGACCAGAACCCATTGGCTATGTCTAAAACAGTAAAAATCTTGTGCTCAGGGGCCACGTCTTATAAAATGTTGGAGAGGTCTGCTACAATGGGATGCAATTTGGGGGTGACCTTACTTAGTCCTGTATAATCAAGTTCCCATCAGGCTTTATTACTGGCCACATTGGGGAGTTAGTTGTACTTACGGTTTATTTCAGGATTCCCTGTTTCATTAGTCCTTGCATTACCTTTACAGCTGCTTTCCCTGCTTCGGGTTTTATTGGGTATTGCCGGTGGGGCTTATGCTCCGGTCCGGGAACCCTTGTCAGATCTATGTTAACTAGACCTATATTGTGCTTTGTTCCTGACAATGGTTCAGGGATGGAGGCGCAGATGGCTCCTAATTCCCCCCTTTTCAAGGCTCCAGTCCCTACTAGTGACTGTAGCCACTTTAATAGTTTCAAGGTGACTTGTAAGTTTCCTTATCTCAGTCTTCCGACTGTTCTGCCTGGGCCAAATCAATTTCCCTTTTGCACAGTCAATTAAAACGTTATATTCTTTCATGAGATCATTACCCATTATGGTGCCCTCGTTATTTTGGCATACAATAAAATCTCATGAGATATATATTATTTATTTCTACGAGAGTAGTTTCACTTAGGTCAGCTGGTGTTTTATCCCCTCCTACCCTGGCTAAGTGAATCATTTTGTTTGTGTGGGCTAAGGGTAGGTTTGTGATGGATATAGCAGTTCCTGATTCCCGTAGTACCTCTCCTTTTACTGCGGGCATGTAAATTCCTCCCTCCCTTACCCTCACAAATGGGGGCAGCTGGTTGTCAGCTCTGCTGACCTCGAGATTCCCGCGGTTCCGTGGTGTTCCGGCTGGTGTTTGGAGGTATCCATGCTTTTCCCAGTATGCTGCTTCTGTGTGTCCTTTTGGAGTGGCTGCAGTAATTTACATTGTTTCCTGCCCTAACTCTTGTATTCTGTCTTCCAGCTCTTTATCTTGTTCCTGGTCTTTTCTCCACCAACACTAATGGAGGCACTTACTTGTTCAGTTAGGCCTGCTAATTGGTGTACTAACATTACTCCTATCATTTTAGTTTTATTCCGTTTCTGCTTATCTGTTGTGCTAATGTCTGAGATGGATCCCAACCACTCTTCTTCATTTGCTCTGTCAGCCCTTGTCTGTCTGCCTTGTATTTCTCAATAAGGGAACCTGCAGTGTCCCCTTTAAAACTTTGATCTGCCACTTAACAGATTGTGTACCCCTGGATACTCCCAACAGTAAAGTGTTCCTAATCCATTGAGGACTTCTCTACCTCCTGGCCAATAATACTGTTCCAGCACCATCTGTATGGCCGTATCAGCCTCCTAGCAAGGTGTGCTCTCTACCAGTGGGACTTGTCTACCCTCCAAGCCACCTCTACTTGACCCAAACACCCAATCCAGTTTGTTACTGTACAATAAATTCCAGCCCCAAAACTCTTTTTTTAAATTCATTGAAACTATTGTTTTAACTTTTCTTTAATTATGTGACTTGACCTCCTTGAAGTATTGGCTCCGGTATATGTTTCCAAAATGTGATTTAGGTGAATCTGTTTGCGACAGTCTTTGTGACAGTATTTTGCATTTATTGACATTATCGCACTGTGGCTCAATGGTTAGCATTGCTGCCTCACAGCACCAGGGTCTCAGGTTTGATTCCAGCCTCGGGCAACTGTCTGTGTGGAGTTTGCACATTCTCCCCGTGTCTGCGTGGGTTTCCTCCGGGTGCTCCGGTTTCCTCCCATAGTCCAAAGATGTGCAGGTCAGGTGAATTGGCCATGCTAAATTGCCCATCTTGTTAGATGCATTAGTCAGAGGGAAATGGGTCTGGGTGGGTTACTCTTTGGAGGGATGGTGTGGACTTGTTGGGCTGAAGGTCCTGTTTCCACACTGTAGGGAATCTAATCTAATCATTTCCTGAAAATGTGATGGGCTTTGATGAATAAAAACCTAGTTGTTGGCTCAAAATGGGGATAATTTATTTCCACAAAGAGCTTTGGTGGTCTATTGACAGATTTCCCCTGTACTTTTTTGATCTAGTTGGGGGTAGGGATGTGAGCGCTGTGTATTTGCGTATGTTGGACTATCACTTTAAGTATCCAATCATGTGACATAATAATGATTTGGAGGTCAACAGCTCAGCTAAACCTTGCTGACTGCTAAGTGAATACATTAATAATGTTCATGCTGTTGTTTAACACTTTGGACTCCTGGCCCTTCTTGAAATGTAAGAGGGCGGTTTCGCCCTTCTCCATCTGTAGCATGATTCAGGTTTTAAGTCTTTGTACTAGCAATGTCTGCAGGTGAGTTGTCCCATAGAGATACAACTAAAGATATAATTGTGAGTTATATGTTCCAGAATATGAATTATAATGTCCAGGTAATTACTTCTTGCATAGCTTTGTCGAGGTAGTGCAATGAAATATTCCTTTAGATGTCCAAATGAGTTTGGTGGCCATTTTAAACAGTCCCTGTTCATTTTTAAATTTAACTGGATTCTCTCTGCTCGAATTCCATGGTTTTTAATTTAGCTGAGTTTTTCAAGACTAATAATCCATATTTTATATAATTAAGGCATGGCCCACTTCCAATTTTAATGGAGTTGGGAAAATAAGCAGGTAGACAATCTGCCAGCAGGGAGTGAAGAGTCATTGAACCTTTTAAGGATGTTGTATTCCTTGATTTTAAACTGGTGGCTGTCAGAATTGCCAGGTCCTGGGAAAGCCATCAGGTATAAGGAGATGGGAGAGATGAATAGGGCATTGGTTGTACTGCTGCCTCACAGCGCCAGGGACCCAGGTTTGATTCCAGCCTTGGGTAACTGTCTGTATGGAGTTGGCACGTTCTCCCCCTGTCTGTGTGGGTTTCTGTTGTGTGCAGGTTAGGTGGATTGGCTATGCTAAACTGTCCATAGTGTCCAGGGATGTGCAGGCTAGCTGGTTTAGCATGGTAAAATGTGGGATTAGGGTGGCAGTGCTTGATCTAGGTCAGATACTCTTTGGAGGTTTGGGTGTAGATTCAATGTTTGAATGGCCTCTTTCTGCACTGTCTATATTTCTCTCCTAGGAGGAGGCATAGTGTTCCCTCCAGGCTTGAAGACCACCCAAGAAACTTCTTTACCATGACCTTATTGTTTCATCCCTTGTCCTCATGATCTGATCCCACCACCATATGTTCTCTTTAGACAACAATCAGTTTTCAACCCACCTCCTCCTTCACCCTGATAAAGATGGGCTCCCCACTTGAATCAAAACCCCCAACCAATATCTTCCAACCTTGCAAACAGAATTGTTAGCGACCTTTCCCATCCTGTCATTCGACTCCTGACTGCAATCTCTTCCTTGCTGCTGCTCTGCTGTCTTCTGCTACTGGTTTGAGTTACAAGGATAGGTTAGGACTTTTTTCCCCAGGAGCATAGGGGGCTGAGATGTGACATTTCAGGGGTTTATAAAATCATGAGGGGCATAAATAAAGTGAAAAGTCAAAGACTTTTTCCCAGGCCAGAGGAGTCCAAAACTAGAGGGCATAGGTTTAAGTGAGAAGGGAAAGATTTAAAAGGGACCTGACAGGCAGCTTTTTCACACAGAGGGTGGTGCGTATATGGAAAAAGTTGTCAGAGGAGGTGGTGAAGACAGGCACAATTACAGCATTTCAAAGACATTTGAACAGGTACATGAATAGGAAAGGTTTAGATGTACAGAATATGGGCCAAATGCAGGCCAATGGGACTAGTTCAGTTAAGGAAACCTGGTCAGCATGAATAATTTGGGTCAAAGGGTCTGTTTCCATGCTGTATGGCACTATGCGCTCCCATTGTTAGGCAGTTACCTTAACAATCAGACTGGCTAGAGGATGGAAAACCTGCAGAAAATATTTAAATCAAGTCCTGCATGTTAAAACTGCAGAACATTAAGGAAGCTTGTATTTTTAGGTTTCTCATCCAATGACCCACATATCGCAGTATTTCATGCTGAACAGGATAGCAGTATAAGATTGAGTAGATTGAGTAATCTGAGTCCAAATACAAAGATGCTCTGGGAATACAATCACATTGAGTTTACTTTTGATAAAGGATTGTTGCCCAAAATACCATAGATTCATAGATTCCAACAGTGTAGAAAGGGCCGTTTAGCCCATCAAGTCTGCACCAACATAACTACCATTAAACATGCGTGAATCCCAATTTGCTGCATTAGTCCCATTTCCGTGAATGTTATGATATTTGAAATCCTCAACCAAATATTTTTTAAAGGTTGTAAGGTTTCCAGCCTCCACTACCTTCCCCGGCAGTGATTCCCACCACCTGCTGAATGAAAACATTTTTTTTCTCATATCCCCTCAGAATCTCCTGACCCTTACCCTAAATCATGCCTTCTCATGATTGCCCCTCAACCGAGGGGAACAGATGCTCTGTATTCATTCAGTCCATACCCCTCATAATCTTAAACACCTCAGTCATGACCCCACCCCTACCTCCGTCTTCTCTGCTCTAAAGAAAATAATCCAAATTATTTTCCTTTGAGCTCAATTTCTCCATCCCAAGCAACATTCTAGTGAAACTCCTGTGTCTAGCACTCCAGGTGTAGCCGGACCAATGCTCTGTACATCTCCAACATTATTTACTTGCTCTTATATTCTCATAACCCATGCTTTATTTTTACTGAAGCTGACTGACTGCTTGTGTATTTCCAGGTTTCCAGTGGTATTTGAAACTTCTGGCTTGTGTAATGTTGTCCTTTTTATTTATAACTGATTTTGCCTGTTTTTCCTAGGGAAAACTATTGAGGCAGCAGAAGTGGAATTATTTCAAAAGCAAATGGAACCTTCTGGAGACAGCCATTATAATGATCAGTTGGAGCACACTTTCTATATTTATAAAGAGAACCATTTTGGGAAATCGGGACATTGAGCACTATCACAATCACAAAAAAGAGTACGCCATAATTTTGTATCTATATAAAAGCAAATCATTTTCATTATTATACATTCTGAACACATGATTTTCTCATAGCAACTGTTGATTATTTCTCTCTGAACCTGTACACCATTAGAAATGATAATGACTTGTGAACATTGCCACTTCACTCTACTGGATGGATTGATGTCAGATGGGCGGACAGACAGCAACTCTTACTGATTAAAAATCAGTCTACCTCAGTCTTGAACACGCTAAGGACCCAGCCCCAACAACCTTCTGTGGTAAAGAACTCCACAGTTTCACTACCCTCTGGGAGAACAAATCCCTCCTCATGTTTGTCTTAAATGTGTAACCCCTTATTCTGAGGTTATGCCCTCTGGTCCAAGATTCTTCCACTGGGTGAAACAACCTTAACATATTAAGGGGGTGTACGTCTTGCTGCATGCAGTGTGCTATGTCAATATTATGCCCTCACCAGGTACCAGCAGCTTACATAGCAAAAATGCTGCATGTGCCAAGCAGACAGCTATTGCTCAGTCTTAAGGAGGCTAGCCTTCACAGAGGTTCATGGAAGCATCGAACTGCCATGGGGATCCTGGCACAGTCAGTCAAGAGCAGCCTTCCATACCAGTCCAAGAGATTGACCACAGTCAGGCATCTGGTCAGGGGGGTTCATACCACTGCAGGAGGTTATGGTAAGTCTTGTGGTTCTGCAATAACCAATCAAAAGGAGTTGGGCACAGTCCATGCAATGTACAGAAAATATACCTGAGGGATCCCTAATCCCTGGCCATCCTAATGTATTGCCCCCTTACTTCAGTGTCACTCTCACAGATATTGCTGACCAACTCATTCACACCAACTTCTCTGGGTGCACCGTGGCTTTTTAAAGATGTCATGGCCACATGAGACACCAGTCTTTAGATGGACATCCATTGATGGGAAGTTGTTCTGGGAACACAGTAAGGTGGGGCCAGAACCAGCCAAGACAGACTTCATAGGGATGTGGTTGGTAGTTAATGAGTCAACTTTGGTAAGGTGCTGCAAGAAAATTAACTAGGCCTTATGGTGGCAATCAGTCCAAAGATCCTGATACAATTCAGTCTGAGCCAGAAAAATGCAAGAATCAGTGTTTCACTTCTCCCTCCACTGCCAGATTTGCTGAGTATCTCAAGCACAATTTATTTTAATTTTTTTTATTTTGCCAGTGTTCCTAAAAATGGTCATTGATTTCTTCCAATCTTTCCTAAGTGAGGATAAGGGAAAAGAAATAAAGGCTATAAAATAGAAATTTTGCATCCTTACCACAAAGGAAATCATTCTCTAACCACCAAGAGAAACAATCTGTTTGCATATCCATTACTGAAATAATGAAAGGTGCCTAAAGGACATTTGTACTGACAGATATTGTTATTGAGGAGATATTTAATCTGCATTTTGCTATGTTTCTTACAGGTTTGTAAGTTTCTACGAGACTGCAATTGCAGATGCAATCATGGGTTACCTGATTGCCTTCCTGGTTCTCCTAGCAACCATCAAACTTTGGCATCTGCTGCGCATTAATCCCAAGCTCAACATGATCACCTCGACTTTAAGAAGAGCATGGGGTGACATCTCAGGCTTTCTGACTGTCATTTTGATCATGTTTCTTGCCTATTCTATTGCAGTACGTAATTATTTTATACCATGTATTCCCATTCATTTTTAAATTGAAGTTTAACAAGTACAGTGTTCCCTCAGCTTATTCTTTAAGAGTATGCACTTACAACCCAAGACTAATTGAATTATGTGATGTATGCAGAATTTTTCTGCTAATTTAGATTATTACAAGCATTTATAATTCTTTGATTATTTCATTTCATAATCTATTTTAACTTTAATTTGTATTAATTTCAAATTATATCCTCTGGGTTGTGTTTCTTGAGACTCTTGATTGGAACACCTTCCATCCTCCAGAAATGTTAGCTCATTCAGATTTCTGCTGCTCATTCCTTAATGACAGAATGGTGAGGGTGTGGTCCTAATGGAGGAGCTGAGGTGAATGGTGTGAAGGAGAATCGAGCTAAGTTTATGAGAGAGTGAGAAATCAAAGGATATGCTGATCAAGTTGGATGAAGGGGTTTGGCAGCCTGAGAAAAGTATTGGGTGAATCATGAATGTTATAGTCAAGTCAGACTGAGGGTCTCATTCTGTGTAATTCTATGTAAACCCTGTTCATCCATTATTCTTCAACTCATTGATTGGCATTGGCTAAATATAGAGTCTAAGAAACTCTATATTTATAGGCACATATGATGAAACATTCATGATTTCAATCAGGTTAAGAATGCTAAAGATGAAAGATTGAGCAGATTAGCAACTTGAAGCAACATCATGAAGGAAGGTGAGCCAATTGAGTGGGCAGTTGGAATTTCGAAGTGTTATGTAACTGATTTCAGAGAGAGTTTTTCCAGGAGTAGAGACACAAGAAAATGGAACTGGTAAGGTGATCAGCGAGGTAGGATAACCATAGAAGGAAGTCTCTCTATGGGATAGTCATGGCTGGAGCAGAGAGGCCATATGTGATGGTGAGATCAGAGGGCTGTGGGGTGCAGGGACAATGAGGGAGGGGGGAGAGTTGTCGATTGTGATTACAGGAAGGATACATTTAGAGAGGAAAAGAGGCAACATGAACCCAGAGAGGAAGAAATGTCGATAACTCTGAAGGTGTGATTGATAAAATGTTCATTTATATATTAGCCATCTGTCTGCATAAATTTAAGATGCAAAAGGATCTTGTTTTAAGTAATATAATTTTAATAATATTTTTCAGGTGTTTAATAGACTTATTCCAGTGTCCTGTTAATGATGTGAGAACAGACTTAGTTTTCAGGATCCCTTGGACTTTCAAATTTGATCATTTTCAGTTATGTAACACCAATAATTAGATTAGATTCCCTACAGTGTGGAAACAGGCCATTTGGCCCAAGAAGACCACATCAACACTCCAAAGAGTAACACACCCATCCCCATAATACTATGGGTAACTTAGCATGGCCAATTTACCTGATCTGCACATCTTAAGGTTGTGGGAGGAAACTGGAGCACCTGGAGGAAACCCACGCAGACACAGAGAAGATGTGCAAACACCACACAGTCGCCTGAGGCTGGAATTGAATCCGGGTCCCTGGCGCTGTGAGGCAGCAGTGCTAACCACTGAGCCACCATGCCATGTTAATTCAACTGTATCTCTTTTCTACAGACAAATATAATGTTTGGTTGGAGCATGTCCTCTTACAAGACTATATTTGATGCTGCAGAAACAATGGTGAGTCTTCAACTGGGGATCTTCAACTATGAAGAGGTAAGGAAAGCAGAAGCTCATTATAGTAATATCTCTGATAAGAACAATAGCTAGAATCTTATCTAATCTGTAGCTGATTCATTTAAATTTGTTTCAATAGGATTCACAGTATATTACTACTCTCACTAGAGATGTTGCTCGTATAGGTTTTTTTGTACACTATTTTTTATTTATTCATGTCATGTTGCCATCACTGACTAGGCCAACATTTATTTACCATCCTTATTTGCGATGGAGAAAATGGCAGTGAGCAGCCTTCTTGACTGCTACAGTCGTAGAGTCATAGCATGTACAGCATGAAACAGACCCTTCAGTCCAACTCGTCCATGCCAACCAGATATCCCAACCCAATCTAGTCCCACCTGCCAGCACCTAGCCCATATCCTTCCAAACCCTTCCTATTCACATATCCATCCAGATGCCTTTTAAATGTTGTAATTGTATCAGCCTTCACAACTTCCTCTAGCAGCTCATTCCATACACGTATCACCCTCTGAGTGAAAAAGTTGCCCCTTAGGTTTCTTTTCTATTTTTCCCCTCTCACCCGAAACCTATGCCCTCTAGTTCTGGACTCCCCCCACCCCAGGGAAAAGACTTTGTCTATTTATTTTATCCATGTCATTGGGATGTAGGGAGGGACTTCCAGGATTTTGATCCTGTAACGCTAAAGGAATAGCAATATCGTTCCAAGTTAGAATTGTGTGAATCTTGGAAGATAACTTGAAAATGATGATGTTCTCATGCATCTGCTACCTTTGTCCTTCTAGGTGGTAGTAGTTGTGGGGTTGGAAGGTGCTGTTGGAGAGTCACTGCAGTTCATCTTGTAGATTGAACATACTGCTGCCACCATACATTGTGGTGAATGGAGTAAATATTGAAAGTGTTAGGTCGGTGCTTTGTCCTGCATGTCTTTCAGTTTGTTGAATGTTGTTAGAGCAGTACTTTTTCTGATGATTGAGAGTGGACTGATGATACAATAATTGGCCAGATTAGATTTGCTCTGTTTCTTGTGGCAGGATACACTTGGGGCAATTCCTCATATTGCTGTATAGATGCCAGTATTCTAGCTATTTGAACAGTTTGGTCAGTGGTGTAGCTAGTTCTGGAGAACACATTTGTAGAGCTATTGCTGTAATGTTGTAGGGGCTCACAGCCTTTAAGTTGTTTCTTGATATCACTTGGAGTCATTCAAATTGGCTGAAGAATGGCATTTATAATACTGGGGACCTCAGGAGAAGCCCTGACATGCAAAAGCACTTCTGGTTTTAAGGAAAATCTTCATGGTTTTATCCCAGCTCATGTGACAGCATGCATTTCTATTGAGAAATCTGGATCTTCACCAACTGGCGATGGTAAGTAAGGCCATTCCTCATGTTGTAACATCATGTTACACCATGATAACATTAAGTGAATACTCTATATTGATGAAATAGAGTATAGTTTGGACTGGCCTGAACTAAATCCGATTGACACAAAGATGCTGCCAGAGCTGCTATTACTGAGCACTACTGCTTTTATTAGATTTCCTGCAACTGCTTTTACCAACACATCACCTTTGTTTACTATGTTGAATACAAATCTAAGGCGTCAATGAGAAGAAAATGAATCCATCTAGCTAGTCCAATCCATGTTTAACACAATAAAGCATACGTACTACAGCATTGTGTTGTGTAAACAAAAGAAGATCATGTATAAAAAGTAACTGTTTTGATCTTGGTATTAAAATTTGTCTGGGGTACAGAGTTTCAATTGCTAACAGTGTCACTATCGGATCCGAGTGGGATTTGAAAAACATTTTCCCAGAGTGGGGTTTTGGATTCTGATACCTCTGGGACATGCTCCAATTCTCAAAAGGTTGGAGTGGGGAATTGACAGGGAACCAACTCACATTTAGTTATGAGTCCATAAACTCCTTGAGAAGCTCATTAATGGGTTGGGCAAGGTGAGAGGACAATTTTCAATTGTAAACTCGGCAAACTCCAAGTCTGTTACAAGATTTGCATGGCTGTTGAGTTCAATGTGAGGACATGGCTTATTTTTATGCAGAAAGAGGTAACTGGAACCCGCAGTATCTTGCACATTGCCTCTCATTTGACCAGATGGACACTTTCATAAAGTTTGATGCTACTGGCTCTCAGAGGGCCCATCATGGCTGTAACTTGCCTTTGCTGTTTGTGTTGTGCAGACAGTTCCTATCTTCTTGTTACACTTTTTGCATTAAAAATTGGGAACCACTTCTGTCTTGCCTGAATAGGAGATGAATATTGCTTAATATCAACAAATCTATAGCATACAATTGGAACCTGGAAATTATCCAAGTGTCTGGAACCTGAGCATGTTTTGAAAATCTGGCCCTAAATCCTAAAACAATCCTAAATGTACAAGGTGTGCATCAACCGCATTTCAGGACCCACATTCTACCATGTGCAAATAACAAAATCTACATTGAGGTACTCTAATTGTAAAATGTACTGATGATGATTACACAACTCTGTGCATGCACATTCATCTCATTTGGTAGTACATTTTTGAATGAGAGTTTACTGTGATCATCTAGCCTCTTGAAAGAGTTTAAAAATACATTTTGCTTCAGTATAAGAATTGACAATAATTCTGCTGAAAACTTTTTAAATTTGACTCCACATTATGCTTTCTGGCATTTTAAAATCTTTGTTTAACACCATATGTCATCTAATGCAAAGTTCAACTAATCAGAATGCTCTCCCAAAAGGGGTCATGATTTGGAGATGCCGGTGTTGGACTGGGATGTACAAAGTTAAAAGTCACACAACACCTGATGAAGGAGCGTCGCTCCGAAAGCTAGTGTGCTTCCAATTAAACCTGTTGGACTATAACCTGGTGTTGTGTGATTTTTAACTTTGTACTCCCAAAAGGGGTTATTGTTGCCTTGTAATTCAGAGTTGGTATATAACTGCAGAGTTAAATTATCACAGTTTTATTGCTAAAAAGTGAAAATTACAATTCAAATGTGACAAGTATTGCTGCACCTTTCAATTTCCACCTTTATAGTTCTAATAATATTCAAACAACTTGTTTAAGAAAAGAGTTTAACTGTCACTATTTTACACTTGGGTGATAAATATCCTTATTTACTACAGTTATAGTTGCTCTCACTTCAACACAATAACCTTTTGCATTAAAAACCAAAAGAACTGTGGATGCTGGAAATCAGAAAAAAAACGTCAAAAACAGAAATTGCTGGCAAAACTCAGCAGGTCAGGCAGCACCCGTGGAGAGAAATCTGAGTCTAGTGACCCTTCTTCAGAACCTTTCACATCAGTTTGGCTCTGGATTCATATCTTCAAGTTATTCTGTTGAGTGCCCACTAATATTATCAACAGTTATCTCCAGGTTACAAATGATTTGACAGTCAAACTGAAAATAAGAGTGCTGTTTGTGAGGTTCTGTTTTGTCCAATTGGACCCTCAGACATGATCAGTGTTTGCTGGAAGACCTGAATCTTGACCATTTCACAAATAGTTGTTTTGATGTGTAAGCATAACATATTTATGAAAGACTTTTATTTAGGATTCAACATATCTTTGCCTTCACCTGAACAGGTATTGGACTACAACCCAATCCTGGGTTCATTTCTGATTGGATCTTGCATCATCTTTATGACATTTGTTGTCCTGAATCTCTTCATTTCTGTTATACTCGTGGCTTTTAGTGAGGAGCAGAAGAATTACAAGGTTTGCAATGCTTTAGCTTAATTCATTCACCTCTATTCTTCAATTATACAAAGATATGATGTTATTTTAAGATATAAAAAAAAACCACAATTATCCAATAAATTGTTTTTTTACTCTTTCTTTATAGTTCTTTTTTTGGCTAAATTGTCATCGGTTGATTAAGTTCCAGTCAGGATTTGTTTTGCCCATTTTTCCTCCTTTTCTTAAGGACTCAGCTTCAGTAATGCTCTGATTGTACACTGCACTTCACACAAGTATTTATACCGGTAGTGATAAGCTGGTCAGTTATTCGTGAACAATATTGAAGACACGCCTGATATCCCACTTAACTTGGAAGATGCAATGTGCGCCAATCTAAATAACCAGACCTCCACCCGATTGCACCAACCCCCAACCCGAACTTCAGCAAGTTTTTATGCCAAAATCTAATTACATTTAGCCACTAAGTTCAATCTTGGCAGAATATTTGCTTGGGAAGCATTTACGTTTTGTGTACCCAAGCAGGAGGATTATTGAGAACAGAGCTTTCCAAACAATCAACCTATATTTCAACAGGAGAACTTAGCAATTTAACAAACAGCAAGGTGTATGAAATTAATGGGCAAGATAAAAGCAGCTAATCGAGTAAAACAGCCCCACACCTTAAATAGCATCAGGAAGTGGAGAAGTTTACTTAAGAAGGATTATACCTGAAATGTCAACTTTTCCACCTCCTGATACTGCCTGGCTTTCTGTGTTCTCCCAACCTCCTGCTTGTCTACCTTGGATTCCAGCGTCTGCAATTTTTTTGTTTCTCATGCCACACCTTAATAAGCCGTGACTAAACATGAGAGGCCATCAGTATAAGATATTCATCAATAATTCCAGTCAGGAAATTCAGAAGAAACATCTTGAACCAAGCATTGGTGAGAATATTAAACTTGCTTCCACATGGAATGCTTGAAGAAAATAGAATGGATGTATTTACGGTATTAAAAACTAGACAAGTAAACTATGACTGCAGTTTAATCAACCTACTGCAATTCAACTAAGAAAAATTGAGGGAAAGTGGAGCAGATGGTTATTTTGGTAGATCTGGGTGACAGAAGATGGGAAAAGGTTTGAGTATATTATAAATACCAACATTGAATGTCCTGTCTCTGGGCCTTTTATCCAACACAATTCAATTTTTCAAAAGAGTGGGTGTTTTTTGGAAAATGTTTGAGTATAGCAAGGAACATTTTTTCTCTTTTTGTTTTCAGGCTTCTGAAGAAGAAGAAATAGTTGACCTAATGCTGACAAAATTGTGCAGCTTCTTCGGGATGAAAAATAAGAAGGGTTCCAGTCAGTCAGGAGGTTGACCAAATAAAATGTCATGATCAGCTCCAAGCAACTAACAACAGTGGGCATTTTACAGCGTGCAATTTATTTGTTGAATTAGTTAGTAGATCAGTTTAGATATATTGATAAATATAAATGTAACATGATGTTAACAATTAACATTAAACTGGCTCTTCTGCATGTTTGTTTTATTGTAGTGCATCAATGTGCCTAAATAAAGTGTAATGAAAAGCATTCAATCATCTAGTCGACTTTCATGTTTCTATTTTCAGTGTCATATTTATTGTTACATGGTAACAAAACTCAGTTCCAGGAATTAGGCAGCAGGTTAAATTGGATTAAAATCCTTTTTGCAGTGGTGTTCAAATCCACTCCAGAATCTTCACTGGATCTCAAACTAAATCTTAGCATTTAGTACACAAAATAGTCCATAATCAATCTCTGTGATTCCATAAAGATGATGCCATGGAAAAATGTGCTTAATAATTTATCTTTATATGCTGCTTTTCACAGTCTTAGATCTCAAGATAATCTAACCTAGGAGTTCTTCCCTCCATCATAAGATCAGAGGTGAGACTACTCACTGATGATTAAATAATATTCAGCACCATTTGCAACTCTTCAGATACTAAAGCAGGCTGTATTCAAATCCAGCAAGACCTGGACAAAATCGAGGCTTGAGATCAGAAGTGGCAAGTGACATTTATCAGAGAACAAGTGAATCTAACAATCTTTTTGACAACCATGGCAGTAGCATCACCATCAATCCCTGACTAGCAACTACTTGGGGCTACCATTGATCTAAACCTGATTTGGATTCATTGCATAAGTACTGGGGCTGCAAGAGCAGGTCAGCAGCTGGGAATTCTGAGGCGAGTAACATACCTCATGACTTGTCAAAGCCTTTCCACTTTCTACAAGATCTAAGTCATGAGTATAATAGAATGCTCCACTTTTGCCTGGATGACTGTACCTCCAGTGCTCAAAGAACTCGATATCATCCATGCCAAAGCAACCAGCTTGACTAGAACGTCATTTACCAGCTTAAATGTTCACTCCCTCTATAGCCAATGCATACTATCTATAATACGCCACTGCAGCAACTCACTAATGTTCCATCAATAGTACCTTTCAAATTCATAATGTCTACCACCTAGAAGGACAAGAGCAGCAGATCTTGAGAATGCCACCACTACTGAAATGGGCTTGCCCTGTAAATACTCTGGCTATAAGGACAGCCGGTAAATGAGAACACCAGCAAGTTCCCCTCCAAGCTAAACACTTTCTTGATTTGGAAATGTCATTTGACAGAATGCCTCATCGCCAGAGCTTTCCAACAAGCACCAAGACATGGCTTGGCTGGTGGTGAGAAGGGGTCTGCCTGTAAGATCCTTTATGCACATCCAGACTCTTTGCCGCACCGCACACTGCCCTCGAAGCGGCTGTGGAGGGGACAAGACTGCCACACACCACCTTCTGGAATGTGCCTATGCAAAGGAAGTCTACAGATGAACGCAATGGTGTTTGTCGAGGTTCGATCCAAGCAGCTCCGTGATGCGGGACTCCGTGCTCTACGGCTGGTTCCCCGGGACGCACACCGAGATGAACATAAACTGTGCCTGGAGGATCATCAACTCGGTCAAAGACGCTCTTTGGTCTGTCCGAAACCTGTTGATCTTCCGCTGAAGGAGCTGACCTCGACTGAGTGTAGCGGACTGGCATATTCCAAGGTCCAGGACTATGTGTTGAGGGACGCGCTGAAGCTTGGTGCAGCCGCTGCCAAGGCGCGGTGGGGAAAGACCACCGTGTAACGTCTGCCTGCCAAAGAACAGGGGGCCCAAACAGTAAGTGGGCTCCGCTGACCCCCCGGCTAAATACATGGATAGTAAATGTACAGACCTGTATATATGAATGATTACTCAATCTCTGTATGCAAAGAAATGGAATGTTTACGTACGTATGGCATGACCAATTGTACAGATCATCAAAATATTTTATGAATAAAGTATATTTTTGAAATAAAACAAAAAAGATTTGGAAATGTGTTGCTGCTCTTCACTGTTGCAGGAGCAAAATCTTGGGAGTCGCATCCTAACAGCATTGTAGGATTACCCATAGGACATGGACTGCAGTAGTTCAAGAGGACAATAAATGTAGGCCTACACAGTGATGACATATCCCAGCATAGAGCAGTCAGGCCCTTCGATCCTTGATGTTGTGCTGGCCTTTTATACCTCTCTAAGATCATAGTAAAACGTAGGTATACAGGTTAGTATCATCCATGTGCCCATCCAAGAGTCGCTTAAATGTCCCTAATGTATCTGACTCTACTAGCAATGCTGGCAGTGCATTCTACATACCCACCACTCTCTGTGTAAAGAACCGACCTCTGACATCTCCCTAAACCTTCCTCCAATCACCTTAAAATTATGCCCCCTTGTGGTAGCCATTTCTGCCCTGGGAAAAAGTCTCTGACTATTCATTCTACCAATGCCTCTCATCATCCTGTTCATCTCTATTACGTCACCTGTCACTCTTTTTCACTCCAATGAGAAAAGCTTTAGCTCCCTCAACTTCTCTTCATAAGACATGCCATCTAATCCAGGCAACATCCTGGCAAATCTCCTCTGCACCCTCCCAAAAACTTCCACGTCCAATCATGAAGCAACCAGAACTGAAAACAATATTTCAAGTGTGGTCTAACCAGCGCTCTATTGAGCATAACTGCAGCTCTTAGACTCCTGCTAATGAAAGCCAACACATCATATACCTTCTTAACAACCCTACCAGCTTGTGTGGTAATTTTGAGGGATCTATGCATGTGGACCCTAAGATCCCTCTGCTCCTCCTCAGTGCCAAAAGTCCTGCCTTTAACCTTGTAATCTGCATTCAAATTCGACCTTCCAAAATGAATCACTTCACACTTTTCCAGGTTGAACTCCATCTGCCACTTCTCAGTCCAGTTCTGCATCCTGTCAACATTCTGTTGTAACATACAACAGCCCTCCACACTATCCATCACTCCACCAATCTTTCTGTCATTGGCAAACTGACTAACCCGCCAAGTCCAAGTCATTGATAAAAAAAAGTCACAAAGAGCAGAGGTCCCAGAACAGATCCCTACGGAACACCGCTGGTCACTGAGCTCCAGGCTGAATACTTTCCATCTACTACCACCCTCTGTCTTCTATGGACCAGCCAATTCTGTATCCAGCCACATTTCCCTGTGTCCCAAGAATTTTTTTTAACAAAACATCCCAAAGCACAACAAAGTCAGTTAAGTGCTTTTCGAGTGTAGGTATCATTTAAATATACAGAAAATGGTAGTGAACCTGTGAATAACGACCATATAATCTCCGTTAGGTACTGGTTGGTGGGATAATATCTTTTGTTTATTACAAGTATATGATCTTTTATGTCAAGCTGAAGAAAAGCAAGACTGCTGTGAAGGGCACTGCTTGTCACTGGCCACTCTGGTGTTTCCTTTCTTCCTGCTGGTGGAATATAAATAAAAATTTAAAGACTTGTTGTTTTTCACTGTGTCCGATACCTGCGCACACACAAAAAAAAGAGAAATAACCAGGAGATCCCCCTCCAACTTTATTGTGATTTGACGACTCTTCTTCGTGCAGTGCTGTCTCATTTTTGTCTGAAGTGTCTGCAGGACAATTTTAACACTCAGGTGAAATGTTAACACTGAGTGAGCACTGGCATTCTAAATGGCAATATAACAACTGCTGGTGTTGAGTTTGGGCTCTAGTCATGAGATTTAATCAACATTTATCAATGTGAAGTTTTTCATTTACAGCAAGTTCACTGCTGAGAACATGAATTGACAGGGTACTGTAATTTCTCCTTCAAATTTGAGACAAAAAATTCATAAAATTCCAAAAATGTTTTCATCTGTTTGAAATAAAATGTAAAGTGCTTTGAAATGTGATTTTAGATTCAGTAATTTTGATGCTGGGTTGTTATGGAGACAAAAAGCATCTTTCACATTTAAAAAACTGTCTTGCCTCTCTATCTGGTGTCATTGAGACCTTCCCAACAGACACGGATTTGTTCAATAACTGTGAGGTTCGATCCTTTCCATTCAAAGTAAGCTCTTTTCTATTATTCCTTGCAAGTATATCAACAACTGCTCCCTATTCGAGCAATCCCTCTTGCTAGCCTGAGAGTGCTCTCTCCAGCAGTAATCAAGTTTAACCACTGACAATGGTGTCTCACTTACTTATGGCAATACATCCCTCTCAGGTGCCCATCTGATGCTAATTCCCCAGCTTCTGCCAAAACTCCAACACCTTTAAGGATGTGGCCATTCTTCTGAACCTCAGAAATGCACTGTTTCAGCTATTGCTGAGTATCCCAGAACATCACACCCTGCTGCCTCAGCCCCCTCAGATATTCGTTCAGTTCATTCCCCAGGTTAACCTGTTTCACTTCCACTTTCTTACTTCCCAAACATCCTAAGCCTTATTCCACTTTCCCTCTCAGTTGCACGATTGTTCATTCTCAGTGATTAAAATGGCCCTTTTGATTTGTCTGTTGTTAAAATTATAAATATTATCTCGAACCCAGAGGACAACTCCACTGTCTTTCTTTGAATAGAAGAATCTCAACGAAAAAAAATCGAAAAAGACAGTTTAACTCTCCTTCAGTCTTGCATTAAACCGGTAGGCTTGATTTTTTGTTTCATGTCTGAGTCGAACTTTCAATTCATTTCTAATGTTGTGGGCTGACAGCACTATTACGGAGTCCCAATACAGGGGAAATTCAGGGGTGTCCCAATGTGGAATACCTTTTCATCCACCTAACTAGGGAACCCAGCTACACTACCAGAGAGGGAGGAACAAATTACTGCAAATGCTGGAATCGCTACTGAAAACAAAAAAAAAATGCTGGAGATGATAACGGGGCAGGCAGCATCCATGGAGACACAGCGACCTAACGTTTCGAGTACAGATGACTCTTCATCTAGACTCGAAACGTTAGATTGCTCTCTATTCATTGATGCTGCCTGACCTGTTTTTATCTCCAGTACTTTTTGCTTTCACAACCAGAGAGTTCGGGCGCTGCTGCTTCCCCAGAGTGACAGCTCCACCCGGGCTCCGTTCCGTTCTATCCCGGACTGAGTGACGGCTCCGTTCCATTCTCTCGGACTGAGTGACAGCTCCTCCCGGGCTCCGTTCCATTCTCTCCCGGACTGAGTGACAGCTCCTCCCGGGCTCCGTTCCATTCTCTCCCGGACTGAGTGACAGCTCCTCCCGGGCTCCGTTCCATTCTCTCGGACTGAGTGACAGCTCCTCCCGGGCTCCGTTCCATTCTCTCCCGGACTGAGTGACAGCTCCTCCCGGGCTCCGTTCCATTCTCTCCCGGACTGAGTGACAGCTCCTCCCGGGCTCCGTTCCATTCTCTCCCAGACTGAGTGACAACTCTTCCAGGGGTCTGTTCCATTCTCCCCCGCATTGAGTGACAGCTCCTCCAACGCTCCGTTCCATTCTCCCCCGCATTGAGTGACAGCTCCACCCCTCGCGCCGGCTCCCGGGCACTTCCTCTCGCGCCTCCCCATCCGCTCACGCTTATTTGCTGCTTTGCAAAGATGGCGTGGAGGTGCACTGTGTCGAATTTGCGAGTGGTGACTTCCCTCTGCTTGCACGCTCCGATGCCCTGGCAGCCTTTGCACAGGACGGTACGGATCACCTGGCCGCTGCGGAATTTGAGCACCGGCAGACCGGCTCTCTCCGGTGCGTCTGCCTCCTTCTTTTGGGGGTGGTGGGGGGATAGTTGGAAGCGTTTAGCGAGAAAGCAGCAAAGTTAAGCAGAGCAGTGGCCGATCAAGAACTAAGTCAAGACCAGGTCATGATTGCAACTTAGCTTTATAGCGTTTTGGAATCTGAAAAAAAATCTTTATTTGCAAACGCTGGGCCTGGTTGTAATGTTTATTATCCTGTCGGTTTGATTTCTTATTTATACTTATGTGTAATTTGTTGCAGCGTTTTCCTAATTAGAGAGCTGGTGAGAGGTCAGATGGATTAAGGTGAGCTGACAAAAGAGTCAAATACTTGGCCAGGTTGGGGCCGTTTACTGTTATATTTAAGTTTTTTTAAAACAATAACGTCATTGTGCTTTTCATGTAAAGTTTGCATTCGGTTTTCTGTCACCTAGGAAAGAGTTCGTGGAAATGCATTTTTGAAAATCAAGTATGTATTTTGAAGTTGTAACACTAAAGGAATGCAGTGCACCGTGTCCTTCTAATTGCACTGGGATCGGAGTGCAAGCACCTTTCGTTTTAAATCCCACAGCATTTGCAGCGACTGTATTACCTGGCATATTTAACAACTCTTTTATCTGCATATTCTGTGATAGGTGTGATATGAGAGTTTCGTTTCTAATCCATGGAATATGTAACAAACGTTTTTAGATAAGTCTGACTGAAGTACAGAGAAACTTCATTAGCAAATACTTTGTGACTAAATAAGGAATTTCATTTTTTTTCTTAAAAGAACTAAAGTTGTTGGCTTGTCTGCAAGTTGTTATCATTGGTATTTTAAACAGTCCTTTTCACTGAGGGTCACTTTGTTCCATACTGGTGTTATGCTGAGGTCACTGACTAATCCAATACTGGATAAGCAAACCCTATCACAGGTTGGACAAGTGATGTTTCCTGAAGTGGTGATCTTGCGCTCCTTCCATTGCTTGTGCTTGGCCTATGCCTGAGCCTAGGTGCGGGTGGGTACTGTAGTTGCTGGAGATTAGAGAGTGGTGCTGGAAAAGCACAGCAGGTCAGGCACCATCCAAGGAACAGGAAAATCGATGTTTCAGGCAAAAGCCCTTCATCAACAGGAATGTCTGAGCATGACAGAGGTGCTCGAAATTATTGGCACCTTCACAGGTGCTTCTTCTCCATATTGAAGTAATTCCCTTTAATTTGTGTTATGTAGAATTCCTGGTGTTAGCTCTTATGTTTAAATATCTTGATCCTAACTTAAAAGTTTGATTTAAAGTGAGTTAACGAAACATCAGTACATTCCAATGTGCATGAGGAAAGTGGTAACTTTCAGAGAAGCTGTGGAGCGGTGAGGAAATGATTGGGCATATTATTTTCCAGTTTAGTAACAAGTGGGAATTTGATATTGGACACAATCACTATTTGTTTTCAGAGATTTTGGACCAGAGGTACAATTTTTGAGGAAGGAATTGGCTGACTGGGTTTATTGGGTACTGACTAGATCTGATGAATGAAAGCAATCTGCTTGCTGTTTGTCAGTGCGTTCTTTCTTCTCTCTCTCTCTTGCTTTTACCATGTACCCTGTTTAGTTTTTCCGATTTCACGGTTGAAGTAGTTTTAAGACAGTTTGCCATTTTTTTGGGGGGTTTTCTGTGCCATGTGACATTGCTGCCTGAAGAATTAGACTTTTTTATTCTTGCATGGGATGTAAGCATCTCTGACAAGGCTGATATTATTTGTCCATCTGCAATTAAGCTTGAGAAGGTGCTGATGAGTTGCCATTTTTTGAAGTGCTGCAGATGGTGATGTTCATAACCTTTTGTCCTTCTGGGTGGCAAAGATTGAAATTTTGGAAAGGGTTGCCAAGTTGCTGCAATTCAACTAAGGTATGAGACAGAGCCAGTGGTGTTGGGAATGAGTGGTCAAGGTAGTGAATGGGATCTCAAACAAGAAGGCTGCCCTGTCCTAGATGGTGTGGGGTTTCTTCCACGTTGGAGAGTATACCATCGCATTCCTGACATGTGCTTTGTAGATGGTGAACAGGTTTTGGAGAGTCTGGAGGTGAGTTACTCACTGCAAGATTCCTAGCCTCTGACTTGTTCTTGTAGTCACAGCACTCATATGGCTTGTCCAGTTCCGTTTCTGGTCACTGGTAACCCCTAGGATGTTGGTGTGATTCAGTGATAATGTCATTGAATGTTAGCGGGAAATGATTAGATTCTCTCTTGGTGATGGTCACTGCCTGCCACGAATATTACTTATCACTTCTCAGTCGAAACCAGAATGTTGTCCAGACATTTATACTGAATGCTTCCAAATCTGAGGTGTTGTGAAGACTGCTGAACATTGATTGCACAATGAACCTTCTCACTTCTGACCCTATGATGGAGGGAAAGTCATTGTTGCAACTGAAGATGGTTGGGCCCACTCTCAAGAAGTTGGATTTGTGCAATCGTAGTGTCCCTACCTATGAGTGAGAAAGTCTGGGTTCAAGTCCCATCTGCTCCAGTGGTGTGTCTTTACACATCTGAGCAGGTTGTTTTAAAGAAAGAAAAATCTCCGGCAATTAGGTGTGTCTGAGATAATTGGCCTCCAATCATCACAACTGTCTTCCTTTTTGCCAGGTTAAGACTCCAACCATTAAAAAAATTTCCCCTGATTCTCACTTACTTCAATTTTGCTCGGGTTCTTGATGCCACACCAGCTTAAATGCTACTTTGATGTAAAGAGCAGTCACTGTTGCCTTGCAGTCTGTGTTCCGACAGCATTTTTGTCAATGTTTACACCAAAGTTGTACCAAGTTCAGACACTGAGTTTCCATACTGGAACTGAAACTGAGCACAAGTGAAGGTTATTGTTGTGAAAGTATTGATGATAACACACTGTTGATAATAACTTGCCAATATTTCCATTTTTGGTGTATCATACATATAGTGCATAATTTCTTTGAAATGAGCAGTAATCTTTCAAACAGTTCTGCACTAGTTTAATCTCAAAAAGATTGACTGATCAATATAACCAAGTGACAGATTCTATTGTGCAAAGATATTGTGCAAAGAAATACTTTAATACATTCGCCCACAGCATTGGAATTTGCTCTGTTCAGATTTTAAAATCTGTTTGTTCTTCCATCTATTGTTAGCTTCAGCCTTGCAGAAAGCCAAGTCTATAATGATGACTGGGAGTAGACTGATAGGGCAGTATAATTGACTTGGTTGGATTTGGCAGGTCATACTTGAGCC
Source organism: Chiloscyllium plagiosum (assembly GCF_037043375.1). NCBI lineage: Eukaryota > Metazoa > Chordata > Chondrichthyes > Orectolobiformes > Hemiscylliidae > Chiloscyllium > Chiloscyllium plagiosum. The sequence goes on along the minus strand of NW_028270155.1, from coordinate 26,076,605 downwards.
ATTTTCTGTATTGTTGGATAGATGCAAGCATTGCAGTTGTACTAGAACAGCTTGACTTAGGACAGCACGTCTTCGGTACTCGTGCTAGGATGGTGACAGGGTACAGAATCATTTTTGTGTCTGCAGCCATTTCTTGATAGTAAATGGAGAGAATCAAATTGTCTGAAGACATCTTTGTTGCTTGGGACCTCAGGAAGAATCTGTGATGGACTATCATGTCATACTTCTGACATTAACATTTGCAAATGTTTTGGCCTTATCTTTTACATTCATGTGCTGTGCTTCTGACTCATTTAAGGATTGGAAAATTTCTGGAGCTGCCTCCTCCAATTAATTGTTTATTATCTGCCACCAACTGAACATGGAAGGATTACAGACTTTCAATCATTTTTTTGGTTATAGATTACAGGTACTTGTAATGTATGTATGTAGTACTCTGTTGGGGCTTTAACAGCTTGGCAGTTCTTTTTTTAAGTATACCTGATATAGCTCTTGGCATACTGTCCTGCATTACTCATTTGAATAAGGGTTAGTTTCTTGGGTTGATGTTAATGGTCATGGGGAAGATATACAGGGAAACATGGTGTTCCAGATTATGATTAAACTTGACTGTTGCTAATGGCAAACACTGCCTCGTGGATACCCAGTTTTGGTTTGCTTAGAACTGTTCTGAATCTGAAATCTGGAACAAAAACAGAAATTGTTGGAGAAACTCCACATCTGTGAGGGAAAAAGCAGGGGAGAAAACTGTTTTGAAGAAGGCTCATTGAATTCAAAATGGTAACTCTGCCTTCCATGGCAGGATTTGAACTGAAGTCCCCACAAGGGTCTCTGAAGTAATAGTTTAGCGACAATACCACAAGGGCATCACCACCTCCTCAGTTTTCACAAGGATTGTGACTGTTACCGATAATGACATGGATATGTGCATCTGTGACAATTGCCTTGGTGAGGACAAGATCAAGTAGTTTTTTTTCCCTGTACTTGATTCCTCACCAACTGCTACAGAAATAGACTTGTGGCAATGTACTTTTAAGATTTGGCCAGCTCTCTCAATAATGCACGCAAACCACTCTTTGTGATGGACATTGAAGACCTCTCACCTCAGAGTACATTCTGTGCCCCTTCCACCCTTAGTGCTTCCTTCAAGTCGTGCTCAACATGGAGGTGTACTGATTGACAACCTGAGAGAGGGCAGTAGGCATAAATCAGGAGGCTTTCCTGCCCATGTTTAGACATATAATGGGATTTCTGTGGATCTGGAACAAATGTTCAGGGCTATCTTCCTTACTGTATGTGACTGTGCTATCATCTCTGATGGGTCTGTCCTGCTGATGAAACAAGACATACTAGAGATGGTGATAGTGCTGTCTGGGAAATTTGTCTGTGAGGTATGAGTTGGTGAATATAACTAGATCTGGCTATTGCTTGACTCATTTGTTGGACAACTCTCCCAATTTTGACATAAGCCAGTGGATGTTAGTAAGGAGGACTTTGCACAGTCAGCAGGGCTGTGAGTGTCATTGTCATTTCCAATGCCTCAGTCAATTGTCATGTGGTCCAACTGGTTTCATTACTAATTTTTCCCTGTGGTCTAAGTGAGTAACTTGCTGTGCCATTTCCAAGGTCAGTAAAAAGTCAACTATGCGGCAGTGGGTCTTGAGTGACATTTAGGCCAGACCAGCTAGGTAAGGCAGATTCCTCCCATAAATGACATCATTCAATCAGATGGGTTTTTATGGGAATCTAATGGATAAGTGATGCTCTCCTGGATTTTACTGACCTACTTGTTGAGAGATTTGTTGAGACCTAAGGGGCAACGTTTTCACGCAGAGGGTGGTACGTGCATGGAATGAGCTGCCAGAGGATGTGGTGGAGGCTGGTACAATTGCAACATTTAAGAGGCATTTGGATGGGTATATGAATAGGAAGGGTTTGGAGGGATATGGGCTGGGTGCTGGCAGGTGGGACTAGATCGGGTTGGGATATCTGGTCGGCATGGACGGGTTGGACCGAAGGGTCTGTTTCCATGCTGTAAATCTCTATGACTCTAATAGCCTTCCTCCAACTTTCTTCAGTTTGTGATAATGGCTTTCAAGTATTCAGTAATTTCCTTTAGTTGTATCATCTCATTGTGTGCAGTTTTGGAGGGTGTGCAGTTGTGATAAACTGGGATAAAGCTCCAATGTTGTGATATCTCAGCAAGTCTTTTGAGTGTGTTCAAAGTGACTAATAATAGTGTCTGAGCTGTTTGTTTTAAATAAGGATATGATTGTTTGGTTGGTTGATTGAGCTAGGTTCATGTGCCAGTTGTTCACATGTCCTTGTTGGAGAACAAAGAACAGCACGGGAGGATGAAATGTGAAGCCTTTGTTCAATTTTCACGATAGTTAATTTGAATGTGCTCCACTTATTGATGAGCTAACAACGTTTTCATTTGACCATTTTACCTGATTCAACTTTATCAGTTTAAGGTAGCCTATATGCTATGTTGGTGGTACTTGTTACGAGGCTCATTGACCACTGGAGGATACGCATTTAAGTAACAATATTATCAGGGCTCCTGATTATACATCAATCAGAATGTATTTAGATTTAAAGATGTGCCAACTTGCAACAAGCTCAGAGGTGAGCAGGAATACAAGGAAATGGCAGATAGAATTTGTTTTTGATGGAAGTGTACCTGGCATATTGGGAGCATTGGGGAAGGGGACAGAATACCAAAGAACTGAGTAGTGATGGTGAAGGTACATTGATACTTTGCAAGAGGGGAAAGGAAGTAAAGGCAGGGTTGAGCTAGGAGGTGCATTCTCAAGGTAAGTTGTATTCTGGACACAAAATGGCACCCGGTTCAGAAACCAATCTCTGAGGATTGAATGAAAGACAGGCATATATTGGCTGGCTTTCAATTTGACAAGGAAGAAAGTGGAGAAAATTTTACAGCGAATAAGTGTAATATTTCCAAACATAAGTAATTCACACACCACTATCATCACTTTTATGATGATACTGATTTTTGTCAGACACATAATAGTATGATACTTCAAGTAAGCAAGCAAGGAACTACGTTTGACATTTACATGAAACTGCTGTGGAAAAATTTGTCTGTATTTCTAATAGAAGTCTTTGTTAATGTTCCAGGATGGGATGGCACAACCTAATCAGTGATGATGCTGTATTGCCTCCACAACAGAGCATGCAGTTCTAATTTGTTACACACCTACATAGGCAATTTCCATTTTAAATGTGGATATAGAGTTTATAGTAGTTGGCACGTAGATGTAATATATTTAATTAATATACACATAGGCCGTAATAGTGCCCATATGTCCTGCATAGAGCACCAGTTACTTTTGTCAACATACTGACCAAAGCAAACACCATTTGATGCAGTTTAACCAGTTATCCGTGTCCACGCATCCTATTACCTAATCCCATGTGGAATATCTAGTGACTATTACCACAATAATGTGAAAGGAACAAAATGTCAGCAGCATTAGTTTGTGTGCATTGCCTTTTCTTGAATAACATACAAATGGCAACACAAATTTTGTCTATGTGCAGGACTTTGGGAGAAACTTGGGTGGGGTGATGTGGATGTGTTGGACAAAGTTATATTTGGAAGGAGAGGTGAGAGATGCAATAGTTAAACTGCTTGGAGGAGAATGTGGCAGTTGTTTCAAGGATACTATCAGAAAAATGCCAGCAAAGCCACGTAGGGATCTGTGGACAGAGTAGAAAAGGAAAGGCTAGGATTGGGACTATGGATATTTCTAAATGAGTCTGTCTTTGAAAGTAGAATGGTGAATAAAAGGCTGCTGTTACTGAAAGAAAGCGAATTAAACTGGATATTTCTGGTTACTTTGAGGGAAATACATGGAGAAAAATCTTACAGGCTTCTTGTGTGTTGCTTTTCTGAATTGTTTCTGAATTGGTTTTGACTCCCAATTTGGTAAAGCTACATATTTGGATAGAAGAGCAGAAGTCAGTAGAACATCAGAGGAGAAAACAACACAAGATCATAGTGCAATTAAAAACATAAAATTAATAACAAAAAATATAAATGTAGGGACTCCAACTAAGTTGCTTTATTGAGGACTCTGAGTTTATGCTAAAAGTAGTGACAGTTCAGGGTATCCAATATAAGATACAGAGAATTAATCAGGATACCCAATTTATAAAATGTCTTCTCAAGTCTTAATACAATGTGATCTCTGATCCATACTTCATTAAAAATGATCAAGACTCAAAAATGGTCTGTCTCATTTGAGTGGGTTTGTACTGAATATGAGAATGTGTACCATGAATAGTGGAGCGTATACTAAAGGTCAGTGTGTAACTAGTGTGCACGTAATCCAGTCTTGTATTCATCATGTTGTTCTGGTGTCCATCAACATATTTCTGCATCCATTGTCACGGGAAGGAACTTGCTGTGAAGCTACACAATGGAGGCTATATTTTAGTATTCTGCAGCAGAAATGATAAAGTTATCTGATAATTATTCAAGACCAGAAGTTATATTCACATTATGCATGATCATTGGGACTATTTTTTAATAGTTATGTCTGTTTTCATGGCCACTGTTGATTTAAGTGTAATGTTTTATATTTGTTGTTCGAAAACATCAGTTTATATATTACCATGCCTTACTGCCTTTCAGGGATTGAGTCTTAATGGATGTAAATTACAAATTGGGACTTGGGAACAAAGAAGCATTGTACACATGGCAAGGAATGTTGTATTTAATAAATACATGTGAACAAACAATGAAATTCTATGGAGCGGTCCTTGTTAAATTAGAAAAATGTTATTGTATTTCAGTCATGACTTAAGACTATATTCCTGTATTGTATAATTTAAATACTTTAATTTATGATTAGATATGTTACAGTATCTGAAGTACATCCTTAATCAGGAGTTCATAGCTTTAATAAAGAGCAAATTATATTTGATATGTAAATATTAATGTTACATGGATTGCTAAACCTTAGATAATCCGTTTGGTATTGGCTATTTTTGTATTCCAGCTCGCAAGTTTACAGACAAACATGAATGGGTGATGGTTGAAAATGGAATTGGTACAGTGGGGATTAGCAATTATGCCCAGGTGGGTGCTTCACTTATTACCATCCAATACAATTCTTTATATCAGTCTATCACTTCTAAACATTGTGATATTGGCTGTGCTTGTTTTAAGTGCACAAGCTTTGCTTGAAAGTTCTTGGACTTCGTCCATTACTGGGATAGCTGTTGCAAGATCAGCTTTTCCTAATCAAGTTTTACTCCTGGTGAGATCAAGGTTCACTTCAGTATCAGTGCTTATATGTTTTTACTACCCTTTTATGTACAATTGTTATCATTTGCCATTGTGAATACATTTTGTAGGCATGAATGTGGGCAAGTGCTGAACAAATTTTGGCACAGGAACTTGCTCCCCAGTAGTAATTTTGCACAATGTGATACAGTCTGTACTCCTATAATTGAGGTAACTGGCTCAGAATAATAGAGATCATATCAATTTATTTTTGTCATTTAAAATTTGCAGAAGTACAGCTCAAGCTTTATATTGAACAGGTAACTGACTCCTAACCATGTTTGAAAATTAGGCTATGGATGTAAGCCTGCATCAGTACAGTATTTTTCCCATGCATTGCAGGTACACAAAATCTAGCCAAACACTCTGGGCCATTTAAAAATAAATCCAGACATTTTAAGAAACATGTATTGTTTTCAGAAGTTTGGTAAGCCTTGGTTAAAATAGTTGTATTAAATATTGCACCCGTGTGTGCACTGTGTTTCAAACAATGTGACTTCACAAAACCAGAGTCAGAGACATTAGGGACGTTTAAGTGACTGCTGGAAAAGCACATGGATGGCAGTAAATTGAGGGGTGTATAGGCTAGGTTGGTCTTAGATTAAGATAAATGCTCAGCACAACATCGTGGACCGAAGGGCCTATACTGTGCCGTGCTGTTCTATGTTCTAATGTTGTCACTTGGTTCTTACCACTTATCTGCAAACAAAACTTAAAGTTAGAAAAAGAAATGGCTTCAACACCAAAGTTTTGAACACCGTACAGAATAACACAACAAGTGAATTATTCCACTTGAGTTGAACACTATATAGGACAAAGCATGCTCTTAATTTGCACCCTATTTAATACCTTAAATATTCACTCCCTCTAAGATTCGCACAAAGTTGAAGTACATTACTGAGTCTTCTTCAGTAGCTCTTCCCAATCCCTGAAGACTAAAGAGCAACAGGTACATGGGAACATTATTGCCTCCAATCTAGACTTGACTACTAACTGTTCTAGGTGGGTTATCTGATGGGGACAGTTTTGATAGACTAAGCTTATATACATTGAGTTTAGAAGTGACTTGTTTGAAATTTGGAAAATCATGAGAGGTCATGATCGGGTGGATGTGGAAGAAATGTTTACACTAGTGGGGACTCTGGAACAAGGGTCACTTTTAAAAATAAGACATGGCCCATTTAAGACAGTTGAAGATAATATTGTGTTCTCTAGAGAGTTATGAATCTTTGGTATTCGTTTCCTCAAAAGGCAGTGAAAACAGAAATTGAATATTCTTAAGGCAAAGACCGATTGTAGCTTTTAAATGTCGAGCAAAGGAATGAAAAATTATTGAAGTAGGTGGGAACATGAAACAATAAGATCAGCCATATTCTTATTGAATGACAACTATCAAGGGACCAAATGTTCGTCTCCTGCTTTTAATTCAAATTTTTATAAACCTCTCTCATTCCTGACTTGCAACTATATTGCTGTTCCTTCAGCATTGCTGAGTCCAAGTCTTTGGAATTCTCTTTGTAAGTGTATTTTTATGCACTTCGTGCATGAACCACAGTGGTTTAAGAAGGCAGCTCATCACGATGTCCACAAGGATAATTGGGGACGGACAATAAATTCTGGCCTTACCAGCAATTCCGCATTCTGTGAAATGAATTAAAAACATGACTTATTGCATTATTGGAAATTTCTGAAGGAACCTTGCTGCACCGAAATGGCTCAGTGATTAGTATTGCTGCTTCACAGTGCCCGGGACCCGAGTTCAATTCCACCTTCTGCTGATTGTCTGTTTCTGTGGAATTTGCATATTCTCCCCTTGTCTGTGTGGGTTTCCTCTGGGTGCAGGTTAGATGGATTGGCTATGCCAAACTGCCCATAGTGTTCGGGGATGCGCAGTCTAGGTGGATTACCCATGGGAAATAAAGGCTAGGTGGATTAGCCATGGGAAATGCAGGGTTACAGGGGTGATTATAGGAGGGATGCACTTCGGTGCGTCATTGTGGATGTGATGGGCTAAATGGCCTGCTTCCACACTGTCGGAATTCTATGATTCTAAGTTCTGGCTGTTGGCTTTCAACCTGGCCAATAAAACTTAGTTAGGAAATTTGGGAAAAGTATATTAAAGGCAATAAATCTTGGAAGTATTTAAGGAAGGGTATTTTGAATAGCTAAAAGTTTCAGATCCTGGTTTTGTGCAGAACCTCCAGATGTTCATTTGTATTTGGAAATTGTTTGCTGGAAGCATCTTTGTTTAAAAGCCTCTGTCTGCAAACGAGCAGATTGGTTATAATTTTAGTTAGATGTGACACTTGCTATTCGATAAATGAGATACTTGTTTCTTCCATAATACCTGTTTATACAAATAGTATAAATTTCCTATTTCATACTTAATGTTAATGAAGTACAAAGTATCCTTCTGAACTCATCTTGTCCATGAGATTGACCTTTGGTCCTGTGACTCCATTTCTACTAAATTGCTAAGCACCTGATATGGCTTCCTCATTGATTGAAATTGTAAAGGCTTTCCTTTATGCAGTGACTGTCCCCTTCTCTTTCAAAACCACCCTCATCACTTTGCACAAAAGTAAAGCCATCCTTCACTCTTTCGTGCTTGGCTCATCATTGACCTATCCCTGGTCTTTCTTTGCCCTGTAATGCCCTTGTAGTTGTTGCCTCCCATCTTTAGAGCATTTCCATGTTTGAATATCACTCTTAGCATCATCAGCAGCAATAAGTTGGATTCATGTAGCCCCTTTTACTGTGTAACATCCGAAGGCTCCATTCTGCAATGGTGGCTTGATGAGCGTCTAGTATTGAAAGAAGAAAACTTTCGAGTAAAAGTCGAGAAGACTAAAGATATTCTCTTTGGTTCATTTACAAACTCTTGTTTCATTGCAACTGATTCCAACGTACTTTTCAGTCACAGTCTCTGGCTAAACTAAACACTTCAGCCTTGGTATTCTTTTTGATCTTGAGTTGAGCTTCCAATCCCAATTAATCTCCATGTTTGCTCCCAACTCCAGTACCTGTAATGCCTTTCCTTCTGTCTGAACCATCAGGTGCTGAAATTGCCATTTGTAAATGAGTTTGTCATCGCTGCACTATTGAAATGTTGTCCAGATTGACCTTTTGATCCTCCAAAGCCAATAAATTATAGTTCATCCATATCCTTTCTAACCTTGCCCTGTACCAAGTCTTATTCAACCAACACGCCTTTTCTTGTTGATCTATGTTACCTTCTGACCCTCCATCACTTTGGTTTTTAAAAAATTTCTAGTATCTAAATCCTTTTTGCCAGTAGTGGGATGAGGCGTCTCCATGTATTGAAGAGTGTAATTGATTTTAAAAAGATTACGTAAGTTTTTTTTCATCAACTTTGGATGTAGTAGGTGTATAGTGGAAGACATTTGAGGGAAATACTGTATTAGTAACATCACTAAACTAGCAACCCCTTCTGTAAATACCACAAAGACACCTGGTCAAATTTAAATTCATTTAATAAATGTGGAATATAAAGTTAGTCTCTGTAATCAGTATAGCACTACCATCAATTATTATTTAAAAAAATCACCTGGTACTAACGATCTTCCAAGGAAATCCTGCTGTCCTTACTTGGTCTGGCCTATGTGTGACTCCAGACCTGCAGTAGCTTGGTTGACTCTTGTGTACCCTTTGAAATGGTCAAGCAAGCCATTCAAAGCTGGCTTTGCAAATGACACTTGCACTCCATGAAAGAATGAAGGGAAGTAAACTGGCAGAAGATGCTAAAATATTGAAGATGTTTAAAATATTTCACAAAATACCTAAAATATTAATGTTGAGCTGTTCTGAGATTTCATAAGTACATGTTGCACAAAAGAGAATTAACAATGTTAAATGAATGATAAAGATTCAGATGTACAATAGTTAATTACTTTTTTCTTTAGGAAGCATTAGGAGATGTTGTATATTGTGGATTGCCAGAGATAGGCACAAAGTTAAACCAATTGGGTGAGTATTGATTTTGTTCCATTGTCTTAAACATATTAACTAATTAGCGAGTTTTGAGAAGATTTGTAGCTGAGGTTGAGGTTTTGGATGTAGGTTTGCTCGCTGACCTGAAAGGTTCATTTCCAGATGTTTCTTTGCCCTCTAATGTCACTTACAAAATACCGTGCAAGGACTGTAACAAACACTACATTGGACAAACAGGCAGAAAAGTAGCCACCAGGATACATGAACAAAAAGACATAACCATCTCTCACTAGTATCCTCACATACAGATGAGGAAGGACACCACTTCGACTGGGACAATACATTCATCCTAGGACAAGCCAAACAAAGACACGCATGAGAATTCCTAGAAGCATGGCATTCCAACCGGAACTCTATCAACAAACACATCGAGTTAGACCTCATCTACCACCCCCTGAGAAAAGGAACAGGAAGTGACTTCACCACAGGAAATAACATCACTACAGGAAATGGCATCACCAACTCAAAGAAACCCAAACATATAAATAGAAAGCAGGAATTTTCAGCATTGCTTTGCATGAGGTCCACTGAAGATGTTAAGATAATGAAATCTGGAAATGAACCTTTCAGCTCAAGGAGCAAGCCAATTCCAAAATATTAACTAATCTTTTTGGAAAATCGTAAGTAATTGAATGGGGTGGATGTGATGTAGGATACTGCTTGTGCCAAGCAAGCATTCAAGGCTAGTCATTCTTGACAGCTCTCTTGTGCCTCCAAATGTCTGACTGCAAATCAGCATTGATAGAATCTGGAAAACATTTAACAACAAAAACAAATTTCTGTAAAAGCTCAGCAGGTCTGGCACCATCTGTGGAGAGAAATCAGAGTTAACATTTTGCGTTGAGTGACCGCTCCTCAGAACTCAGAAAAACATTGCTGACCTTTTCCTCTTGATCTGGTATAACGTGTTTGAAAGTACAATCCAAGATAAAGCATGAGTAATTGAAATTGAGTTGATGCATAGAGCTCATTAAGTGAGAGCTTCTATAGGTCAAACTGTCTACCAGGTGCAATCAATCACCAAACGGAGTTATCTTAATCTGTACTTCCTTGAAAATGCATTTATATTTGACACAAGTACCTATATTGAAGTAAATTGTTCAATGCTATATCAGTTAGTGATGTACTGGTTTGGTTCATTATTAACAACAGAGAAAATGAGAGTTTATAAATCTTCATTATAAATTCTTGTTTACACTCAATACAACCTTTGTTGAATGAAGGCTGCACTATAGTTTTTCATATTATAAAAAGTAAACAGACAAGTGAAGCAAACATGAAGAAAGCAGTTTAAACTCTGTCTTGTTGTGGCAGCCTTGAGCTGTTTCTTTCCATCTGTCAGCCATTCCCGTGGCATAAATGAAATGTGTTTTTGGCTTGATAGCACAGTACGACTATTGTCAGTGTTGTGAACAGTTTAAATATCTTCAAAAATGTTAGCACCGTAAAAAGTGTATTGTACGGCAGTTTCTATATATTAAATTTCCCTTCCGCAGATGAATTTGGTGCTCTGGAAAGTGTGAAAGCTGCTAGTGAATTGTATTCACCCCTGACTGGAGAGGTAACTGATATAAATAAGGCTCTTGCTGACAATCCAGGACTAGTCAATAAATCTTGCTATGGAGAAGGTATGTGAATTAATCTTAGAAACCTGAGGGTTTAAACTTTTCAGTACACAGACACCTACGGGGGAATGGTGGCTGGAAACAAGGATATATTTCCTTGATAATTATTTGAAGCTGGTAACCAGTAAAGTAACCTCCATTTTAATTAACATCATTATAGTTTGATTTATTTCAACTGTGGAATTATTCAGTGATGTTTAAATTATACTCAACATGAATTTTGGCCACGATTATAAGCATTTCAATTAGCCATGCGTGACTTCGTGTTACAATGCAGTTTCCACTCTCTGTGCTCCAGTTATCTGCCAGAATTTTTACAGAAGAAAACTCCACATTTGCCATTGTTTGACTGGTGTAATATCACAGCTGAATTGACACTTTGCAGTGTTCTTCTGCTTCCCCACATTCTTGACCATAAGGTGTTGTCATAATTAGATGCGCAAAGTTAACATAGAGTCATAGAGATGTACAGCATGGAAACAGACCCTTCCGTCCAACTCATCCAGGCCGCCCAGATATCCCAACCCAATCTAATCCCACCTGCCAGGACCCGGCCCATATCCCTCTAAACCCTTCCTATTCATATACCTATCCAAATGCCTCTTAAATGTTGCAATTGTACCAGCCTCCACCACTTCCTCTGGTAGCTCATTCCATACCAGTACCACCCTCTGTGTGAAAACGTTGCCCCTTAGGTCTCTTTTATATCTTTCCCCTGTCACGCTAAACCAATGCCCTCTAGTTTTCGACTCCCCGACCCCAGGGAAAAGACTTTGCCTATTTACCCTATCCATGCCCCTCATAATTTTGTAAACCTCCATAAGGTCACCCCTCAGCCTCCGACGCTCCAGGGAAAACAGCCCCAGCCTGTTCAGCATCTCCCTATAGCTCAAATCCTCCAACCGTGAAGACTCTTAAATTGCTGCCAATTTCCATTGACCGGCAGAAAGACCTCTTCTAACACGATGGATAATGAAAGTTTCACTTAATTTTAAAATAAGTGGGAAGAAAGTCAACAAAATGTTTTTGGACGCGTTGCACTTGTCATTGTGCAACCGACTCATCAATGAGTCAGCATTTCGTATGTTGATCTTCAGACCTTTACAATCAATATGCCTGTTTTCATTATCACTTAATTAGATGACCATTTGTCTGTAGCATTCCATTAGCTAGGAACAGCCATGTCTATGGTACCATGTCCATTTGAATTCATTTTGCAAGAAATGGAACTGCCTCTTCATAATGACTATATAGCATCATGGTTTCAAACCCTGGTGTCCTCGCTTTTCCAAGTCACATCCTTCGTGTTACTCACCAAAATAATCCAACTATTGACTCACATTCTTCACTTAGGAATGTGCCAGAAGTTGAGGCTGGCCATTTACTATTCTTCTCTTTTCACTCTGACCATTTTATTAAGCTAATTCTTTAAGCCTATCACCTTAGATTCTCTCTGAGCCAAATTTCTGATTCCACACCTCAACCCATAATGTAATTAACAAAATCTGTTTTCTGTTGCCTCTCTCAGATTCCTCAGTACCACTACTCCTACACTGCAAAATAACACTCTTTGCTTCCATTCTCTCCCACTATTGCATTATCTAAGACCTTCCGTTTTCTTTTTCTGTTTTAGAGCCTCCAGCTTAACTCCGTCTCCAACTGTAACGCTGAGCTTGTGTTGCTCAAAATCACAAACAGTACCTTGCTCGGATGTGAATGAGACTTTTGCCATTTTCTCATCCTCCTGGATTCTTCCCTGCTGCCTTTGGGATTATCAATCCGTTCAGCCCTCTCTGCAGTTCACTTGTAATGTGTTGGTTTCTCGAGGTCCTATTTATAGTTTGCATGTGACAGTGCAGGGATAATTTTCTGAAATCCTCATCAATGGTGCTCAGGTTTAATGGTTAGAGATTCACAGGTAACCCATGCGTAATATTTCTAAGAATGTACAAGCTCCATTCACTGTAGTGCAAGCTACAGCTATTGGCTACTGCTTCTGGTCACATGGTCATCTCTTGTGGACTTTCTGGTTCCATCCGAGATCCTTCTCTCTACTATTTACGGTTTCCTTACACAAAGCGTGCGATCAACATTGCAGATATAGGATGTTGACTCTCGTTCACCATGCTCCTGCCTTGTTGAGTAACAAACCTGGAGCTAGGCCTAATTTACTGAGTCAAACTGAAATTGCCTTCAGCTTAATAATAACTTCCACAAATCCTACTGGTAGCTACATACTTTCGGCTTGATTCCACTAAAATTCCTGGCAATCACTGTTGTTGAACCTTGACATCTTACACAATCCGTAATTAATCCCATACTCATACCATTTTCTTCCCATTTCAAAAACAGATTTTTTTTTTAATTTGTTCATGGGACCTGATGATTCTTGGCTTGGCCAGCATTTGTTGCCCATCCCAAATTGACTCTTGAACTGAGTAGCTTGCTAGAGCAATTTCAGAGAGCAGTTGCAAATCGACCACATTGCTGTGGGTCTGGAGTCACATGTAGGCTAGGCCAGATAAGGATGGCAGATTAGAGTCGAGACTGTGGCTCTAGAAAAGCACAGAAAGTCAGGCAGCATCCGAGGGGAAGGAAAATCAACGTTTTGTGCAAAAGCCCATCTTCACTTTGGTCGAGGATGGCAGATTACCTTCCCTGAAAGTCATGAGTGAATCATTTGAGTTTTTGTAACAATCGGCAGTGACTAACATGATTGCTAATAAGTGACATTTTAATTCCAGATTTTCATTAATTCAAATTTCACCATCTGCCAAGGATTTGAACCCATGTCCCCAGAGCATTCACCTGGGTCTTTGGAATGTTGATCCAATGACGATACCACTGCTCCCCGAGACTGCTCCTTCACCAGACCGCTTTCTCTCTTTCCCCTCCCTTTACTCCCCATCATCATCATATAATTTTGGTTTGCTCTGCTTTGTTTGATCCCTCTATCTCTACCTTCCCTAAACTCCATTTGGAATCCTATAACTCTGATTTTAACACACAAATGTTAATCAGTATGGTAATCAAGAGTTTCTGCCTTTACCCCATAACAGTGGGATTGGGAATGGTCAGACCAGCCATGATCTCATTGAATGCAGGACAGATTCAGTGGGCTGAATGGCTTCTAAGTTATGCATTCACCTACACAGGATTTCTCAGTCCGATCGTTGTGATTTGCAATGCCCTGCCAAATTGATTTTGGAAACCCAGTGGGTGGTTTGATGTTCGGCTCAGTGGCTGTTCCTCTAGTGGCCGTTCCTGCACATGTTTCCATGCTCTCTCTTTAGAAGCCTATTTTTCTGCCATTATGTCCCTGCTGTCTCGCCCTTCCTCCCCTTCCTCTTGTTTGATGACTTCTTGGCTCAAATCCTTCAATATGCAGGGAAGCTTCTGACTCAACTTGTCATTGGTACAGCTGGAGATGCTGAGAGAGTCCCCACATATGCACATCTATGCTACTTCAGTTTAAACTTCCATTGCCTGTTTTACCCTGCCCAGACTACTGCATCATTGCAATGTCTTTGGGATCAGAAGCCCTGAGTTGTTCAGGTATTGACTGTTTGCCCAATACTCACGTTGTTTTTCTTACCAATTTACTCTGAGCTTTTCACAGCAGGTTTAAACATCATCTTCTCAAGTATATCAGCTGGAGAATCAAAGCATTCCAACCCCCTGCAAAATTCACAATCGCACCAGGGACAGGGCTCATTTCCCCCAAGCATCCCTTCTCCTGTCTCACCTTCTGGAATCTCTGACTCTCTTGTCCAGTTGATTGAAGAATCAGCATTATTGTGGAGTAGGGAGGTCGTCTCTCATTTTGCGGGGATAAGTTGGTGGTTCTGAGATCTGCTGGTACATTGACGAACCCTGCTGAGGAGGGTGAGGGATGATATAGAACACTATCCAGAGAAATGCCTGCCACAGGAAATTAATAATTATAGTCTTACGATCTTCAAAATATTTTCTACTACAAAATAATTGTAAATAGCACAATTCACACAGGCTTTTAGACAATTAAATTCTTTCTTACTGGGATCTGGTTTAAAAAAAGGTGGGCATGGCTTACCTTTCGCTAACAATTGTTCTCTGTGGGACAGCTAGATTGTTGATATTCTCTGCATATCTGAAGTTGCTGGATTTTATATCTGAGCCAGGAATGCAGATCACAGTCATTGCAGTGGCTGCTTCTAGGAAAATTCCAGGTTTTATATTTTCTACTATTGTAAGCATTCTGTGGCTGCGTTTGAATACAGATATAAAGATGTACGTGAAATATTTTCCTGATACATGATTGATCTGTGAATTGTTAAATGATGCTAATTAAAACTTCAAACATGAGTAGGAAATAGTAAAGCCTAAGGTCCTGTAGTTTTAAGACAGCTCGTTGGTAATGGGAAAAAATATTTCTATCGGTATTTCTCTTTCTAATGTATATTTCCCCAAACAGATTATCTGGGGTTATTTTGGAAAAATGTGTAGCCATGCCGTTTTATAAATGTTTATTTTCATAGATGAGAGTCTTTCAGGTAACTTCGTATTTTGTCCTTCTTTTGTAAGAAATATAAATATATTCTTTCCCTGAATTAAGTCTATTAGCTTTTGAAATCACATCTCTTGGAGGAAAAAAAATTTGGTTTTTAGATTGACTGACTTGAAATTAATCTAATATATTCCAAAAACTTTGAGGAGAAAGTGAGTTCTGCAGATGCTGTAGATCAGAGCTGATAATGTGTTGCTGGAAAAGCGCAGCAGGTCAGGCAGCATCAAAGGAGCAGGAGAATCGACGTTTCGGGCATGAGCCCTTCTTCAGGAATTCAATTCTCCTGCTCCTTGGATGCTGCCTGACCTGCTGCGCTTTTCCAGCAACGCATTATCAGCTCTATTCCAAAAACTTCCCAAGAAACCTTTAACATATTTCTTAAGTAACTTGGGAAATAAAATATTTGAATATCAGGAATATTTTGAACTTCATGTTTAATTTATTTTTACGTGCAGTTATATATCGTAGTGCAAAAAGGAACTTTTGTTACACTTTTCATGTAGTGACCTGGTGATTTTTCTTAACAGGTTGGCTTATTAAAATGACAATTGATAATCCTGCTGAAGTTGATGAATTGATGGATGAAGAGGGCTATGAGAAATTCCTAAAATCCATTGAAGACTAAGTCATTCTTCATTCTTAGCAATAAAATAAAATGCTCATCTGTTCCTGTGTATTTAGCAATGAGGGTGATGGGTTGAATATCAAGGCTCTTGACTTGAGAAGCAACAGTAATTTATAAGGAGTGCAGTTCAATGTGATCCTCTTAAAGTAGTCATAATGGAAATAGTTGGTTTTACAGTATCTCAGCAATTGAAAGATGAGCAATATATTGGCCATAAATTTAACCAATCAACCGTAGATTGTAATTAACTTCAAATTTTTATTTGATACAATGGAACTAGTCAATAATGTATAAAGCTGGTCATATGGCACTGAAATCATGACAAGGTCCCTTTTTTTTTTGACCAAGGATATTACAGCTATGTTGTGAATTTTTTTTTTATTTTCAGATTATTTTGCTCTCTTGAAAGCCATGATGTTCACTTTTAAATGGCTTCAGTTGTAGCTATTTTTCTACAGATTAAATCAGAATTTAGTGATGGGTGGCTAATTGGTAATAAAACTCACATAACTGGAAAACCCCACAGCTGTTGTATTTTGTTGTTCTACCTCCATTGTACAGTGAACACAAAGTCTACGCTTGTTAATTTTATCATGGTAAATGGTCTTGTTTCATTCGGTTTTTATATTGTACTTCATATTTGTAAAGCATCCTTTTGAACATCTGTCATTCTGAGATTGCAAGTGATTGAAGAGAATAATAGAAGCAACACAATATAATTCAGGGGCAATTATTGTATGTACATCAATCTTTATTGTGCTTTGTACATTTCCTCCAGATTTCCATGTTTCTACGTAGGATTTATGCTTCTCAATTAAGGTACCAAATAAGTTGTTTTTGCTGCAGGATTTGTTCCAACATGAAGGATAGGAATACTCATACTGCAAAGATGACTCTGTAGACCAAGTACACTTGACTGTAATCTTTCTTGGCATTAAAAAAAAAAATTGAAAATTTTAGTGTGGGAATGTGGTGGAAAAATGTGGATGTGCATGAATAGATCATTTAAATATGTAATTTCCACTACTTGAGATTTTTTCTTGGCATATAGATCATTTCTAAGACAAAAATGTCTAATTATGCTTCTGCACGGAGATTGATTCAGAAGGGTTAGTGTTAGCCAGCTGTCTACAAATGCCTAATATTTTGTGAGATTTGCATTAATTTGCAGTGACATGCATCCAAGGGTATCACGAAAAGTATGTGAGAGAACTGATAACATGATTGGTTAATAAAGGACTAATAAATGATGTGGAACATATTTGCATAGAGGCGAAGCATTTCTGTTTGAAATGGAAATTATACAATGCAAACTGTGCATCCCTCTTCAGACTGATTTGTTGCTTTGTAACTATTTTTTGGGCCAAATGCTGATTACATAGAAACTGAATGTATTGTAAGATTATCAATGTTCCCTTTAGCAGAGGAATTTTAAAGAATTCCCACAACATTCTTAAATTTGTAACCTCTTAAGAAAATTTGTCAATTAGATTGATATCGAGTAAATCCTCTAAAATAAAATAAAACACCTGTAGATTGTCCAATATTGTTTTGGGTTATTTCTAGAAATGTCACAAGGTTTCAGGAAAATGTTTCTGTTAATTTTTTATGGAGTGTAGAAGTGTTAAGCTGCATGTAACACCTAAAATAATCATACAGAAATAGCACACTAATAAAAGTGATAGAAAGAGTTTGCTTTGTTCTATTCTTTATGTGTGAAAGAACAAAATATTAGGTTATTACACAAGATCCAGGCTGATCAGCATTTCCATTTACAACCAAAAGAGTGAAAGAACTGCGGATGCTGGAAATGAGAAACAAAAAACAGAAATTGTTGGAAAGACTCAGCAGGTCTGGCAGAATCTGTGGAGAGAAATCAGCGTTAATGTTTCACGTCCAGTGACTACTTCATTTACCTTACTTTGTTCCAAGTCAGAAGTCACAACACCAGGTTGTTATAGTCCAACAGGTTTATTTCAAGTCACAAGCTGTTGGACCCCCAGTGCTCCTTCGTCAGCTGTATTTTACCTGATGAAGGGGCAGCTCTCTGAAAGGTTGTGATTTCAAATAAATCTGTTGGATTATAACTTGATGTTGTGTGACTTCTGACTTTGTCCACCCCAGTCCAACACTGGGACCAACACATCATTCCTTTGTCCATAGTCCCTTTGATACTCAACAAATCTTATCAATTTCAGCTTGGAAAGTTTCAGAATCTATTGCCGTTTGGAAGAGAAGTTTCTAAACTTCTGTTACCATAACAATTTACAATCTGATTTCACACTTAAACGGTCTGGCTTTAATTCAAGGATATTTTGAACTCGTTTCCCCACCAAAGAAGGTAGTTTTATGTGTCTGCCTATCAAATCCCATTAAAATTTTAAATCTTTTGAATAGAGCAGACCTTATCCATTTAACTTCAAAGGAATACAAACTAAAGAAATGCTTCTGTGTTTGTTTCCTGATGTTTGGGTGCCTGGAAATGAATGGAGTAATCCAAAGTTCTGTACTTGAGGGAATGAATGCCCTTGGTATCAAAGACATCATTTGGGCTGAGTGGGAGTATTTTTAAAAAGTTTCAATGAGAAGAAATCAATGCGAATTGGAGAGAATGCCCCACTGATTGGAACCGTATCTGTCACAAAAGAAGATAGCTATGGTTATTGAAGGAAATCATCTCGGACCAAAAACATCACTACAAGAGCTCCTCAGGGTAGTGTCCTAGGTTCAACTCCCTCATTAAGTCAAAAGTGAATTGTTTGCTGATGAGTGCAGAATGTTCATTTCCATTTTTGTTCCTCATTATGAGGCAGTCCATGTCTGTATCGAGCAAGACCTGAACAGCATTGTAGCATGGGCTGGTAAGTGGCAAGTAACATTTACGCTGCACAGTTTAAACGATTACCTTTTCCAAAAAAAGAGAATCCAACTGCTTTCCCCGATACTCATTCTGTTATGACTTTTTGACTCCTCAAAGCCTACCCACCATCTAAAAGGCAAAGTCGGGACGATAATGAATTACTCTCTAACAACACTGAAGAAGCTTGACATTATCCAGGACATGTTTGATTAGTACCATATCTATCACCTTAAAACTTTCACTCCTCCACCACTGAGGCTTAGTATTAGAAGCAGTATTTACTGCTTATAAGATGAACTGCAGCAATTCACCAAGGCTCCTTACCTAATAATAGATTAGATTATCTACAATGTGGAAACAGGCCCTTCGGCCCTACAGGTCCACACTGACCCTCAGAAGAGCAACCCACCCAGACCCATTCTCCAACATTCACCCCAGTTAATGCACCTAACACTACGGGTAATTTAGCATCGTAAATTCACCTAACCTACACATCTTTGGACTGTGGGAGGAAACCGGAGCACCCGGAGGAAACCCACGCAGAGAGAATGTGCAAATCACACACAGTTGCCCAAGGCGGAAATTGAACCCAGGTCCCTGGCACTGTGAGGCAGTCGTGCTAATCACTGAGCCACATACAGGACTTAGGAACAGGAGTAGGCCATTAGGCCCTTTCAGCTTGCTCCACTATCCCATTTATGGAACTCCTTTATTTGAGAAACCTTTTGAATTACAGGCTGTTTAAAAGGTCAAAATTTATAGCTCTTACGGTTACTTTTTGTACCTATGTCCTTATTTTGTCTGATATTCAATATTCTGTTAGAAACATAAATACCTGGCTTTTCCCCCCAATACAACATGATGTTATCCTGATCCTTGACAACATCCAAATCGTAGAGTATTGACAATTTAAATTCCCCAGTTGTAAAACTTTTAATTTTTGCTGTGTAAAAAAAGAAAAATCATCTCAAAGTGTCAGATTCATTTAAAAATTATCATAAGTTTGCTGAAGTGGCTGAAGAAAGTTGAAATTTAGTTATTCCATCTCCTTTGAAATTCAACTGAGTCCCAGTTGAATGGAACTTTTCTTGTGGATACCATAAGAAACCTCACCAACTGTGATTTGTGAAAGAAACCATAGTCCATTAGAAATCTGCCCAGCAGATGGCACCCTCCTCCAGGGTAAATCATGACAAAAAAACTACAAATGCATATCCATTAAGTCAAAAACTGTTTGAAAATACTGAAAATTAAGTAAAAATACACATGATATAAATGTAATACTGTTGAGCTATAGGGAGAGGCTGAACAGGCTAGGGCTGTTTTACCTGGAGCGTTGGAGGCTGAGGGGTGACCTTATAGAGGTTTACAAAATTATGAGGGGCATGGATAGGGTAAATAGGCAAAGTCTTTTCCCTGGGGTCGGACAGTCCAGAACTAGAGGGCATAGTTTAGGGTGAGAGGAGAAAGATATAAAAGAGACCTACGGGGCAACTTTTTCACACAGAGAGTGGTACTGGTATGGAATGAGTGCCAGAGGAAGTGGTGGAGGCTAGTACAATTGCAACATTTAAAAGGCATTTGGATGGGTATATGAATGGGAAGGGTTTGGAGGGATATGGTCCGGGTGCCGGCAGGTGGAACTAGATTGGGTTGGGATATTTGGTCGGCATGGACGGTGGAACTAGATTGGGTTGGGATATTTGGTCGGCATGGACGGATTGGACCGAAGGGTCTGTTTTTATGCTGTACATCTCTATGACTCTATGTCCTGTTACGGCTACAGAAGATATTAGTAAGGCTACATTTGGAGTGTTGTGTACAGTTCTGATCACCCTGTTATAGGAAGGACATTATTTAACTGGGAAGGGTCCAAAAAAAGGTACAAGGATGTTACCAATACTGGAGAGTTTGGGTTATAAGGATAGGCTGGGACATTTTTTTCTGTGGAGCATAGGAGGCTGTTGGGTGACCTTATGGCAGTTTATGAAATCCTAAGCGGCATAGGTAAGGTGAGGAGACAAAGTCTTTTCCCCAGGAAAGGGGAGTCCAAAACTTAGGGGAAAGATTTAAGAGGAATCTGAGGGGCAACTTTTTCATGCAGAGGGTAGTGCGTGTATGGAATGAGCTGTCAGAAGAAGTAGTAGAGATAAGTGCAGTTACAACATTGACAAGACGTTTGGACAGGTGTGTGGATAGAAAAAGTTGAGAAGGAAATAGGCCAAACAGGCAAATAGGACTAGTTTAGGAAACCTGGTTGGTGTGGATGAGTTGGGCTGAAGGGTCTGTTTCCATGTTGTATGACTTTAATTGAGGCTGTCAGAGTTTCGAGCTTTCCAAAATTTTCATGTTGTTGATTTCACGAAGCAAGACAAGTCAGAGACCTCATTATGATGACATCATTTAGCGCTTCAGGGTTTGCTAACATGTTTTTCAGGTTTAGAAATATACAGCACAGAAGAAAGCCATTGTGGCTCTGTCAAAGAGACCATCCCAAATCATCTGGCTCTGCTCCTTCTGCATAACATTGTAGGTTTTTCTTTTCAACTGATGTCTGTCTAAAAATTACTGCTGAATGTACGGTTGGCACCCTTTCACATTGCACCTGAAATCACAAGTTGCAAGAATGTTCTCATTTCCCTTATTGTTCTCCTGCCAATTACTTGAAACCTATGGCTTTTTTAGGCTACTAATGCTCCTGCTGGATGACTCTCGAAGCTCTGAATAATTTGGATATAACTATTTAACCCCCCCCCCCCCATAGGCTATAAAGAAAGCAATCCAACTTTACTAATCTCTCTGATAACTGAAATTCACTCCCTTTGGTATCATGCTACTAGATCCCTTCTGCATCCTCCATGTCCTTACTCTCGTAGCCAGATTTTGGCACAGCATTCAAGTTGATGACTAACTAATGAGTGATGGAGGTTTCCATAACTTCCTAATAAAACATTAGTTTATGGGCACTAAACTGGGTGCCTTTGTTAAGGCATTGCAGCTGCTGCTTGCGAACCAAAATTGCCTTCAATATATGGCAAGCCCTCCTTCCATAAATCACATCAGGTGGCCTGTTTCCAAAGGACAAACAACGAGGTGTCTTTTCCCCATGCATGCAGTAGGGTTGTATTCCATTCTCTATTAATGAAGCTCCAGATTTCACCTTTTGTTATGGACCAGACCAAAGCCCCTTCAAATATAACAGAGATATAGCCCAGATCCTAATTTTTATATTATTTCAAGGCAAGTGTAAGGAGCCATGATCAGATGTAATTTGATTAGGTACACTACTCAGCTTTAAGCAAAATACACTTTATTCTTACCCTACAGTTAAATTACAAACAAAAGAAAGAAGAACTGGAGTAACAACTCCATTGGAAAAACCAAAGAAAATAAGAGATTATTTAACTACTAAACAGCAGCAGTTCCAATATAGTAACATCCCATAAACACACCCTTGGCAAAGGCAAATTCAGTAAAACAGATTGTCTCACATATGATTCTGGCAGCAAGAAGAGAATCCAAACTTTTTGCTGTAACAGAGAGAAAGACAGTTTCTAAACAGCTTCAAAACCCCAACAACTACTGAAAGCGAAACTAAAACCCGGGTTCAGTGGGAGCCTGATTCTACCTATTGATGCTGATTCTATTGTACCAACTTCTGGAAAAAAACCACAAGACCTCATCGGTGAATGGAAAACTGAATACCTCTCTGGAAAAGCGTTGCCTTGCACGATCAGAGTGGCGTAGTGGGAGCTTGTTGCTCCCATTACTCAGTGATTGCTGGATCAAAGCCACCCCCGCCTTTGTATTGAACATGTCCATGGCAGGTGTGCTTTCCTTCCACCCTGCATTTTGATCAGCTTTCTGCTTCCAGAGCTTCATCTGTCCGAAATAAATAACTGATATTGATGCCTTGGCAAAATTTACACTACTGAGATGGCACATTTGTGGAGGTGGAAGTGCTACTCACTGTCGGTGTGCTCTGAACTGAAGCGCAAAGTGATTGCTGGGCCTCTTGCTGAGATATTAGTATCATCGATAGTCACAGGTGAGGTACCGGAAGACTGGAGGTTGGATAACGTGGTGCCACTGTTTAATAAAGGTGGTAAGGACAATCCAGGGATCTATAGACCAGTGAGCCTGACGACTGTGGTAGGCAAGTTGTTGGAGGGAATCCTGAGGGACAGGATGTACATGTATTTGGAAAGGCAAGGACTGATTAGGGATAGTCAACATGGCTTTGTGCGTGGGGAAATCACGTCTCACAAACCTGATTGAGATTTTTGAAGAAGTAACAAAGAGGATTGATGAGGGCAGAGCAGTAGATGTGATCCAAATGGACTTCAGTAAGGCGTTCGACAAAGTTCCCCACAGGAGACTGGTAAGCAAGGTTAGATCTCACGGAATACAGGGAGAACTAGCAATTTGGATACAGAACTGGCTCAAAGGTAGAAGACAGAGGGTGGTGATTAGATTAGATTAGATTCCCTAGAGCGTGGAAACAGGCCTTTCGGCCCAACCAGTCCACACCTACCCTCCAAAGAGTAACCCACCCAGACCCATTTCTCTCTGACTAATGCACCTATCGCTATGGGCAATTTTAGCATGGCCAATTCACCTGACTTACACTTCTTTGGACTGTCGGAGGAAACCGGAGCACGTGGACGAAACCCACACTGACACAGGGAGAATGTGCAAATGCCGCACAGACAGTCGCCCAAGGCTGGAATTGAACCTAGGACTCTGGTGCTGTAAGGCAGCAGTGCTAACCACTGAGCCCCCGTGCCGCCCTGATGGTGGTGATGAAGGGTTGTTTTTCAGACTGGAGGCCTGTGACCAGTGGAGTGCTACAAGGATCAGTGCTGGGTCTACTACTTTTCGTCATTTATATAAATTATTTGGATGTGAGCATAAGAGGTATAGTTAGTAAATTTGCAGATGACACCAAAATTGGAGGTGTAGTGACAGCGAAGAGGGTTACCTCAGATTAGATTAGATTAGATTACTCAGTGTGGAAACAGGCCCTTCGGCCCAACAAGTCCACACCGACCTGCCGAAGCGCAACCCACCCAGACCCATTCCCCTACATTTATCCCTTCACCTAACAGATTACAACAGGATCTTGATCAGATGGGCCAATGGGCTGAGAAGTGGCAGATGGAGTTTAATTCAGATAAATGCGAGGTGCTGCATTTTGGGAAAGCAAATCTTAGCAGGACTTATACACTTAATGGTAAGGTCCTAGGGTCTGTTGCTGAACAAAGAGACCTTGGAGTCCAGGTTCATAGCTCCTTGAAACTGGAGTCACACGTAGATAGCATAGTGAAGAAGGCATTTGGTATGCTTTCTTTTATTGGTCAGAGTATTGAGTACAGGAGTTGCGAGGTCATGTTGCGGCTGTACAGGACATTGGTTAGAATATTGCTTGCAATTCTGGTCTCCTTCCTATCGGAAATATGTTGCAAAACTTTAAAGGGTTCAGAAAAGATTTACAAGGATGTTGCCAGGGTTGGAGGATTTGAGCTATAAGGAGAGGCTGAACAGGCTGGGGCTGTTTTCCCTGGAGCGTCGGAGGCTCAGGGGTGACCTTATAGAGGTTTACAAAATTATGAGGGTCATGGATAGGATAAATAGACAAAGTCTTTTCCCTGGGGTGAGGGAGTCAAGGACTAGAGGGCATAGGTTTAGGGTGAGAGGGGAAAGATATAAAAGAGACCAAAGCGGCAACCTTTTCACGCAGAGGGTGGTACGTGTATGGAATGAGCTGTCAGAGGAAGTGGTGGAGGCTGGTACAATTGCAACATTTAAAAAGCATTTGGATGGGTATATGAATAGGAAGGGTTTGGAGGGATATGGGCTGGGTGCTGAGACTAGATTGGGTTGGTATATCTGGTCAGCATGGATGGGTTGGACCGAACGGTCTGTTTCCGTGCTGTACATCTCTGTGACTGTAAGATGTTTACTTTATTGGCTTGGAGCAGACTGTTCATGAGTTCTGTCTCAACCTCACTTCAAAAACAAATCAGGCCAAAAAGAACCTCTTAAAACGATAATATTGTCACAATCTCAGCAGTCTTATTAACTGGTTCTGTCACCTTTAAAATTTGTCAGTGCTAGTATCCCAGGTCATACAATCCCGAGAAAGACCATAACATTTTAAAAACATGCAAATATATAATAGATATAAAAAGATATATCCCAATGATCAACCCTCACACAAGATTTCACTTTTTATTATAACAAACTTAACATCAACGTCAACCAAACATTACTTAATAGGCAACTAATACTCTAAACTGCAGAAAAGGTATCATGTTAGCTGCTTAACACAGCAGCAGACCCCATGCCACGTTTATGACTTATATTGCACTTTCTGTTGATGTTTTAAAGTCCAAATCCTCTTGGGCTATTAGAGGATTTCTTCCCTGCTTCATGAATACAAATCTTCCAATGTCCTTTTTAACCCCTACTCAACCCTTTGAACAGTCATATGGATTTTAAGTTGCAAAGTATCCTTGATTAATCTGTGGCCATTCAATCTTCATAGTCTTTGTTTCCTTGAACAAGGTTTCCATTCTACAAGCCTCTGGGCGAAGGTTAGATTGTGACAAAAGGTGAACAATCAGACGTTGTTTCTCTTGTGCTTGCTTAGGAAGATCTTAGTGTAAACATACTGTGATTGGATTGGATTTTATATTGCAGAGGGAATGGTCCCATCGAAAAGTAGAAACAAGAAGAAAGGATTATTTTAGTGATGGGATCATCTCGAAGGCAGTGAACGATGGTTAGACAGATGTGGAGGATATGCGTGGTGGGAAGTGACAGCATGGGAACCACAATGATTGCAATGAGAGGATGAATTAATGAAAGCAGAAGTATTTGAAATGAAATAAACTTGATTAAGAATCTTGACATCCACTGTAGAGGGCTCCCCCACTGTCGTGAGAGGTCAGTTAGCTTTGAATGGGTTGGTTTACATTAGGTCCCAACTTCTTAACCTAAAGCGTGGCGACCTTTAGGTTAAACCCATCACCTGTCCTCTCTCTTTGTGTCTAATCAGAGAACAGCCCTGTAGTCCTCTCTGACTATGGAGACTTTAGAGGGAAATCATTAGCTGAGCAAAATTAATATTTTGGAGGTTCTGGTGCCGCAGGCCACACTGTCAGAGAAGATAAAGGGTTTGAGTTATAAGGAGAGTCTGGATAGGCTGGGACTTTTTTCACTGAAGCGTAAGAGGTTGAGGGGTGACTGTATTGAGCTTTATAAATCTGTGTGGTGCATAGATAAGATGAATAGCAGGAGTCTTTTCTCTAGTGTGGGGGATTTCAAGACTAGAGGGCATATTTTTCAGGTGAGAGGAGAAAGGCAAGAGAAGTAATTTTTTTTTACACAGAATGGTTTGTGTGTGAAATGAACTTCCAGAGGAAGTGATGGATACGGGTACAGTTACAATGTTTAAGAAGTACATAATTGAGAAATGTTTAGAGGGATGTGGGCCAAGCGCATACAGATGGGATTAGTTTAGTTTCGAATTATAGTGGGCATGGACTGGCTGGACTAAAGGATCTGTTTCCGTGCTGTATTACTCTATGACTATAAGATGATGAATGGCAAAAAAAGAAATATAAATTTGCGACATCTTGCTTTAAAATTTTCATCCTTGTTTCCATGTTCCTCCGAGGCCTCACCTTTTTCCATGTCTGAAATCTCTAACCCCACAGCTCTCCTATGATATCTGGACTCCTCTAATTCTAGATTTCCAATTATAATTGCTCCACCAGTGATAGTTCTGCCTTCAATTGTTGAGACATGAAGCTCTCGATTACTCTCTCCACCTCTCCTTTTCCAAACACCTTTAAAACCTATCTGTCTTTGACCAAACCTGTGATCATGTGACCTAACATGTGGCTCAGTGTCATATTTGTTTTATAATGCTCCTGTAAAGCACTTTGGAATGTTTCGACATATTCCTGAGTTCTGAGCCAGTCCACTGCACCATGACCTCCAACATGGATAGGTCAAGGAGGCAGGTCCAGCTTCCATTCTGGCTGGTTTGGGAACTGAACCTCATGCTGTTGGCACTCATTTGATCCACCCTGGCCATTCAGCCAACTGAGTCAACTAGTTGTCCTGGGAATCTGACTTGCTGTGGCAATATACATGTTCACCTGAAGTGAAGTATACTGATGGTAGAGATTTGAAATGACCAGGCATTTTTCCCACTCTTACTGATTGCCACTGGCAAAGGTTAGAAGTAATTACAAGGTAGTGCTCAGTCTGTTTGGGTTGTTATGAACAAAGCTTTCTTGGTCTCTAACTACTGTGCCACTTGACCTCCTCACTTTTCTACATTTAATTGTTGGGAAAGTGCACTGGTTATCAAGTCCTATGACTCCAGGAGTCACCACAAAAGTTAATTACCTGAAAAAAAACATATGAGGTCCCCAGTCTCGCCTTCTGTTGTTCATATAAAACGCTGACCAGTTTCCTGTATTTAATAAAACTATTGTTTATTACAAGTAAGTAAATACTAATCACAAGTAAACAGCTATTGACTATCAAAACTGTAAACAAAGACCCAAAGAAATGCAGATGCTGGAAATCAGAAAAAAAAGCAGAACCAAAGAAGGGTGATTGAATCCAAAACGTTAACTCTACTTTCCCTCCAAGATGCTGCCAGACATGCTGAGCTTTCCCATCAATTCCTGTTTTAATTAAACCTTTTATGGTCCCTGACACGCACATTTAGAAACACACAGATAAACAATAAACATTGGTTTATGGTTGGAGGGAACAAAGCTGGGAACAACTGGATGTAGGCTCACTCTACTCGCCTCCAGACAAGGCAATGCTGATGATTTCTGCTTTCTATTTATATGTTTGGGTTTCTTTGGGTTGGTGATGTCATTTCCTGTTCTTTTTCTCAGGGGTTGGTGATGTCATTTCCTGTTCTTTTTCTCAGGGGTTGGTAGTTGGGGTCTAACTTGATGTGTTTGTTGATAGAGTTCTGGTTGGAATGCCATGCTTCTAGGAATTCTCATGCATGTCTCTGTTTTTCTTGTCCTCGGATGGATGTATTGTCCCAGTTGAAGTGGTGTCCTTCCTTATCTGTAAGGATACTGTTGAGAGTCAAATTGTTTTGTGGTTAGTTGATGTTCATGTGGCTAGTTTTCTGCCTGTTTGTCCAATGTAGTGTTTGTTACAGTTCTTGCATGGTATTTTGTAAATAACATTAGTTTTGCTTGTCTGTATAGGATCTTTCAAGTTCATTAGCTGCTGTTTTAGTGTGTTGGCGGGTTTGTGGGCTACCATGATGCCAAAGGGTCTGAGTCGTCTGGCAGTCATTTCCGAGATATCTTTGGTGTAGGGGAGAGTGGCTCGGGTTTCTGGACGTGTTTTGTCTGCTTATTTGGGTTTGTTGCTGAGAAATTGGCGACTGTGTTCATTGGGTACCCATTATTTTTGAATTAGAGGAAACCTTCAAGATCATCAATAATACCCTCACTGACATAAAATTCACTAAAGAGTAGGAAAACAACAACAAACTGCCATTCCTAGATGTCAAAAAGCCAATGGGGAACTTCAAACCAGTGTCTACAGGAAAACAATAAATATGGAACAAATATTGAACTACAGAAGCAATCATCCCAAAATCCACAAACAAAGCTGCATCAGAACATTACTTCACCGAGCCAACACACACTGTAGCACAGAGGAACTACGCAGAGCAGAGGAAAATCACCTACACCAAGTATTCAAAAAGAATGGATATAAATATGTGTTGTCACTGTTGTAGGCTGCTCACCACCACATTTCTTTCAAAGAACATCTATGGGACACCTACACCAACCAACCCCACTGCCCTGTGGCCGAACATTTCAACTCCCCCTCCCGTTCTGCCAAGGACATACAGGTCCTGGGCCTCCTCCATCACCACTCCCTAACGACATGACACCTGGAGGAAGAACGCCTCATCTTCCGCCTTCAGGCGCTTCAACCACATGGCATCAATGTGGATTTCACCAGTTTCCTCATTTCCCCACTTCCCACCTTATCCCAGATCCAACCTCCCAACTCAGCACTGCCCCCATGACCTGTCCCACCTGTCAATCTTCCATCCCACCTATCTGCTCCACCCTCCTCTTCGACCTATCACCATCACCCCACCTTCATCTACCTATCACACTCTCAGCTACCTTGCCCTCCCCCTTCCTGGGCTCACAAGCCTCATTCCTGATGAAGGGCTCTCACCCAAAATGTTAACTTTCCTGCTCCTCGGATGCTGCCTGACCTGCTGTGCTTTTCCAGCCCCACACTCTCGACTCCAGTCCTCACATTCTCCTCCCACCTGCCTTTAAGTTCAATGTAGGTGCATCTGGCTGGTGGGTTAGCATGTATTGTACATCTCCAATTGAAAGGGTGGTGGTGAGCTTCCCCCTTGAATCACTGCAGTCCATTTGGTGCAGGTGGATGACCCACACAGCTGGTGGGGAAGGAATTCCACAATTTTGACCCAGTGACACTGAAGGACAGTTAGGAAAGGGGAGGACTGCTCATTCACTGTGGCTTACAGCTACATCCAATGAATGAATTAAAGAAAGAAAAACAAGCAGGATGGGAACATATTGGGAGAAAGTGAGAACTGCTGCGCTTTTCCAGCAACACCTTTTCAGCTGGGAATATTACTCTGGTAGGGTTTGGGGAACGGGATGGTGTCTGAGTTTGGGTAGAGGATTGTGAAAGAAACGCCTTTCGGGCGGCGTGGCTGTCGGAGGGAGCCGTAGAGCCGGCTGAGGCGCATCTTGATGAGGGAGGAGGACAGCGACAGGGCGCTCACACCGGGACCGGGACGGAGACGGAGACACAGGGGGCACGATCGCACCCAGGCAGCGGGCCGGAGACACAGGGGTCCAGGATGGCGGCGGAGCGGCCGGGCGGCTCCGAGTCCACGGTGTGGGACCCGCAGCACTCCAACAAGCTGCTGAAGAGCCTGAGCTCCTTCCGGAACGAGCCGCTGTTCTGTGACGCGGTGCTGGTGGTCGAGGGCCACGAGATCCCGGTGCAGAAGAACCTGCTGGCGGCGGCCAGCCCGTACGTCAGGTCAGCCCGGGGGCCATGGCGGGGGGTAACAAGACCCCGGGGGGGAGGGGGAAGGGAGGCAACAGGACGCCAGGGCGACAATGAGTAACAAGATCCCAGGGGGGACAGGGGGTAATAGGGCCCTGGAGGGGAATGGGGGCAACAAAACCCCAGGGAGGGGGGACAGGGGAACAAGGCTCCAGGGAGATCTGGGGTAACAACACCCGGGGGAACAGGTAGGGACTCCACACAACACCCCCACCCACAGCATCCCAAACACCGACTCCTCCCACAACACACCCAGCGCAGCCCTGCCACAACAACCCCACACCAAAGTCACCGAATCACACCACACCCCCATCACCTCACCCGCTTCCCCCCAACTCTCCCCCTCCCCTCACCCCCTCACGCTCCCCCCGCCCCTCACCCCCTCACCCCCGCCCCTCACCCGCTCACCCTCCCCCCACCCTCCTCACCCCTCACCCTCCCCCCACCCCCTCCCCCCTCCCCCCCACCCCCTCCCCCCTCACCCCCACCCCCTTCCCCCCCACCCCCTTCCCCCTTCCCCCCCACCCCCCTTCCCCCCTCACCCCCTTCCCCCCCCACCCCCTCACCCCCTTCCCCCCCACCCCTCACCCCCTTCCCCCCCACCCCCTCACCCCCTTCCCCCCCACCCCCTCACCCCCTTCCCACCCCCCACCCCCCCACCCCCTCCCCTCCCTCACCCCTTCCCCCCCACCCCCTTCCTCCCTCACCCCCTTCCCCCCCACCCCCTTCCCCCCTTCCCCCCTCACCCCCTTCCCCCTCACCCCCTTCCCCCCTCACCCACCCCCTTCCCCCTCACCCCCACCCCCCTCACCCCACACCCTCCCCCCCCTCACCCCCACCCCCTCCCCCCCTCACCCCCACCCCCTTCCCCCCTCACCCCCCTCACCCCCACCCCTTCCCCCCCCTCACCCCCACCCCCTTCTCCCCCTCACCCCCACCCCCTTCCACCCTCACCCCCACCCCCTTCCCCCCTCACCCCCCTCACCCCACCCCCTTCCCCCTCACCCCCACCCCCTTCCCCCCTCACCCCCACCCCCTTCCCCTCACCCCCTTCACCCCCACCCCTTTCCCCCTCACCACCCACCCCTTTCCCCTCACCCCCACCCTCCTTCCCCCTCACGCCCCACCCCCTTCCCCCTCACCCCCACCCCTTCCCCCTCACCCCCACCCCTTCCCCCCTCACCCCCTTCCCCCTACCCCTTTCCCCCCACCCCCTTCCCCCCACCCCCTTCCCCCCACCCCCTTCCCCCCACCCCCTTCCCCCACCCCCTTCCCCCCACCCCCTTCCCCCCACCCCCTTCCCCCCACCCCTTCCCCCACCCCTTCCCCCCTTCCCCCCTACCCCCTTCCCCCCCTCACCCCCACCCCCTTCCCGCCCTCACCCCCACCCCCTTCCCCCCCTCACCCCCACCCCCTTCCCCCCCTCACCCCCACCCCCTTCCCTCCCTCACCCCCACCCCCTTCCCTCCCTCACCCTCACCCCCTCCCTCCCTCCCTCACCCCACCCCCTTCCCCCCCTCACGCCCCACCCCCTTCCCCCCTCACCCCCTTCCCCCCCTCACCCCCACCCCCTTCCCCCCTCACCCCCTCACCCCCACCCCCTTCCCCCCCTAACCCCCACCCCCTTCCCCCCTCACCCCACCCCCTTCCCCCCTCACCCCCACCCCCTTCCCCCTCACCCCCACCCCCTTCCCCCCTCACCCCCACCCCCTTCCACCCCCACCCCCTTCCACCCCCACCCCCTTCCCCCCTCAACACCCCACCCCCTTCCCCCCTCACCCCCACCCCCTTCCCCCTCACCCCCACCCCCTTCCCCCCTCACCCCCACCCCCTTCCCCCCTCACCCCCCACCCCCTTCCCCCCTCACCCCCACCCCCTTCCCCCTCACCCCCACCCCCTTCCCTCCTCACCCCACCCCCTTCCCCCAACTCCCCCCCTCCTCCCCCCCCAACTCTCCCCCCCTCCTCCCCCCAACTCTCCCCCCTCTCCTCCCCCAACTCTCCCCCCCTCCTCCCCCCAACTCTCCCCCCCTCCTCCCCCCAACTCTCCCCCCCTCCTCCCCCAACTCTCCCCCCCTCCTCCCCCCCAACTCTCCCCCCCTCCTCCCCCCCAACTCTCCCCCCCTCCTCCCCCCAACTCTCCCCCCCTCCTCCCCCCAACTCTCCCCCCCTCCTCCCCCCAACTCTCCCCCCCTCCTCCCCCCAACTCTCCCCCCCTCCTCCCCCCAACTCTCCCCCCCTCCTCCCCCCAACTCTCCCCCCCCTCCTCCCCCCAACTCTCCCCCCCTCCTCCCCCCAACTCTCCCCCCCTCCTCCCCCCAACTCTCCCCCCCTCCTCCCCCCAACTCTCCCCCCCTCCTCTCCCCAACTTTCACCCCCTCCCCCTCATCTTTCACCCCCTCCCCCTCATCTTTCACCCCCTCCCCCTCATCTTTCACCCCCTCCCCCTCCCAACTTTCACCCCCTCCCCTCCCAACTTTCACCCCCTCCCCTCCCAACTTTCACCCCCTCCCCTCCCAACTTTCACCCGCTCCCCTCCCAACTTTCACCCGCTCCCCTCCCAACTTTCACCCCCTCCCCTCCCAACTTTCACCCCCTCCCTCCCAACTTCACCCCATCCCCCCCAACTTTCACCTCCTCCCCCCCCCGAACTCTCACCCCCCTCCCTCCCAACCTTGCACCCCATCTCCCCACAACTTTCACCTCCTCCCCCCCCAACTTTCTCACCCCCCCAACTCTTTCACCCCCCACAACTTTCACCTCCTCCCCCCCCCGAACTCTCACCCCCTCCCCTCCCAACCTTCACCCCATCTCACCCACAACTTTCACCTCCTCCCCCCCAACTTTCACCCCCCCAACTTTCACCCCCCAACTTTCACCCCCCCAACTTTCACCCCCCCAACTTTCACCCCCCCAACTTTCACCCCCCAACTTTCACCCCCCAACTTTCACCAACTTCACCCCCCAACTTTCACCCCCCCAACTTTCACCCCCCCAACTTTCACCCCCCCAACTTTCACCCCCTCCCAACTTTCACCCCCCCCACCTTTCACCCCCCCAACTTTCACCCCCCCCAACTTTCACCCCCCCAACTTTCACCCCCCCAACTTCACCCCCCCAACTTTCACCCCCCCAACTTTCACCCCCCCAACTTTCACCCCCCCAACTTTCACCCCCCCCAACTTTCACCCCCCCAACTTCACCCCCCCAACTTTCACCCCCCCCAACTTTCACCCCCCAACTTTCACCCCCCCCAACTTTCACCCCCCCAACTTTCACCCCCCCAACTTTCACCCCCCCCAACTTTCAACTCACCCCCCCCAACTTTCACCCCCCCCAACTTTCACCCCCCCCAACTTTCACCACCCCCCAACTTTCACCCCCCCCAACTTTCACCCCCCCCAACTTTCACCCCCCCCAACTTTCACCCCCCCCAACTTTCACCCCCCCCAACTTTCACCCCCCCCAACTTTCACCCCCCCCCAACTTTCACCCCCCCCCAACTTTCAACCCCCCCCAACTTTCACCCCCCCAACTTTCACCCCTCCCCCAACTTTCACCCCCCCCAACTTTCACCCCCCCAACTTTCACCCCCCCAACTTTCACTCCCCCCCCAACTTTCACCCCCCCCAACTTTCACCCCCCCCAACTTTCACCCCCCCCAACTTTCACCCCCCCAACTTTCACCCCCCCAACTTTCACCCCCCCCAACTTTTCACTCACCCCCAACTTTCACCCCCCCCCCAACTTTCACCCCCCCCCAACTTTCACCCCCCCCAACTTTCACCCCCCCCAACTTTCACCCCCCCAACTTTCACCCCCCCCAACTTTCACCCCCCCCAACTTTCACCCCCCCAACTTTCACCCCCCCCAACTTTCACCCCCCCCAACTTTCACCCCCCCACAACTTTCGACCCCCCCCAACTTTCACCCCCCCCAACTTTCACCCCCCCCAACTTTCACCCCCCCCAACTTTCACCCCCCCAACTTTCACCCCCTCCCAACTTTCACCCCCCCCACTTTCACCCCCCCCCAACTTTCACCCCCCCAACTTTCACCCCCCCCAACTTTCACCCCCCCAACTTTCACACCCCCCCCCAACTTCACCCCCCCAACTTTCACCCCCCCCAACTTTCACCCCCCCCAACTTTCACCCCCCCAACTTTCACCCCCCCCAACTTTCACCCCCCCAACTTTCACCCCCCCCAACTTTCACCCCCCCCAACTTTCACCACTCACCCCCCAACTTTCACCCCCCCCAACTTTCACCCCCCCAACTTTCACCCCCCCAACTTTCACCCCCCCAACTTTCACTCCCCCCCAACTTTCACCCCCCCCAACTTCGCCCCCCCCAACTTTCGCCCCCCCCAACTTTCACCCCCCCCAACTTTCGCCCCCCCCAGACTTTCGCCCCCCC